>NC_058518.1:302307406-302627684 GCF_904849725.1 Hordeum vulgare subsp. vulgare | reverse complement strand
AGCCTTATCTTGCGCTTCGCCATGGTTTCTTTGCCATGAATTTCCTCATTAGGAGTACAGTAGTCAGCATATATATCTTCTGGTATTTCAAAAGTTGTGTTCTGTTCAAGCTTCATTCCTCCATTCTATTTTCGGTGATCCTCCATTTTCTTCAACTGAGGTTTTAGCTGAGGAATATGACCTCGTGAAGATTCTGATGACACAGGTAAAGTTTCTTCGAGGAACGCTCCAAATGAGTTAAGTTGATGAGAACCTAGAGATTCATCAGCTGACATTTTTTTACCTGTGAACAAAGTATGGGCGCGAAAAATTTGGAGAGGTCATATGCGTTCTCAGATTTGAAGAAATTGAAAAAAATTAGAAGTTGAGGAATTTGACCAGTGGGTTGAGGAATTGGACTAAGCATTCTGATATTTGGTTCGAGAGTTGTGCATATTCGAGAATTTACACAATTGAGGAATCTCATGAAGAATTTGAGTGGCTTAGTGAAATTCATCAACTGTTTGAGGAATGAGTGTGCGTGGCTGACAGACACTCTGAGGAAAAACAGATTTTGCGAGTCTAAAGTGAAATAATGGATCAACAGAGGCAGTAAAATAAGATTTTAATTACCCTGAGCAAAGAACACGAAGAACAAGAGCAGTAAAACAGTGAAGCTCTTCGGTTCAAATCTTCTGTGCCCTAACTTGGCGGCAGAAATCAGCTACGTCGGTGGCGAAGGGAGAAATTTCGCTTCCGGTGTGAGTTCGGCGTCGGCAAGGGCGAGGCAGTGAAGCTTTTCCTCATTGGCGACGAGATTGCTAGCGGTGGCGCTAGGGTTGAGCTCGAGCGGAGAGAAGACGAGAGGATGAAGAGATTTCACTGAGGGGGATAAGGGCATATTTATAGCTCAGGTGAAAAATTGTTCGGCTGAAACTTTCGGACCGAACTGCCCTTGCCCATTCGTCTCCGCACGACACGTGGATCCCACGATTGAAGCGGTGGAGTTCGTGGTTATCCGACCGTGGGAAGTGGGTCCAGTTACTATGTAACGTTATAAAAATTATTTTTTAAGATTTGAGGATTTCGTTGCAAAGTCCTCAACTCACAAGGACACAATGAGGATTTTGAACAAGTGTCAAGTAGAACGCATATGAAGAAATGAATAGACTGGGTTGAGCTTAGCATATATGGGAGTCGGGTCCGATCACATTCACTTAGATGAAATATCAAATTGAAGAATGAGCTATAAGTGAATGATGTTGAGGACTTTGAAATCTCAGTATATATATATATATATATATATATATATATATATATATATATATATATATATATATATATATATATATACATATATGTATATATTTATATATATATATGCAAATGAAAATCATCAAACGTTTTGAATAATTTGAAGATTTTAAAGATTTAAAAAAAACTTGAGGATTTTGTGACAAAGTGTCACACTGATGAATTACAACTTTGAGGAAAAACGTCTTGAAGAATTTCAAAGTTGGGTGGTGGCGTGACCCACCGTATAAGAATGATGATTTCACGCGCCGCGTACAATTGTCGTAGGGCCCTCAAAACCAAATTCTTCATTAATTTCCTCACACTAAGAGTGATATTCTTCATTTATTGAAGAAAATCGATTCTTCGTGTGTTGCACATCTAAGTCATCAATTTTGCGTAAGTGTTAGGATGTGTGCATGTTTTCACAAAAAAATTTGAAGACTCTAGGATATTTAGCTCACACCTCAACTTGCAAAACCTTTTCTCATCCAAGAGCTTAGTGAAAATATCTGCTAGTTGATCGTCAGTGTTCACATGGTCGATGATGATATTGCCCTTGAGGACATGGTCCGGAAGAAAATGATGACGAATCTGGATGTGCTTAGTCTTCAAGTGTTGTACTGGGTTGTACGCTATCTTGATTGCACTCTCATTGTCACAGTATAGGGGCACATTCTTCATGTTGATGTCGTAGTCTCTGATGGTTTGCTTCATCCACAGTAGTTGAGCACAGCAGGATCCAGCAGCAATGTACTCAGCTTCGGCAGTGGAAAGAGAGACACAGTTCTGCTTCTTTGAGGACCAGCAAACTAATGATCTTCTGAGGAAATGACAAGTGACAGATGTTGACTTGCGATCCAGACGGTCACCAGCATAATCAGAATCAGAATATCCCATGAGATCCAAATTTGAGCCCTTGGGGTACCATAATCCTAGTGTTGGTGTGTGAGCTAAGTATCGAAGAATATGCTTCACAACCTTATGGTGCGATTCCTTCGGTTTTGCTTGAAAACGAGCACACATGCAAACACTAAGCATTATATCTTGCTTAGATGCACATAGATATAATAAAGAGCCAATCATAGAGCGATATACGTGCTGATCGAAATTTTTACCATTTTCGTCAGTGCAGAGGCGGACGTTGGTAGGCATAGGAGTCTTGACGCCTTTGCATTCATGCATGTCGAATTTCCTCAGAACATCCTTGAGGTATTTCTCGTGAGATATGAAGATGTCATTGCATTGTTGACGATTTTATAGACCTAAGAAGAATTTCAGCTTCCCCTTCATAGACATCTGATATTCTTCACTCATCATTTAAGCAAATTCAACACTGTAACATTTGTTAGTACAACCAAAGATAATGTCATCGACATATATTTGGCACACAAATATTCATTATCATAGGATTTGGTAAAAAGAGTTGGATCGAGTGAACCAGGTTTGAAGCCTTTCTTCATGAGGAATTCCTTCACTGTAGCATACCACGCCCAAGGGGCTTGCTTGAGACCATAGAGTGCCTTTTTGAGTCTGAAGACTTTGTTAGGATGCTTCGGATCCTCAAAACCTGGGGGCTTAGCAACATATACTTCTTCCTCAAGCTTACCACTGAGGAATGCACTTTTCAAATCCATTTGATACAGAGTAACGTTATGATGATTAGCATAAGCAAGTAGTATTCGAATAGCTTCAAGTCTACCAAGAGGTGCAAAATTTCATCGAAATCAATTCCTTCAACCTGTGTGTAGCCTTGGGCTACAAGTCGTGCCTTATTCCTCACCACTTGACCATCCTCATCTTGCTTGTTTTGGAAAATCCACTTGGTGCTGATGATATTGTGCTTGCGAGGATCTGGTCGTTTGACGAGTTCCCATATGTCCTTTAGCTCGAATTGAAGAAGTTCATCTGGCATGGCTTGAATCCACTTAGGTTCCATGAAAGCTTCAGCAACTTTTGAGGGTTTTGTGATAGACACAAAACAGGAATGCCCACAAAAGTTAACTAAATGTGAAGCTTTTGAGAGAGTGAGAGGACCTGGCGCGTTGATGTCATCAAGGATTTTGTCAAGTTCTTCTTCATTTTCAATCCTTGGATGAGCTGGTTGAGGATTTTGTCTGGGCTGAAGAATTTGATCTGGAGCAATTTCCTCAGGAGGACCTTCTTGAATTTCATCAGTGTTGGGGACGATATCTTCAGCAATTTCCTCAGTAGGAACAATGTCTTTAGTAGCTTTGAACTTGATTGCTTCCTCATGAGATAATTTATCTAGGACATGAGGAAATTGCTCTCTTTGCGAGTCATTAGTTTCATCGAACCGCACATCTACAGTTTCAACAACCTTGTTGTGATAGGTGTTGAAGACTCTGTAGGTGTGCGAGTCCTTTCCGTAACCAAGCATAAAACCCTCATGTGCTTTAGGTGCAAATTTTGAGCTATGGTGAGGATCTCTAATCCAACATTTTGCATCAAAGCTTTTGAAGCAACATACATTGGGTTTCTTATTAGTGAGAAGCTCATATGAGGTTTTCTTGAGGAATTTGTGAAGATATACCCGGTTGATGACGTGGCAAGCGGTGTTGATTGGTTCGGGCCAAAAACGACACGGAGTCTGATATTCTTCAAGCATGGTCCATGCCATTTCAACCAGAGTCCTGTTCTTGCGTTCAACGACGCCATTCTGTTGAGGAGTATAAGGAGCAGATAGTTCGTGAGTAATACCAAGTTCATCAAGATAATCATCAAGACCAATATTTTTGAATTCTGTCCCATTGTCACTCATGATGTGTTTGATCTTAACGCTGAAGTTTGTCGTGGCCCTTGAGGAAAATCATTTGAAGACTTCCCGCACTTCATTTTTATATAGAATGATATGTACCCAAGTATATCGAGAATAGTCATCAACGATGACAAAGCCATATAAGGATGCTGCATTGGTTAGAGTAGCATAATGAGTAGGTCCAAATAGATCCATGTGAAGCTATTCAAACAGACGAGTGGTAGTCATGATAGTCTTCGAGGGGTGTTTGGATCTGGTCATTTCCCTAACACACAAACGCCGCAGAGGTGGTCCTTGAGGAATTTGACCGATTCGATGCCAATGACATGCTTCTTCTTCGCCAGCGTGTGCTAATTCCTCATGTGTGCATGACCAAGTCTTCGATGCCATAGCCAGCCTTCTGAGGTTTTCTCTAGTAAGCATGTGGCTGGTTGAGAACCTATGGAAAAATCAACAATGCACAAATCTCCTCTCCTAAAGCCTTCGAAGACTTTGGATCTATCACACTCCATGATGACTACACATCTATATTTTCCAAAGATAACAACCATATCAAGATCACAAAGCATTGATACTGACATGAGGTTAAACGCAAGGGATTCGACAAGCATCACTTTGTCCATGTGCCTGTCCTTGGAAATAGCCACTTCGCCAAGTCTCAATACCTTGCTTTTACCTTTGTCGGCATAAGTGATTTGCTTCAGTGGTGATGGAGTCAGTGGCATATTCATCAGCACACTTTTATCACCAGTCATGTGGTTTGTCCGACCACTGTCAAGAACCCACTCAGTACTCTTGGGTTTGTCATCCTGCAGATGAATTAGTACAGCTTACCATCTCATATGCTTCATACTTGAAGAATGTCATATCAATTTCATCAGATAGGAATTTCATCATAAACAGTAAATTTGAGGACGTGTGAAATGTTGTCATTTCATCAATTTTATCTTGCGTCCAATCAAGCATTTTCCTCAGGTCTCCAGCAAATTCTTCACATGACGATTTTCATCTGGCGACCTGCCCTGCAGAAGTGATTAGTTCAATTTCTTCACCACCCACATATGAAGGGGTGGCAAAGAGTTCATCATCCTGCGAGCACCATATGAGAAAGGGGGCATTGAAGCTAATGCACTTCTCTTCACAGTAGGGGGGTTAGAGTACTCAAATGAATAGACAGAGAAGTTCTTTGAGGATTTATGAACATAATGATTTGAGGTATAATGCTCATATTCATATCCCTTGTAATTTCCCTGCATATCAGAAGAATTAGCACGAGTGTGAGCATAGTTTTGACCACTTGAGGATTTTGATCCTCTTGAAGACTTTGGTCCACGTGAGGAATTTGATCTGGGGTTCAGGTTCTTCACTGGTGGTGTCATGAGGACAGTCACTTGAAGATTTTCCAAGCAACTTTTGGGGACCCAGATTTTCCTGAGGGGTGGTCCATTCCTGCAGTTAGTTCCAACATATCGAGCAAATACTTCACCAGATTGATTTTTGAACAGTTTATAGTTGGAGTCAAATGACTTGTCTGAGGAATAGGATAATTCACATGCAAAGCCTGTTAGATTGGATGGATCAAGGGGAGGTCCTTTAGCAGCAACCCATGAGGTTTTGGGATACTGCTCAGGTTTCCAGTATGATCCATCAGCATTCAGTTTCCTTTCAAAGGCAATTCCTTCTTTCCTCGGGTTCCTGTTCAAAATCTGCTTTTTGAGCACATCACAAAGGGTTTGATGCCCTTTGATGCGTTTGTACATGCCTGTCACATACAATTCCTTCAGCCCTGCATTTTCGTCAGTACCATTTGTGGTTTCCTCAAGGTAGGAATTTGTTACCATAGGAGCAGTTGAAGAATTTGTAGCAATATAAGCATTTGATGATTCTGGTGAGGAATTGGCAGTTTCACACTCGATGCATTTGATACATAGTGGAGTGAATCCAACCAGAGCGGCACTGATCTGTTGAGCAAGCAATGAATCATTTTCCATTCGAAGATCATCATGAGACATCTTCAACTTCTCAAGATCAAGTTTCCTTTGAAGAAATTCATAGGAAAGTTTCTCATGATCAGCCAAGAGTGTGCCACAACGATCTTGAAGACGATCAAATCTAGACTGAAGACTTTTCACATCTTCAGCGAGGATTTGAGTGTGATTCATTTCATCATTCAACATATCATCGCTTCTGTCTAGCAGTTTTTGAAGATTTTCAATGGCACTTTGTTGCTTAGTTGCAATGTTGGCAAGATTACTGTAACTGGGTTTTTTTATAATTATCAGGTTCACAATCACTTGAATCAGAGGAGTAAGTGTCATTCAGTACCTTTGAACCTTTTGCCATGAAGAAATAGGTTGGAGCGAAGTCATCAGCATAGTCATCAGTGTAGATAGTGTTGCCATTTTCTTCAAGGTTGAAGATTGACTTGCTGACTAATATGGTAGCCAGTGCAAGACTTGCCACACCAAACTATCAGTCTTCTTCGGAACCTTCCTTTTCATCACATTCCTCACATTCTTCCTAAGAATCCATTTCCTTGCCAATGAGTGTCCGAGCCTTTCTGAAATTAGTCTTCTTGTGCGATGAGGACTTTGAGGATGAGGATTTTGAAGATTTCTTCTTTTTCTTCGAGTCATCAGAATTTTCATCCTTGTATTTCTTCTTCTTTGATTCCTTCACCCAGCGAGGACAATCAGCAATATAGTGACCAAATTTCTTGCATTTGTGGCAGGTTCTTTTCTTGTAGTCCTCAGATGAAGATTCTGATTTCCTCATATCTCTTCTTGAAGATTTACCAAACTTGCCACGCCTTGTAAACTTCTGGAATTTCTACAAGAGCTTTTCAAGATCCAAGTTCTTCAGGATCACCAATGCTGCAATCTGAGTCTTTTTCTTCAGATGAGGAAATTGCTTTGGCCTTTAGCGCACGAGGTCTAGAGTAGCTTGGTCCATACAGATCTCTCTTTTCTTCCTGTTGGAATTCATGACTATTGAGTCTTTCGAGTATATCCGCAGGATCAAGCATCTTATAGTCTGCTCTTTCTTAAATCATCAGAACCAGTGTACCAAATGATGGATCGATAGATCTTAGCAGTTTCTTCACAACTTCATGGTCAGTGATGTCTTGAGCTCCGAGTGCTTTTAGTTCATTTGAGATGTTAGTGAGGCGATCAAAGGTATCTTGGCAGCTTTCATTGTCAATCCTCTTAAAGCGATTAAAGAGATTACGAAGAACATCAACAGGAGAGTCACGCTCACTTGAAATTCCTTCATTGACTTTGGACAGCCTATCCCATATAAGCTTCGATGTGCCCAAAGCACTCACTCTGCATACTGACCTTTGCTCAGATGGCGAGAGATGATATTCTTTGCTTGAGAATCAAGTTGCTTGAATTTCTTCACATCAGCGGGAGAGACAGCAGCTGCGATGGAGGGAATGCCATGTTCCACAATGTACTAGAGATCATTGTCAATAGCCTGAAGATGCATCTGCATCTTGGTCTTCCACTAGGGAAAGTCCTTTCCTTTGAAGGTAGGACATCCTGCAGTAACTTTGATCATACTTGCAGTCAACATAATTAAAACTCCACATGGTTAAACCAAAATCACACAAAACAAGGGAGTACCTTGCTCTCATACCAATTGAAATTGTGTTATATCGACTAGAGGGGGTTGAATAGGCGATTTTTAAAATTTCATCGCTGAGGAAATTCCTCACTAATGAATAACGTGCGGTGGAAATAGCTTAGGATCAGAGATGCAAACATTACAACAGCAGTTTACTTGATGAAGATTATGAGGGTCGGTTTGCACAGTACGCAGGCATAGAATAAGCAGGTGAAGATTAACTCGTATGAAGAATTAGAGGTTGAGGAAATTCAGAGAAAGTCTTCAGCAAAGTCTTCAAACAGTGACTATGAAAGTCTTCAACATACAATATTGAGGAATTGAAAGAGTTGAAGAAATAGAACCTGTATCAGGATGAAGACAGTTGTTGATGACCCAGTTCCAACTCTTGTGACACTCGTACTTCTGGTTTGGAGCGGCTTGGTATTGAAACCAAAGGACACACAGTCCCTACCATGTTCTCCTTGAGCTCAAGACACATAGTGTTCTCGCCCAACACTCGTGGTAAGTCTTCAGGGCAGACTTCCAAACCCTCACAAACTCGGTCACCCGGCGATCCACATTTGACTACAGGATGTTCTAGACCATGACGCCTAACCATCTGGAGGATGCATAGTCCTCAAAGGTAAAAGGCTTCAGTTCCACACAGGAACAAATTCTTCAGTGATGCTCAATCACTTGGTTTTGGGTTTGTGGATTGGTGTTTGGGGTATTTCCTCACTTGATGATTTACTCTCGGAGACTTTGAGGAATTTGGGTTGCTCTAAATGACAAGTGTTAGTTTCTCGCGGCGCAGCCAACCAGCTAGTGGTTGTGGGGGCAGCTATTTATAGCATGGGAGCATCCCGACATGATTTGACATAAATGCCCTTAACTATTGTGACCGTTTGGTGGATAAGATCAGTGAGGTGGTGCGTGTCGCGGCAACGATTGGAACTTTCAACTGTGAAAGTCCTCATGTCTCTCATATTCCTCACTTTGAGGCTTTGATAGGTTTAGGCTTGGGTTGAGCATCATGAGGAAATTCATTCCGTAGTTTTACTTCGACCCCCTTTAACAGTACGGTGTTCCTAAGACTCAAGAGTAAAGAAAACAAAACAGAAAGAGTAAATCTTCACGCTTCAAAGTCTTCACACGTTATTTCTTCTCGAACCACCGAATTACTCATCATCAATATCTTCATGAGGAATATCAATTTCATCGCAATTTCTTCGCGATCAAAGTCTTCAAGCTTAGACCAATTTCTTCAGCCGAAGACATACATTTTTAGGGGTCGTATAACTTAAACTCCTCAGTGACTTATAGCACTTGTGTACACTTATAAACCCATTAGTTACTTAACCAATAAGTCTTCAAACCACCAAAATCACTAAGGGCACTAGATGCAC
Source organism: Hordeum vulgare subsp. vulgare (assembly GCF_904849725.1). NCBI lineage: Eukaryota > Viridiplantae > Streptophyta > Magnoliopsida > Poales > Poaceae > Hordeum > Hordeum vulgare. The sequence continues at coordinate 302,618,618 of NC_058518.1, read as the reverse complement.
TTACATTGCTATTTAAGTATAGTAGTAACTTGCAATAGTTTTGAGGTATTGATTTGAGTAATGTTTGGACTATTGGTGCCAAGAGCTTGATCCTATTAGTGATAGGTGTCGTATTTTGGGAAATCCGTGTGTTTTTTAAAAACTAAAAATTAGTTAAGAACTCTAGCTACTAAATTGATTTGTAACCTCTCGAGGGATTGGAATATATAGAGTACCCTCACGTTACCATGAGTCGAGGATGCGTAAGGATAACCAAACCCCCAAACATTCCTCCTAGGGGTACTTGTCTTTTTGTGAATTTCCTAACTAGATAGAGAGTTACCGATAATAAGTGTATGAGTTCTTCGGACTAATGTGAGTATTTTATTGTTGGCACTTCGACCAACCATATTTTGCTAGCCTCTTCGGTATCGTGCATTGCCCTTTCTCACATTGAGAGTTGGTGCAAACTCCACCGGTGCATCCAAACTCATGACATGATACGCTCTGTCATACATAAGCCTCATTATATCTTTCCTCAACACAGCCACCATACCTACCTATTAAGGTGTTTCCATAGCCTTTCCGAGATACATTGCCATGTAACATCCATCATCATCTCATGACTTGATATTCATGTCATACATGCTTTTGCTTGATCATAGAGACGCGTGCTAGTTGGGCCTTGCCCTCATTACTACTACATGACGCTCTAGTATCATTGCATATCCTGCTACACTGGCAGAGCCATGCATTTGCATACATCATGATAGTTTTCACTTGTCTTTATGTTGAGTACTTCTTATAAAGTGTGATGAATTTTCTTTCTATTCATGTAAAATATAGAGTGTTGCCCTTAAGTGGGGAAAAGATCCCAAAGAGGACAAACAAAAGATCCCAAAGAGGACAAATGAGAGATAAAAAGAAAGAGCCAAAGAGGCCACAAAAAAGAAAAAAAGAGAAATAAAAAGAGAGAAGGGGGCAACACTACTATTCATTTTGAAAGATCCACACTCGTATTCCATTACTATATTGGTACTACATAGAGATTATCATTCATGCATAACTATGTGGGGATCCTTACACTATAGAACTTGGTTTGCATATTCCAATGATGAGCCTCCTCAAATGAGCTCTAGGTCTTCATGAGAAAACAAGTTGGATGCAGCCCCACTAGTTCCATTGGAGAACTCAACTTAGCTCGTATGTGCATCTGTTACATGGCAATCCCTACTCCTCACATCATATCTATCATTTGGCTTTCTCTCGCCTATGGTTGTCCTCATTGATGTGAGACTTTCACACCTTTTTGCCTTCCTTCCCCATCATTGTTCTATTTGCCATCCTAAGTGCAAACTTATCTTGCTTACGCTCATCCATTGCATGAATGCTAAAAATCGAAAGGGAGAGGATCATTTTGACTTGTGCCTAACAAGTGGTTTGGGGATGAGTCAAAATAAGATTCTGAAGGCGACTAAGTGTGAGGTTTAGTAGATTGAGTTCTCAATTAAAAAATATATTTTATCTCTGAACCCATCTCCCACTTCTTGCACGCAAACACCATTTGGAGACATTCAAGTCACGGATAGCGAGAGCTCTTGCACCTTTATGTTCTTACTTTGCTAAATTGAATACTAGATATAGACTTTTGCTTGTTATTGTCTTGACTTGAATTGCATATCTCACTTGCCTTACTTTGAAGTTCTTATATGTGTGTTAGCATGTCACCATAGAAATTGTTGTGTTATCATTTATCTACTCGAGGACGAGCAAAAATTAAGCTTGGGGATGTTCATATGTCCCAAACGTATCTATAATTTATGCGTGTTCCATGATCTTTTGGGTGACATTGTTACATGTTTTGCTACCCTTTTATATCATTTTACACATATTTGGACTAACCTACTAACTCAGTGCACCCAGTTCCAGTTTTTGTTTGCTGATGTCTTTTTTGCAGGGGCTTTTACCCAATTTTCCGAAGCCCGAAAAAATCCAGAAAAATATATAAAAAATCAGCGAAACAGAAGCTTCGGGATCACCGAAGGAGGGCCAGAGGGGGCCAGCGGCCTCCCAGGCGGCCTGCTGGCGCGGCCAGGGCCCAAGCCGCGCCAGGAGGTCGCCTGGGTGGACCCCACCTCCTCCGTTGCCCTACTTTGGCCTACATTTAGTGTTCCATGGGGAAACCCTCGCAGACTTTCTGGAATCGCGAATTTATCCATCGTTCCGCCGCCGCGATGCTTCCAAGATCGGGAGCGTCAGGAGACCTCTTCTCGGCACCCTGCCGGAGGGAGGATTACCCTCCGGGAGCTTCTCCATCGATATGGACGCTTCCCGGATGTGCCGTGAGTAGTTTCCCTTGGACCATGAGTCCATGACCAGTAGCTATGTGTTGTCTTCTCTCCAATCTTGTGATTCAATGGTTAGTCCTTGTGAGCTGCCCTACATAATCAAGGCATCTATGTAATTCTCTTGCTTTTGCTATGCTCAGCTTGTTGGGATCCGACAGATTATGAGATTATGTTCATATTGTTATGAGTTATATATTTGATTATTCTTTTATATTATGTTCTGTAAGTGCATCTAGTACCCCTTAGTGATTTTGGTGGTTTGAAGACTTATAGGTTAAGTATCTAATGTGTTTATGAGTATACACAGGATCTATAAGTCATTGAGGAGTTTGAGATATTTGAAGAATATCGACCCCTAAAAATGTATATCTTCAGTTGAAGAAATTGGTCTGAAGCTGAAGAAATGAATCGCGAGGAATCTGCGATGAAATTGATATTCCTCATGAAGATACTGATATTGAGAAGACCGGTGGTTCCTGAAGAAAATCATTCTGAAGAAATTGAAGCGTGAAGATTTACGTTTTCTGTTTTACTTTCTTCGCATTTGATGAATAGGAACACCGCACTATTAAAGGGGGTCAAAGTAACACTATGGAATGGATTTCCTCATGATGCTCAACCCAAGACTAATCCTACCAAAAGCCTCAAGTGAGGAATATGAGTGACATGAGGACTCTCACAGTTGAGGGTTCCGACCGTTTCGATAGCCACGCCAAGTCACTTGTCTTATCCACTCCAACAGTCATATTATTTAAGGGCATTAGTGTCAAATCATGTCGGGATGCTCCCAGGCTATAAATAGCCACCCCCCACAACCACTAGCTGGTTGGCTGCTCCGTTATAAACTGACACTTGTCATAAGAGCAACCCAATTCCTCAGAGCTTTCGAAAGTAATTCATCAGTGAGGAAATACCCCATACACCGAAACCACAAACCAAACCTAGTGATTGAGCATCACTGAAGAAGTTGTTCCTGTGTGGGACTGAAGCATTTTACCTTTGAGGACTGTGCATCCTCCAGACGGTTAGGCGTCATGGTCTAGAGCTTTCCAGCAGTCAATTGTGGATCCCCGGGTGACCTAGTTTGTGAGGGTTTGGAAGTCTGCCCTAAAGACTTACCACGAGTGTTGGGCGAGGACTGTGTGTCCTTAGCTCAAGGAGAATACGGTAGGGACTGTGTGTCCCGGGACTGGGTGTCCTTTGGTTTCAATACCAAGCCGCTCCAAACCAGATGTACGACTGTCACAGCAGTTGGAACTGGGTCATCAATGACTGTCTTCACTGAGAAACGGGTTCTAATTCCTCAACTCTTTACTTTCCCGTATTATGTGTTGATGACTTTCACTGTGACTGTTTGAAGAATTTGCTGAAGATTTTCTCCAAATTTCCTCAACCCCAAAGTATTCACGTTAGCTATTTCTCATCTGTATTCTGCGTGCCTCCTCACTGTGCAATCTGTTTTCACATTCTTCACTCTGAAAAACTGTTGTTGTGAAACTTTGCACTTCTGATCCTTTACTGTTTCCGCTGTAAGTTAGTCATCAGTGAGGAATTTCCTCAAAAGGAATTTCCTCAGTGATGAAATTCTAAAAATCTCCTATTCACCCCCCCTCTAGTCGATATAACGCACTTTCAATTGGTATTAGAGCAAGGTACTCCCTTGTTCTGTGTGATTTTGGTTTAACCATCTGGAGTTTTAGTTATGTCGACTGCAGGCATGTTTAAGGTGACTGCAGCATGTCCTACCTACGAAGGAAAGAACTTTCCTTTCTGGAAGAACAAAATGCAAATGCATTTACAAGCTATTGATAATGATCTCTGGTATATTGTGGAAAATGGAGTCCCCATCATCTCTGCCAGTGTCACTGCTGCTGATGTGAAGAAATTCAAGCAACTCGATTCTCAAGCGAAGAACATCATCTGTGGTCATCTGAGCCCTGTCCAGTTTGGAAGAGTAAGTGCCTTGGGCTCTGCAACACTGATCTGGGAGAGACTGTGCAAGGTAAATGAAGGAGTATCAACCCAACGTGACTCTCGTGTTGATATTCTTCGCAATCTCTTCAATCGCTTTAAGAGACATGACAATGAAAGCTGCCAAGACACCTTTGATCGCCTCACTGACATATCAAATGAACTGCAAGCACTGGGAGCTCGAGACATCACTGATCACGAAGTTGTGAAGAAACTGCTAAGATCTTTGGATTCTTCATTTGATACTTTAGTTTTGATGATTCAAGAAAGACCAGATTACAAGATGCTTGATCCACCTGATATACTAGAAAGGCTAAATACTCATGAATTCCAGCTAGAAGAAAAGAGAGATCTATATGGACCAAGCTATTCCAGACCACGTGCACTGAAGGCTAGAGCAATTTCCTCATCTGAAGACGAAGACACAGATGGCAGCATTTGTGATCCTGAAGAATTTGGACAGGAGCTTGCAATGCTTGTGAGAAAATTCCAGAGATTTACACGACGAGGCCAATTCGGTAAATCTTCAAGAAGAGACATGAGGAAATTAGAATCTGCATCTGAGGACTACAAGAAACGAACCTGTCACAAGTGCAAGAAATCAGGTCATTACATTGCTGATTGTCCCCGTTGGGGAAAGGAATCAAAGAAGAAGAAATACAAGGATGACAGTTCTGATGACTCGAAGAAGAAGAAGAAATCTTCGAAATCCTCATCTTCAAAGCCCTCATCGCACAAGAAGACCAGTTTCAGAAAGGCTCGGGCACTTATTGGCAAGGAAATGGACTCCGAGGCAGAATCAGAGGAATGTGATGAAGAAGAGGGTTTTGATGAAGACTCAGAATCAGGACAGGCTAGTCTTGCACTAGCAATCACTTTCGTCAGCAAGTCAATCTTCAATCTTGAAGAAAATGATTGCACCATCCATACTGATGACTATGCTGATGACATCGCTCCAACCTATTGCTTCATGGAAAAAGGTTCAAAGGTATCAAATAATGCCTCCTCCTCTGATTCAAGTGACTGTGAACCTAATGATTATAAGAAACCCAGTTACCGTAAACTTGCTATTATTGCCACTAAAAAACAAACTGCTCTGGAAAAGCTTCAGAAACTGCTAGACAAAAGTGATGATCTGTTGAATGATGAAATGAACCTTACCCAAATCCTCACTGATGACATGAAAAGTCTTCAGTCTAGATTTGATAATCTTCAGGATCGTTATGATACACTCCTCACTGATCATGATAAGCTTTCCTATGAATTTCTTCAAAGGAAGCTTGATCTTGAGAAGCTGAGGATGTCTCATGATGATCTTCGTATGGAAAATGATTCATTAGTAGCTCAACAGATCAGCGCTAGTCAAGTTGAATTTATTCCTCCATGTCTTAAATGCATTGAATGCGAAACTGTTGATTCTTCACCAGAATCTTCAAATGCTACCATTGCTACAAATTCTTCAACTGCACCTGTTGTGTCTATTTCCTCACTTGAGGAAAATACAAATGTCACTGATGAAAATGTAGGGTTGAAGGAATTGTACGTGACACGCATGTACAAAAGCCTCAAAGGACATCAAATCCTTTGTGATGTGCTCAAAAAGCAGATCTTGAACACGAACCCGAGGAAAGAAGGAATTGCCTTTGAGAGGAAACTAAATGCTGATGGATCTTATTGGAAACCTGAGCAGTATCCCAAAACCTCATGGGTTGCTGTTACTGGGCCTCCTTTTGATCCATCTAATCTAACTGGCTTTTCATGTGAACTATCATATTCCTCAGATGAGTCATTTGACTCCAACTATAAACTGTTCAAAAATCAATCTGGTGAAGTTTTTGCTCGATATGTTGGAACTAACTGCAGGAATGGCCCTCCTCTGAGGAAAATCTGGGTTCCCAAAAGGTGTCTTGAAAATCTTCAGGTGAATGTCCTCATGACACCACCACTGAAGAATCTGAAACCCAGATCAAATTCCTCAGGAGGACCAAAGTCTTCAAGAGGATCAAAGTCCTCAACTGGTCAAAACTATGCTCGTACCCCTGCTTATGCTTCTAACATGCAGGCAAACTACAAGGAATATGAATTTGAGCGTTACTCCTCAAATCATTATGTTCATAAATCCTCAAACCAGTTCTCTGCATATTCATATGAGTACTTTAATCCCCCTACTGTTAAGAGAAGTACATTAGCTTCAATGCCACCTTTCTCATATGGTTCTCGCAGGATGATGAACGCTTTGCCACCCCTTCAGATGTGGGTGGTGAAGAAATCAAACTAATCACTTCTGCAGGTCAGGTCTCCAGATGAAAATCATCATCTGAAAAATTTGCTGGAGACCTGAAGAAAGGCTTGATAGGACGCAAGCTAATGATTGATGAAATAGAAATATTTCACACGTCCTTACATTTCTGTTATGATGAAATTACTGATCTGATGAAATTAGTATCATATTCTTCAAATCTGAAGCATATGAGATGGTAAGCTGTACTAATTCATCTGCAGGCTGAGAAACCCAAAAATACTGAGTGGGTTCTCGATAGTGGCTGCACACATCACATGACTGGTGATAAAAGCTTACTAATGAACATGCCACTAACTCCATCACCTCTGAAGCAAATCACATATGCTGATAAAGGTAAAAGCAAGGTATTGGGACTTGGCAAAGTGGCTATTTCCAAGGATAGGCATATGGACGAAGTGATCCTTGTTGAATCCCTTGGTTTTAACCTTATGTCAGTCTCAATGCTTTGTGATCTTGGTATGATTGTTATCTTTGGTAGATATAGATGTGTAGTCATCATGTAATCTGACAGATCCAAAGTCTTCTAAGGTGTAAGAAGAGGGGATTTGTACATTGTTGATTTCTCTACAGGTCCTCAACCAGCCACTTGCTTACTAGCAAAAACCTCAGAAGGATGGTTGTGGCACCGAAGACTAGGTCATGCAGGCATGAGGAATTTTCACATGCTCACGAAGAAGAAGCATGTCATCGGCATCGAATCAGTAAATTCCTCAAGGATCATCTCTGCGGTGCTTGTGAATCTGGGAAAATGACCAGATCCAAGCATCCCTCCAAAACCATCATGGCCACTACACGACCATTCGAATTGCTTCATGTGGATTTATTTGGACCTACTCACTATGCCACACTAACCAATGCAGCATCTTTATATGGCTTCGACATAGTTGATGATTATTCCAGATATACTTGGGTGCATATCATAGTGTATAAAACTGAAGTGCGGGAAATCTTCAAACGATTTTCTTCAAGGGCCTCGATGAACTTTGGCATCAAGATCAAACACATCAGGAGTGATAATGGAACCGAGTTCAAAAACACTGGTCTTGATGATTATCTTGATGAACTTGGTATTACTCACGAATTGTCTCCTTATACTCCTCAGCAGAATGGTGTCGTCGAAAGGAAGAACAAGACTGGTTGAAATGGCAAGAACTATGCTTGAAGAATATCAGACTCCTCGTCGCTTCTGGCATGAAGCAATCAACACTGCATGTCATATCATCAACAGGGTATATCTTCACAAATTCCTCAAGAAAACCTCATATGAACTCCTCACTGACAAGAAACCCAATGTAAGTTATTTCAAAGTCTTCGGTGCAAAATGCTGGATTAGAGATCCTCACCATAGCTCAAAATTTGCACCTAAGGCACATGAAGGTTTTATGCTCGGTTATGGAAAGGACTCGCACACTTACAGAGCCTTCAACAACTATCACAACAAAGTTGTTGAGACTGTAGATGTGCGGTTCGATGAAACTAATGGCTCGCAAAGAGAGCAATTGCCTTCTGATCCAGATAAGCTGTCTCCTGAGGAGGCGATAAAGCTTAAGCCTACTGAAGACATTGTCCCAACTGAGGAAATTGGTGAAGAAACGATCCACATTTCTCATAAAAACCAAGAAGATACTCCTGAGGAAATTGCAACAGCACCACTTCCTCAGCCCAGACAAAATCCTCAACCAGCTCATCCGAGGATTGCAAACGAAGTAGAACTTGACAAAATCCTCAACGACATCAACACGCCAGGTCCTCTGACTCGCTCAAAAGCTTCACACTTGGTTAACTTTTGTGGGCATTTTTCCTTTGTATCCATCACAGAACCCTCAAAAGTTGCTGAGGCTTTTCTGGAACCGGAGTGGATCCAAGCTATGCAAGACGAACTTCTTCAATTCAAGCTGAATGACGTATGGGAGCTCGTCAAACGACCAGATCCTCGCAAGCACAACATCATCGGCACCAAGTGGATTTTCCGAAACAAGCAAGATGAGGACGGTCAAGTGGTGAGGAACAAGGCACGACTTGTAGCCCAAGGCTACACCCAGGTTGAAGGAATAGATTTCGATGAAACTTTTGCACCTGTTGCTAGACTTGAAGCTATTCGAATACTACTTGCTTATGCTAATCATCATAACATCACCTTGTATCAAATGGATGTGAAAAGTGCATTCCTCAATGGTAAGCTTGAGGAAGAAGTATATGTTGCTCAGCCCCCAGGTTTTGAGGATCCAAAGAATCCAGACAAAGTCTTCAGACTCAAAAAGGCTCTGTATGGTCTCAAGCAAGCCCCTCGGGCATGGTATGATACATTGAAGGAATTCCTCATGAAGAAAGGCTTCAAACCTCGTTCACTCGATCCAACTCTTTTCACAAAATCGTATGATAATGAGCTGTTTGTATGTCAAATATATGTTGATGATATCAGATTTGGCTGTACTGACAAAAGATACAGTGATGAATTTGCCTACATGATGAGTAAAGAATATCAGATGTCCATGATGGGAGAGCTGAAATTTTTCTTAGGTCTTCAAATTCGTCAACAAAGCAATGGAATCGTCATATCACAGGAGAAATACCTCAAGGATGTTCTGAGGAAATTCGACATGCACGAATGCGAAGGTGCCAAGACTCCAATGCCTACCAACGGCCACCTCGGCACTGATGAAAATGGTAAAGATTTCGATCAACAGGTATACCGTTCTATGATTGGCTCTTTATTGTATTTATGTGCATCTAGGCTAGATATAATGCTTAGTGTTTGCATGTGTGCAGGTTTTCAAGCAAAACCGAAGGAATCACACCATAAGGTTGTGAAACATATTCTTCGATACTTAGCTCACACACCAACACTAGGTTTATGGTATCCCAAGGGCTCCAATCTTCATCTGGTAGGGTATTCTGATTCAGACTATGCTGGTGACCGTGTGGATCGCAAGTCAACTTCTGGCACATGCCATTTCCTCGGAAGATCACTAGTTTGCTGGTCCTCAAAGAAGAAGAACTGCGTATCACTCTCCACTCCCGAAGCTGAGTACATTGCTGCTGGTTCTTGTTGTGCTCAATTGCTGTGGATGAAGCAAACCCTCAAGGACTACGGCATCAACATGAAGAATGTGCCTCTCTACTGTGACAATGAGAGTGCTATCAAGATTGCATACAACCCAGTACAGCACTCGAAGACCAAGCACATCCAGATTCGTCATCATTTTCTTCGGGACCATGTCCTCAAGGGCAATATCCTCATCGACCATGTGAAGACTGATGATCAACTGGCAGATATCTTCACTAAGCGCTTGGATGAGAAAAGGTTTTGCAAGTTGTGGTGTGATCTAAATATCTTAGAGTCTTCAAATGTTTCGTAAAAACATGCACACATCCTAACACTTATGCAAAGTTGATGACTTAGATGTGCAAGACATGATGAAACGATTTTCTTCAACTGATGAAGAAAGTCACTTGAATGTGAAGAAATTAACGAAGAAATTGATTCTCAGGGCCCTACGACAATTGTAGGCGTTGTCTGTAATCAACATTCTTATATGGTGGGTAACGCCACCGCCCAATGTGAAATTCCTCAAGTTGATTTTCTTCAAATGATCAATTTCCTCACAATGCATTTTTTTAAACAGTTGTTCTTCATTGTGATGACTTTCATTTGCCTAGGTAGACTGTGATTTCTAGTCCTCAACAGCATTCACTTATTGCTATTTCTTCAAGTTGATGTTTCTGCTAAGTGAATGTGATCGGACCCTACTTTCCCTCTATGCTATACTTATCCAATCTATTCAATTCTTCATATGCGTTCTGCTTGAAACTTAGTTCAAAATCCTCACAGCATCCTTGTCAGCTGATGATTTTGTAACGAAAATCCTCAAATCTTCAAAAATTGTTTTCTTCAAAGGCACAGTAACTGAACCCCCACTTCCCACGATCGGATAACCACGATCTCCACTATCTCCACCGCATCGTACGGGAGCTACACGTGTCCTGCGGAGATGTAGAGGCAGGGGCTATTTGGTCCGAAACTTTCGCGCCAAACAGTAACTTTTGGGCTATAAATATGTCCTTATCCCCCTCGGTATCCTTTTCTTCGCCTCATCGCTCTCCTGCCACAGCACACTCCACCGAACCCTAGCGCCACCGTTGGTAGTCTTGTCGCCGGAGAGGAAGAGCTTCACTGCCTCGACCTTTTCGTCGCCAGAATCACGCCGGAGTCGGACCATCTTCGTCTGCCGCCGCCGTAGACGTCCTCTGCCGCCAAGTTAGGGTGCATTGGACACTCGAACGAAGAGCCTATCCAACACTACTTTATGTGTTCTTCGTACACACCTTCCAGGGTAAATATATCCCATTTTTACAGCAGATTAGATCTGAAATTTTGCATCTTCTATGTGAAATCTGTTTTTTTCTCAAGATACGATGCGCACATGATTCCTCAAACACTACCTATCACCGCAATCATTGATGAACTAGCTAAGCATCTAAGATTTTCACGAGATTCCTCAGTTGTGCGAATTTTCGGATTTGTACAACTCTGGAACCCAAGAACAGTATGCTTAGGCAAATTCCTCAACCACTGGTTATATTCCTCAAACTGTCAAACTTTTTCATTTTCTTCAAATCTGAGAACGCATATGACCTCTCCAAACTCCTCGCAACTATACTCTGTTCACAGGTACACACATGTCAGCTGATGAATCTCTCGGTTCTCATCACAATAACTCATTTGCAGCGTTTCTGGAAGAAACTCTTCAAGGCTCTTCAGAATCCTCAAGAGTTCAAAATCATCAGCAAAGTCCTCAACTGAAGAAAATGGAGGAAGAGAGAAAACAGAAGGGAGGAAAGAAACTGGAGCAGAACACAGCTGCTGATATCCCTGAAGACATATACTTGGACTATTGTACGCCTGATGAACATGAGACAATGGCCAAGAGAAAGATAAGGCTGCAGAAGATTGAACGCCGATGGGCGAAGGAATGGAGGAAGTACAGGTTTGTGACTCCCAAATATGCGAAGAAATTCGCTTTGAAGCCTCCTGGCAGAAGGGCCCCACTTGAGGATCATCAAGTAGCTCATCCATCAAGCCTCAAGACCATTGATGACTATCCACATGAAAAGGAAAAGCATCTGGCCAAGCTCAAGAAGCAAGCAGAAGCTGCAGTGAGGCAATTTTAATGAATCCTCAGTTGTTGCCTCCGGTGCTGCTAATTCCTCAGCGGCAGAAACCTCAGGCTCAGAAATTCCTCACACGCAGTCTGTGCCATCAAAGCAAAGGGCTCCAAAGCCTCAAGAGAAGTCTGTTCAGGCTTCTGTCACAAAACCCTCAGCTCCAAAACCCTTAGTTCTAAAACCCTCATTACCAAAACCTTCAACACCAAAACCATCAGCGCCAAAACCCTCTGCACCAATCTCCTCAGCACCAAAATCCTCAGCTCCACCTCCAAAGCCTCAAGAAAAACCAGTACAGAAGCATGTCGTGAAACCTACGACCGCCAGCTCCAACTCCTCACTCCCAGCTGCAACTAGCTCGGAGACAAAGTCTTCAACACCACTTATGAAGACTTTGGCAGCTACAGAACGTGCACCTCTGCCCAGCCCCAGCAAAATCATCGCAGTCCCGTCTGCATCAGAGGGGAGTGATGAATATGATGATGAAACCCTGCAAGCCATCATCAGAAACAAGCAAGAAAGGGTTGCTCAAGCATCAAGCAGTGCTATTCCTCTGGCCATGGACCCCAAGGTCCTCCTTGACTACATCAATATCTGGTATGAGGATCCAAACACTGCCACTGATAATTTGAAACTTCCTCCTGGCATCAGCCACATGGTGGCCACCTTCATAAATGAAGCCAAGTGGAAAGAACAGCAGGCCCGACAGGCAAAGGTTGCAAAGGCCAAAAAGGAGAAATTCCTCAGGCAGAATCTCCTCAAGCTGACTCCTGATGCACTGGTGTCAACCCAGGCAGAGCTGCAAGTACTGACTGACAAGTATGACAAGTTGTCAGATCGCAAAAGCATCAAGCGCAATTTCATCAAGCTAGCCACTAGTGCTGTTGATGACTACAACAAGAGAAAAGCACCACGAGCACCAACTCCTCAGCCCCTGGTTGAGCAGCCAGCAGATGCATCTCCGGATGAGGAGGGAACTCCTCAAGCTGAGGAAGAACACCAAGAGCGTCGTGTTGATGAACCGGCCATTGAAGAAATCATCACGGAAATTGTAACTGATGAAATTGCAACCACTGATGAGACTGCTCCAGATCCAGCTCCTTCATCAAAGCAGGCTGATGACTCTGTTCCAGCTGGTTCCTCACTACCAGCTGAAGAATCTGCAGAAAGAACACCTTCACCAAAAGCTTCAAAGGTGAAGAAAATAACTCCGTCTGCATCAGACGTGAAGAAAACTAGGGCTGCTGAAAAGGAAGCAAAGAAGAGAAAAGCCTCCTCAGCAGTGGAATAGACAGAGGCAAAGCGCCACAAAGAAACTGAAGAATCTGCCCCTCTGGACCCGGTGCCTCTAAATGTCGCACCTTCATATGAAATGGTCGTCATTGATGACCCAGCTACAAGGGAAGATGAGGAAATGAAGGATGTCGCCTCTGAGGAACACATTGATGAGGAAATCCAGATTGATGACAGTCCTCAACCTCTTATTCCTCAGACAGAGACTGCTCAAGCATCAGCTGCACCAGCTGATGAAACTGCTTTTGCCACAAAGCCAGCTGAAGAAAAACAAGCTGAGGAAAATGTACGTTCTGAGCAGACTCCTCAAGATGAGTAACAGGCTGACCCAACTCCTCAAAATGAGAAAGAAGCAGAAATTCCTCAGCCTGAAGCTCAACCAGAGCAAGCATCATCTCCCCAGCAAGAAGTACCAGCTGATGAAATTCCTCAACTTGAGGAAAATGCTGAAGAAAATGTACCCGCCCAAGACAATGAATTCATTGTGCTCAACCCAGAGACTGCCATGGTTGTCTCCTCCCCCATTTCTCAGCAAAATCTCAAACCATTTCAGCACCAGCCATTCTCCAAGCGTCCAAAGTTTCAGGAAGAAGATTTCTTTGAAGAACGCATGTATTTCATCGGCGAGAACCCTTATGACAAGCCTCAAATGAGGCATCTGAAGTTTTGGACAAGGACTCATATGAACTACTATGCCTCTGTGCTCTGTGGACGAAACAAGATATTCCAGCACAGGCATATTCCTCATGTTGAGCTTGAAGCAATACCCTGCCTGGAACCAGTCCTCAATGTACTACACGATGCAGGTTTGCTCCCTATGTGCTCAGACATATCAGACTGGAATAGTAAGCTTATTCTTCAGTTCTATGCCACTCTGCACATATCTGGAAACGCTGATGACATCAACACTTGGGTGTTTGACTGGATGTCCCAAAATACTCACTAAAAAGCTCCTGCTTCTGAACTCCTCAGAGAACTGCCCGTACCAATTCCCTCAGATGGGGCAGTGAAGCTTTATGGTGAGCGTGAGCTGCTAAATGGAATGATGGAAGTCCTCATGAAGCCTTTGGCTGCAGGAAAACCCTCGAGAACCACATTCCTCGTCCATGAACTCAAGTACACACCCCGGTCTGTCTACAGAATCCTCTGCAGTGTGCTCGCGCCAATCAAAGGCCATGACGATGAACAAGATGTTGTAGGCCTCATGAAGAATATCCTGTTCAACATCATTCACGATATTCCTATCAATATCCATGATTTCTTCTTGAGGACTTTGGCCGACAATGCAATGTGCCCCTATGATCACAAGATTTATGCCCCGTGGATCATGAGATTCATCAGGACAAGGACAGGCATCAACTTCCACGCTGATTTCCAAAACCACATGGGTTATATACCTCCTATCCGGGTCAACAAGAAGACTTTCGATCCCATCGAAGGAAAAGGAAAATTTGTGATTGAAGAAGGCAGCAGGCCCCTTGATGGCCAGTTCGAAGAGCCAGAAGCATATTCTTCATGGGACGATACTGAGACTCGTCTAGCAAGCCATGTTCCTCCTCGCGTGATGAACACCAGAGAGCTCCTCCTCAGTCTTCACCAGAAGGTGGATCACAACCACAAATGGGTAAAACGCCAGTTTGGTGCCATTGTGAAAACCCTCACTGAAACTCAGAATGCTGTGAAGCTTAATCATCACTATCTGCATGAGGTTTTCGATCGCACCTGGGCTACACTTGCACATCGGAAGACCCATACTGAGCTTGAAGAAATGAACTTTGAGCAGGACTTTGACGAGCTCTTCATCAACCGCCAAGAAATGAAGTTTTCACGAGCGTTAGTCCTTAGTTTGTCCCTTTTTGTCACTTGATAACAAAGGGGGAGAAACTCGAGAGTTAGTCTTCAAGCGGGATATTTTTGGGGCTTATGAACTATATTTAAGTTACAAACTCTTGGCTCTTCTGAAGTTTTTATGTAATGAGTTGTAACTTAAGCCCGATGGTACTCTGACGCTTTTGAACGTTTTTCTTCGCATGCTTATTCCTCAAGTTTTAATGCACGCATGCTGGAATTCGTCAGATACCATTTGCCATCATGCATCTTCATTTTCTTCATATGATATGCTATATGTATGCATGATTTACAAGACTCAGGGGGAGATCTCCATGATATAAATCATCAATGTGCATCTGCTATAAAAGCAAAATCCTCAAGGTATGCACATCTTCAGGGGGAGTCTCTCTGAATCTTGTTTTCAAATTCCTCAAATGAGTATTTACACTTCATATTTTTTATCCCTATTGAATACTTAACCTAATTGTCATCAACCACCAAAAAGGGGGATATTGTAAGTGCATCTAGTACCCCTTAGTGATTTTGGTGGTTTGAAGACTTATAGGTTAAGTATCTAATGTGTTTATGAGTATACACAGGATCTATAAGTCATTGAGGAGTTTGAGATATTTGAAGAATATCGATCCCTAAAAATTTATATCTTTAGTTGAAGAAATTGGTCTGAAGCTGAAGAAATGAATCGCGAGGAATCTGCGATGAAATTGATATTCCTCATGAAGATACTGATATTGAGAAGACCGGTGGTTCCTGACGAAAATCATTCTGAAGAAATTGAAGCGTGAAGATTTACGTTTTCTGTTTTACTTTCTTCGCATTTGATGAATAGGAACACCGTACTGTTAAAGGGGGTCAAAGTAACACTATGGAATGGATTTCCTCATGATGCTCAACCCAAGCCTAATCCTACCAAAAGCCTCAAGTGAGGAATATGAGTGACATGAGGACTCTCACAGTTGAGGGTTCCGACCGTTTCGATAGCCACGCCAAGTCACTGGTCTTATCCACTCCAACGGTCATATTATTTAAGGGCATTAGTGTCAAATCATGTCGGGATGCTCCCAGGCTATAAATAGCCACCCCCCACAACCACTAGCTGGTTGGCTGCTCCGTTATAAACTGACACTTGTCATAAGAGCAACCCAATTCCTCAGAGCTTTCGAAAGTAATTCATCAGTGAGGAAATACCCCATACACCGAAACCACAAACCAAACCTAGTGATTGAGCATCACTGAAGAAGTTGTTCCTGTGTGGGACTGAAGCATTTTACCTTTGAGGACTGTGCATCCTCCAGACGGTTAGGCGTCATGGTCTAGAGCTTTCCAGGAGTCAATTGTGGATCGCCGGGTGACCTAGTTTGTGAGGGTTTGGAAGTCCGCCCTGAAGACTTACCACGAGTGTTGGGCGAGGACTGTGTGTCCTTAGCTCAAGGAGAATACGGTAGGGACTGTGTGTCCCGGGACTGGGTGTCCTTTGGTTTCGATACCAAGCCACTCCAAACCAGATGTACGACTGTCACAGCAGTTGGAACTGGGTCATCAACGACTGTCTTCACTGAGAAACGGGTTCTAATTCATCAACTCTTTACTTTCCCGTATTATGTGTTGATGACTTTCACTGTGACTGTTTGAAGAATTTGTTGAAGATTTTCCCCGAATTTCCTCAACCCCAAAGTCTTCACGTTAGCTATTTCTCATCTGTATTCTGCGTGCCTGCTCACTGTGCAATCTGTTTTCACATTCTTCACTCTGAAAAACTGTTGTTGTGAAACTTTGCACTTCTCATCCTTTACTGTTTCCGCTGTAAGTTAGTCATCAGTGAGGAATTTCCTCAAAAGTAATTTCCTCAATGATGAAATTCTAAAAATCTCCTATTCACCCCCCCCCTCTAGTCGATATAATGCACTTTCATGTTCCTTAGTGATTCATGCATGTTCCCCGTTGCTTTTTATTGCTTTGGCCAAGTAGTAGATCGTAACTCCAGGAGGAATCGTTATGCATGATTGTGGGTTCGGGCCCCTCGATGTCTAGCTTGAGTAACAGAAACATGAGACTAGGGGATGTGCTTGTTGCCACCAGGGAGAAAACAACGATGCTTGTGACCAAGGTTGCAAGGATTGTTTACCTTAGGCATAGTTCGTTAATGTAGTTGTCCGTTGCTTTGAGTTTACACTTTGGGTGGGGCTCGCAACTTAATACCGGAGAGATGTTCTAGATAGATATCTCAAGGTGGATGATTAGTAAGTAGATGTTGATGAATAAACCGTCTACTTGTCTTGGCGTACTACCCATTACTGTTGAACCTCATACTATCAAGGAGCATAATTAGCATTGCGGTGCGATCATAATTCTGTCAATTGCCCAACTATGATTTGTTTACCCAAGCATAGTTCTTTATCGTCTTTTCGGAGAGAGACATCCCTAGTGAACATCATGTGACTCCGGTCCATATCACCATCATTGTTTACACCTCCATCATTTACGGTTTTATTTACTTTTCTATTGCAATCACTATTACCTTCCCGCTTGTGTTTTGATCCTTTGCAAACTACAAGGTCAGAGAGATTGACAACCTCTCTGTACTCGTTGGGAGCAAATTTATTTGTTGTGTGTGCACGTCCACGTCTTCTGCTAGCGCCAGGGTGGAAGACACCTACTTGTTGAGCCTAGGAGTCCTCCTGGTTTGATAAACCTTATAGTCTCCGTGTAAGGGAAATTTGCTGCTGACTACATCTCCACCTTCCACTTGGGGTATCCAACGAGGGGTGAGAAACATATACATCAGTTGCCGGTGAGGAAAAGCTTTGCTCCCTTGCCCTCGTCGTTGCCGGACTCACGTCGGGTGCAGAAAACCGTCTTCCGCCGCCGCCATAGTTGTCTTCTATTGCCAAATTAGGGCGTTGAAAATCTAAATCGAGGAACTACCTTCTTTTACTGCTCCAGTTCTTCGTGTTCTTCGCTCAGGGTAATTAAAATCCTATTTTATTACCCATGTTGATCTTTTAATTTACTTTAGACTTGCGAAATCTGTTTTTCGTCAGAGTGTGTGTGAGCCATGCACACTCATTCCTCAAACACTTGATGAATTTCACTAAGCCACTAAAATTCTTCATGAGATTCCTCAATTGTGTAAATTCTCGAATCTGCACAACTCTGGAACCAAGATCACAATGCTTAGTCAAATTCTTCAACCGAGTGGTCAAATTCCTCAACTACTAAATTTTTTCAATTTCTTCAAATCTAAGAACGCATATGACCTCTCCAAATTCTTGGCACCTATACTTTGTTCACACGTACAAAAATGCCAGCTCATGATTCACTAGGTTCTCATCAACTTAACCCATTTGCAGCGTTCCTCGCAACAACTTTACCTGTGTCATCAGAATCTTCAAGAGTTCATATTCCTAAGCAAAAGCCTCAGTTGAAGAAAATGGAGGATGACCTGAAGCAGAAGGAAGGAAAGAAGCTTGAATAGAACACAACTTTTGAAATACCTGAAGACATATATGATGACTAGTGCACTCGAGATGAGGAAATTCATGGCAAAGAAACCATGGCAAAGTGCAAGACCGGGCTTCAGAAAATTGAACGCGGGTGGGCTAAGGAATGGAAGGAGTACAGATATGTTACTCCTAAGTATGCGAAGAAATTCGCCCTCAAGCCACCTTGGAAGAGGCCTCCACAGGGTGATCAACAAGCTGCTTATCCCTCAAGTGTTCAAACCATTTGAGGATTACCCAGATAAGAAGAGAAAATATCAATCTAAGTTACACAATAAGGCAGAAGCAGTTGTGAAGAAATTCAGTGATGACTCTGCTGTTGCAGCCACTTCCGCCACCTCTTAAGCTGCTGAGGTCTCTGCTATAGCAAATCCTCAGAAGAAGACTGTGTTGAAGAAACCCAAAGCCTCAATGCCAAAAGAGCAAATGCCTCAGAAGGCTACAACGGCAGCAAAATCTTCAACAACACCACAATCTTCACAACCTCAACAGAAGCATCCCATTAAGCATCAGCCAGCTCAATCAAGTTCCTCAGTGCCGTCTGCCACTAGCTGTGGTGCAAAGTCTTCACCAACTTTATTGAAGACTAAAATGACTGCTGGAAAAGGCATCAGGCCAAGTCCTAGCAAAGTCATCAATGTTCCTTCTGCATCAGAAGGAAGTGAAGAATTTGATGAGGAAACACTCCAAGCAATCATCAGGAACAAACAGGAACGGGTTGCACAAGCCTCGGACAGCTCCATTCCTCTAGCCATGGACCCGAAGGTTTTGTTGGACTTCATCAACCTCTGGTATGAAGATCCAAACACTCTTGTTGATGACTTAAAGCTTCCCCTGGTGTTAGCCATATGGCGGCCACTTTCATCAATGAGGCAAAGTGGAAAGAGCGGCAAGCCAAGCAAGATAAAGCTGCAAAACTCAAGAAGGAGAAATTGCTCAAGCAGAATCTCCTCAAGCTGACGCCTGAAGCACTTGTATCAACTCAGGCTGAACTTAAAACCCTAACAGATAAGTATACAACTCTTAACACTGATCGTGAAGGAGTCAAGGTGAATTTCATCAAGGTTGCATATGCTGCAGTTGTTGCATACAACAAGAGAACGGCCCCTCCAAAGTAGCAAGCAGCACCTCATTCAAGCTACACTGTTCAGCTGCCTGAGGAAGATGAAACTGATGAACCAGCTTTTGAGGAAATTCCTCAAGATATTCCAGCTGAAGAAAATGCTCCAGCTGATGAAACTGTCAGGCCTGACACTGCACCAGTGCCTGATGAAATTGTTCGTTCACCTCAACCATCAAAGGTGAACAAAGTTACTCCGTCTGCATCAGACGTGAAGAAGACTAAAGCGCCTAAGAAAGAAGCAAAGAAGAGAAAAGCTTCAATGACCTCAGAAACCTCACAGGCCAAATGACTGAAGGTCACTCAGTCAGAGCCTTCAACTGCCCCGGTGGATGCTACTCCTCTGAATGTAGCACCATCATACTTGATCATTTACTTCGGAGTAGACTATGTCATTCTTGAAGAGGATGAAGAAATGGAGGATTCTTAAGATGAAGAAATAATGGATGAGGAAATACAGGTAGATGATATTCCTCAGTCCACCATTCCTCCAAAGGCCACTCAAGAACAAGTGGGTGATGATGAAACTGGGTGCAGCACTTCAGTAATTCATGATGATTTCTAGGAAGAAACTCATTCTGACTCACCAACGTCAACTCAAATTCCTCTGACTCCTGCTGCAAGTGAAATCCTCATAGGTTCGGATGGAAAAAGCATCCGTGAGGAATCTACTCAAGAATCAGCTGCATCAGCTGAAGACAATGCAACGATGAATACTGCAACTGCCTCCTCCAACACGCAAGTTCCTCAAGCTGAGGAAAATCCTCAACCTGAGGAAAATGCTCCATGTGAAGAAAATGCTACTGCGCCCAACACTGAAACCGTTATTGTTGTGGTAAACACTGAAATAGCAATGATAGTGGCTACTCCTCAAGAACAGCAGCACAATCTTCAATCGCAGCAGAATCAACCCTTTTCAAAAAGGCCAAAGTTTCAGAAAGAGGCATTCTATGAAGAACGCATGTACTTCACATGCGAAAATCCATATGATAAGCTTCGCATCAGGCACAAGAAGTTTTGGACAACAAATCAACTTAGTTGTTATGCTTCAGTGCTCTCTGGGAGAAACAAGATATATCAGCATACCCATATTCCTCACTATGATATGGAGGAAATACCTTGCTTTTCTCTAGTCCTCTACGCTCTTCACGAAGCTGGATTACTACCTTTCTGCACTAATATTGGAGATTGGAACACTGGCGTCATTCTTTAGTTCTATGCCACTTTGCACATCTCTGGCGACCCAAAGGATGTCAACACTTGGGTTTTGGATTGGATGACTCAGCACACGCACTACAAAGCGCGTGCCACTGAATTGCTTCAAGCTCTTCCAATCTCAATTCCCTCAGAGGACGCAGTTCTAATGTATGATGAACGTGAACTGCCCAATAGACTGATGGAAGTCCTCATGAAGCCTTTGGCCAAGGATCAACCCCCAAGGACTCAATTTCTGGTACAGGACTTGAAGTATGAACCAAGAACAATCTACAGAATCTTGTCTTATGCCATTTCTCCTATCAAAGGGCATGATGATGAAGAAGATGTCGTAGGCATCATGAAGAATATCATGTTCAATGTCATCCATGCCATACCGATGAACCTTCATGATTTATTCCTAAGGACTTTGGCTGACAATGCCCTGTCACCATTTGAGTTGAAGATTTATGCGCCATGGATTATGAGATTCATCAGAAACAGGTCAGGCATCAACTACCAAGCTGATTTTCAGAATCACCTCGGATATCTGCCGCCGATCAAAGCCATCAAGAAATCATTTGAGCCTGTTGAAGGCAAAGGCAAATATGTAATTGATGAAGGAAATCGACCCCTTGATGGCGAGTTTCACAAAGAAAACTCATATTCTTCATATGATGACACTACTACACAAGATCCACCAAGCCCAACTGCCCCTAGAGTGATGAATAACAGAGAGCTACTCCTCAGTCTTCATCAAAAGGTCGATCGCAATCACAAATGGGTTAAATGTCAGTTTAGTACCATTGTGAAAACCCTCAACGAAACTCAGAATACAGTGAAGAAAAATCACTATTATCTTCATGAGGTGTTTGATCGAAACTAGGCCATGTTGGCTCATCTGAAGACTCAAGAGGAACTTGAGAAATTGGAGTTTACTCAAGACTTCGACTGGTCCTGGCCTCCAAAGAAGAAATTCAAGCCAATTCGAGTTCCTGACTTGGCGGACAGTTCTTTTTCTTCATTCCGCACCGCTGAATCAGATGACGAACCAGAAGACACTTTGACTGGTCCAGGGAAGAAGCGTGTCTCCAAGAATCCTCACGCCTCTTCATCAGCCAAGAAGTGAATTTCTTCAAAGGGCGTTAGTCCTTAGTTTTGTCCCTTTTCGTCACTTGATGACAAAGGGGGGTAAATCTGAGAGTTAGTCTTCAAGAGGGATCTATTTTGGGGCTTATAAACATTATTAAGTTACAAACTCTTGGTTCTTCTTAACTGTTTTGATGTAATGAGTTGTAACTTAAGCCCGATGGTGCTCTGACTCTTTTGAACGTTTTTCTTTGCATGCTTATTCCTCAAAGTCTATTAATGCAGGCATGCTGAAATTTGTCAGACATCATTTTTCATCATGCATTTTCAATTCCTCATATGATATGTCAAATGTATGCATGATTTACAAGATACAAGGGAAGATCTCCATGATATAAATCATCAATGTGCATCTGTTATACAAAGCAAATTCCTCAAAATATGCACATCTTAAGGGGGAGTCTCTCGGTATCTTGATTTAAATTCCTCAAACTCAGTATTTACACTCATATTTTTTATCCCCATTAAAAACTTAACCTAATTATCATCAACCACCAAAAATGGGGAGATTGTAAGTGCATCTAGTGCCGTTAGTGATTTTGGTGGTTTGAAGACTTATAGGTTAAGTGACTAATGTGTTTATAAGTGTACACAAGCTCTATAAGTTGCTGAGGAGTTTTAGTTATACGATGAATATCGACCCCTAAAAATGTATGTCTTCGGCTAAAGATTTTGGTCTTACCTTGAAGACTTTGATCCTGAAGAAATAGTGATAAAATTGATATTCCTCATGAAGATATTGAAGATGAGGAATTCGGTGATTCCTGAAGAAAAACTTTGTGAAGACTTTGAAGCGTGAAGATTTACTCTTTCTGTTTCATTTTCTTTGTTCTTGAGTCATAGGAACACCGTACTTTTAAAGGGGGTCGAAGTAATACTACGGAATGAATTTCCCCATGATGCTCAACCCAAGCCGAAACCTACCAAAGCCTCAAAGTGAGGAATATGAGAGACATGAGGACTTTCACAGTTGAAAGTTCCGACCGTTGCCGCGACACACGCCACCTCACTGATATTATCCATCCAACAGTCACATTATTTAAGGGCATTTATGTCAAATCATGTCGGGATGCTCCTAGGCTATAAGTAGCCGCCCCCCACAACCACTAGCTGGTTGGCTGCTCCGAGAGAAACTGACACTTGTCATTTAGAGCAACCCAAATTCCTCAAAGTCTTCGAGAGTAAATCATCAAGTAAGGAAATACCCCAAACACCAAACCACAAACCAAAACCAAGTGATTGAGCATCACTGAAGAATTTGTTCCTATGTGGAACTGAAGTCTTTTACCTTTGAGGACTGTGCATCCTCCAAAAGGTTAGGTGTCATGGTCTAGAGCATCCAGCAGTTAATTGTGGATCGCCGGGTGACCGAGTTTGTGAGGGTTTGCAAGTCTGCCCTGAAGACTTACCACGAGTGTTGGGCGAGGACTGTGTGTCCTTAGCTCAAGGAGAATATGGTAGGGATTGTCTGTCCCGAGACTGTGTGTCCTTTGGTTTCAATACCAAGCCGCTCCAAACCAGACGTACAACTGTCACAGCAGTTGAAACTGGGTCATCAACGACTGTCTTCATCGTGATACTGGTTCTATTTCTTTAAATCTTTCATTTCCTCAAAGTTGTATGTTGAAGACTGTCATCTGTGTTGTTTGAAGAATTTGTGTGAAGACTTTCTCTGAATTTCCTGAACCTTAAATTCTTCACACAAGTTAATCTTCACCTGCGTTCTGTGACCTGCGTACTGCGCAAACTGATTCTCATAATCTTCACCAAAGTAATCTGTTGTAGTACTCTTTGCACTTCTTATCCTGTGCTATTTCCACTGCACTTAATTCATCAGAGAGGAATTTCCTCACACGGAATTTCCTCAGCGATGAAATTCTAAAAATTGCCTATTCACCCCCCTCTAGTCGATATAACGCGCTTTCAAGTTGATGCTCCTTCGCCTTTAACCTTCGAGCGGTGGCTAGGAGTAGCTACCGAAATTCTTCCTGACCTCCAAGGTTATCGGGAACTGCGAAGTCTTCGTCTTCTAGGTAGACATCGACATGGGGGAGGTAATTATCATCGTCCGACCTGATGATGTCGTCGTGGTCGTCCTCCTCCTCGGGTTTGTCCGAATCCTCTAGCGGATGTTCTGGAATTCCGAGGTTACCACGGTCCTCTGGGATTTTGTTTTCCCTAGTGCCTTGTGTAGAGACTTTTTCCTTGTTCACCTTAGGACGCTTACGCTGGTTTCGGCGCTTTGAATTCTCCTCCCCGGACTTGCCATCGTTTGGCTGAGGGGGGAGGTCACCATTGTCACCAGGCGTGTCCACCATGTAGACGTCATAAGTGGAAGTTGCGTCCCATCGTCATGTATTTGTGGGAGTGGGTTCATCGGCCTCGTCGTCCATGCCCTCAACCTCCTCGGATTCATAGTCTAACGCGTTGGTTAAATATTCGACGGTCGCTACCAAGTGGAAGTCCCCATATTTCGAGCCGTATTATGAGCGGGTCGGGCTGGTTGAGATGTGCAACAATTGGATATGGCCAAGCATCTCGTTTAACACCGAGAGCTTGTCCTGATAGATTATCAGATGATTTTTGGAGTTAACCTCTGGGGCCGCCGTGAGGGAGGTGTGTTCAGCCAAATCCGTTTGCTATGATCCAGGCATCCGGGTCGGGTCCGATCTAGGGGCCGACTCTTCGGAAGAGAGGGATTCGAGGACATGTCCGGACGCGAGACCCGTAGTTATACCATCGGGGGTTTTGATCTCATCGGCCGAAGTCATTATTCTTGCGAGGACCAGATCGGTCCGTGGATGGGTTGGGAGTTTGAAACTTGTGACCTCGTTTGCTGATCACGGACAAAACTTTCGATCTCGCCAAGATGGACTTTTGGGTCTGCACGCAGCATAATGTTGCCACATGAAAGAACCTGTCCACAGACAAAGATGTATCTGTTGCTTGTTCTATCATTGACGATTAGGCGAGCCATCGATCTTCTCACTGATCCAATAGTGGAATTCTCAAAGAAAGCACCAATGTCGGTGTCAAAACCGGCAGATCTCGGGTAAGGGTACCAAACAGTGGACCTTGGATTGATGGGTTGTAGGAAGAAGGGGGAGATAGCGGTTTACCCAGGTTCGGGCCCTCCTATGGAGGTTATAAGCTACGTTGAAAGCATGATTGCTCCCTAGGGTGGTTTTGATAATTGATCACAACATATGCATCATTGGACTAATATGCTTATCCAACTATATTTCAGAAAAGTTCAAAAGATACACTGGCTAAAGGCTTATGTGGATATGCCCCTTGATGCAAGAAAGGAATAAGATTGGCCCAAGCGTCAAGCTAGAAGACTCTTCATTTTATATTTGTGAGAAATCATTTTTGAGTCCATAGGAAAGCCAATACTATTAAAAGGGAGTGAGGTATTAAAATGAACTGGTTGTTCAAGTGCTCATAGATAGCCACCAAAAATACTCAATCATTTTTCTCACATAACCATTCTGTCCAAACCACAACACTTAAAATCGGTGCCACCAAGTTTCCCATTTCGGCACAAACGATTTTCATCCCAGACAGGACCCTAGCCATAGCCACCAAATGGGTGCAACCGAAACCATAGTGGTGCTACCGAGTTTAGGTGACCAACCTTCTGTTGCCTTGGTAGGCATAATCGGAATTTCCGAGTTTGCGTATCGGTGTCACCGAGTTGTGTCATCTGACCGTTAGGCACCTTTTCAGTGCCACCAAGTTGTGTATATTGGTTCCACCGAGATTCAAAAGTTGCTTCCTTTAGTGCAAATCGGTAACAACTAGTTTATGACTTCGGTGTCACCGATTTGGCCACTTTAGGTATAACGGTTGGATTTTGGCTGCTTCCTATATATACCCATCCACCCATCTCTCATTAGTGGGAGAAGCACTCACAACACACACTTCATTGCTAGATCCATTTTCTGAGAGAGAGCCACCTACTCATGTGTTGAGACCGAGATATTCCAATCCAATCATTTGGAACTTGATCTCTAGTCTCCCAAACTGCTTTCCACCAAATCAATCTCTCCTACCCATGCATATTCTGTGAGAGAATGATTTTGTGTTGAGGAGACTATCTTTAGAAGCACAAGAGCAAGGAGTTCATCGTTGTACCACATCTATTACCTTTTGGGGAGTGGTGCCTCCTAGATTGGTTAGGTGTCGCTTGGGAGCCTCCTACTTCGTGTTGTGGAGTTGAACCAACATGTTTGTAAGGGCAAGGAGATCGCCTACTTCATGAAGATCTATTGTGAGTAAGGCTAGTCCTTCGTGGGCAGAAGTCGTGGTGGAACAGACAAGGTCGCTTCTTCGTGGACCCTATGTGGGTGGAGCCTTTCGTGGACTCTAGCAGCCGTTACCCTCCGTGGGTTTAAGTCACCACTAACATGGGTGTACGATAGCGCCACCTATCGGAACCATGCCAAAAATCGTCGTGTCAACCTCATGCGTTTGATCTCCCTGTCTTACTCATTTACTTTACACTTGCATGTTTTACTTTCCGCTGCTATACTCTTAGAACTGCATGTGTAGGGTGTACTTGACTTGCTATAATTGTCAAAACTAGACCTCAACTAAAACTGGAGAAAGGCTAAGTGTTTATCTTTTCAAGTAGTCTAATCACCCCCCCCCTCTAGACATACTTTCGATCCTACAAGTGGTATCATAGCCTTGGTCTCCATTGCATTGGTTTCACAACCTAGGATAGTATGGCGTCTAGTGAGGGAAGTTATCACCGTAGAGGTCCATACTTCGATGGCACTAATTTTGCTAGTTGGAAGCATAAGATGAAAATGCATATACTTCGTTTTAATCCTCATGGACGGGTTGTTATTCGTGTTGGTGTGCAAGGTGATTTCTTCGGAGAAGGGTGTGAACCGGATCGTGATGCGACAGCCGATAAACTGAATATGTTGCAACTCAATGTATAAGCCACCGACATCATGTTCAACTGTCTATGCCCCAAAGAATTCAACAAAATCATCTTCCTTGAGAATGCAAAAGAGATTTCGGATACTTTGATCGATATGCACGAATGTACTGATTCTGTCACAGAATCTAAGTTGGATGTGCTTCAAAGTAAGCTTGACAAGGTCAAGATGAAGGATGGTGAAGGTGTCGCTAAAATGTACTCTAGCCTAGCTCTCATCACCAATGAGATTGCCGACTTAGGAAGCGAAGAGATGACCGACAAATTCATCATCAAGAAGATACTTAGAGATCTTGATTGAAAGAATGACACAGTGTGCACATTGATCCAAATGATGCCAAACTACAAAGATCTCAAGTCAACTAAAGTAACTGGTAGGATTGTTGCTCATGAGATGACACTCAAGGACAAAGATGAGTTGCCCAACAAGTCAAGCAGTGCTTACAAAGATTCATGTGATGCTCCTGCTACTTCAAAGGACAATCTTGTCACTCATGAAGAGATAAGCCTCATGGTCAGAAAATTCTACAAGTTCTACAAGAGTAGAGCAAAAGAGAGAAGATAAAGCTCAAGACATGATGAGAAGCGTTCATCCAGTCGTGACCAAAACTACTACAACTTGGGAAGCCTGGACACTACTCCAATGACTGTCCGGCTCCCTACAGACGAAGATAAAGAGTCATGTCGAAGACGAAGCTCAAGGAATGTGTCACCTCGCGGAGAGAGAAGGAGTAGAGAAGATCGTTATGAACGAAGACACTCACGGAGAGGCAAGGAATCGGAGAAGAAAGACAAATACACCAAGAGCAGCTCTAGAATAAGACATCAAGCTCATGTGGGTGAATGGGTTTCTGTCTCTGAGTCTGGCAACCAATCCGAGAGAAGCTACCACTCCAACTCCGACTATAGTCAAGATGAAGGTGTTGCCGGCATTGCACTTGTTTCCTCCAACTCCTATGACTTATTTGATTCACCAAATGAGGGGTTCGGAAATTGCTTCATGGCTAAAGGCCCCAAGGTATCACATCCCGAGTATCTTGATTTTGATAGTAATAAGGATGATTTTTAGGAGAAGATGATTGGCTCCTTGATAAAACTAGTGATTGCACTGAAAATGAACTTGTTAATTATCATGCTAGTCAAGAGAAATTGGGTGATGATGATAAGAAAGATATTGAACGACCATCTAAAGAATTAAACACTCTTAAGTTAGCTCATGAAACTACTCTAGAAGATCATAGAGAGCTTGCAAGAACTCATGAGAAGCTACGCTTCGAGAAGCTCAATTTGGAGCAAGAGCATGAGTTCCTAAAAGCAATCAATGATGATCTTTGAAAGAAGAGTTCTTCTTATCTAGCCAAACGATTACTCTTGTCAACTTTTGTTCCACAAGTTAAACCTAAGACCACTAGTAACAAAGGCAAGACAGTTTCTTCATCTAGTAACAACAATGCTAAATCTAAATCTAATGATATTGTTGCTAGTAGCTCTCTTGATTCCACTAATGAATCTCTTAGCCAAGTTACACTTTAGCAAGAAAACGATTTATTGAAAGGGATTATAGAGAGAGGTTTCTTCAAAAGTCTTGTCGATAGTAAGAAATTTGAGGAAATTGTGCGCAAGCAAGGAGGACATCAAAAGAAACAAGGTGTTGGCTACTTCAATGTCAACGGAGATGATTGGGAGGATGGTCCATATCCCATTCCTAAGTTTGTTCCTCAATAGGAAAAGTATCCTACTCCTCCCAAGAGAACAAGCTCACAAGATGGCCTTCTACCACAAGACCACAAGGGCAAGGGAAAGCTTCAAGAGGACATTGACTTATTTGAAGAGGAACCCCAAGTCAAGGTCAAGTGGATTCCCAAGGACACTACTAGCACTACCTCATCTAGTGCTACCACAACTCCAAGGATTCCCATCAAGTTGATGTGGATTCCCAAGAGGAAGAATTAGAAAGTTCTTGAGGGGTGACTCCACCAATGAAATTCACTCTCATTCATTTTTGGCAAAAACTATATGCAATCAACCTCAACCATATGCATTAGCTCAAGGAGTCAAACATTCCCTCAAGGTAAGCAGGGGACAAGATAATCAATGTATGTTTGGACATCATACCTTGTGTACTTCACTCCATGTCCATAGATGTTCTTGAGTATGTTCCTTGTGCTTTGGTACTAACCCATGTGAAAGGACCACGATATCGCCTAGAGGGGGTGAATAGGCATTTTAAAAACTTCTACGGATTTGGCTTTATCCTAATGCGGAAATAAACTAAGAGGGTACTTTCGAAGCACAAATTCTAAATATACTAGGTTCAACTAAGTGCACCAACAACTTATTCTACTAAGATGAGCACAACAAGATTACTGACAAGCGCAAGTAAGTTACACAAACTTACTTGAGCAATATCACAAGATATGTAAGAGTATGACACAAGTTAGCAATTCACACTAAACACAAGATATATCAGTAGTAGCAAGCATGAATTGTGGGATATAATGTGTAGGCCCAAATAATTAATCTTTACACGGAAATAGCCAACACAATATAATGAGGACGACAATTGTATTGAATGTACGCTCAAGTAACCAAAGTAAACCACAAGTAAGGAGTTAGGGTTAGGGATAACCGAAGTCATAGAGACGAGGATGTATCTTGATGTTCACTTCCTTGGAGGGAAGCTAGTCACCATTAGAGAGGTGGATGTTACCACGAAGGCACACCAACGCCATGAAGGCTCACCCTATTATCCTTGATATATCACCATGAAGGCGATTCCCAACCACTAGTGGTAGACCTTGAGGCGTCCTCCAAACCTTCACAAACTTTTCGGGGGACAAATCACAAGTTGATTGCTCACCGAAGCACTCCTACCGCCTAGGATTCTCAACCCTCCAAGAGTAACAAGATCAATGGGGAAATGCTCAAGACTTGCTCAAATCACAAATTGCTTTGGTCAAAAGAGAGAGGAGGAGTGGATGTATGCTTGGATTAAATCTATCTCTAGAACTCTCAGAAATCTCTTCCGGATTAACCACAAGAATGGTCAAATCCCTATCTCTCAAATCCCACCAAAAGCAACTAATGCTATGGACGGATGAGAGAGGAGAGGGACAATGTAGGAGGTCAACAAATGAACTCTAGATCCATGGGATAGTTTTTCTCCAAATGGATTGGAGTTTTGAAGCTTGGGGGAGAAGGAGAGAACTGATATGTCTCTAACGTATCTATAATTTTTGATGGTTTCATGCTATTATCTTGTCAAACTTTGGATGTTTTGCATGCCTTTTATATATTTTTTGGGACTAATTTATTAACTCAGTGCCAAGTGCCAGTTCCTGTTTTTTCCATGTTTTTGACCCCTTTCAGAGGAGATTTTGAAACAAAGTCCAAACGGAAGAAAATCTCCGAAAAGATTTTTTCTGGAAAATATCAAAAATACCGGAACAAAAAGATACCGAAGAAGAGTCCCGAGGAAGCCACAAGCATGTGGGGCGCCCCCACCCCCCTGGTCGCGCCCCAAGGGCTTGTGACTGCCTCGTGGGTCCCCCTGACTTGTTCTCGACGCCATCTGGTCATATAAATACGTAAACCTCCAGAAAGAAAACTAGAACGGGAGTTCCGCCGCCGCAAGCCTCTGTAGCCACCAAAAACCAATATGGAGCCCGTTCCAGCACCTGCCGGAGGGGGAATCCATCTCCGGTGGCCATATTCATCATCCTGGCGATCTCCATGACGAGGAGGGAGTAGTTCTCCCTCGGGGCTAAGGGTATGTACCAGTAGCTATGTGTTTGATCTCTCTCTCTCTCTCTCTCGTGTTCTTGAGATGTCTTGATCTCGATGTACCATGGGCTTTGCTACTATAGTTGGATCTTATGATGTTCTTCCCCCTCTCCCTTCTTGTCATGAATTGAGTTTCCCCTTTGGAGTTATCTTATCGGATTGAGTCTTTGAGAACACTTGATTTATGTCTTGCACGTGTCTATCTGGTGTGATCAACTTGCGGGTTTGTCACATTAGGGAACCTATGCATATGGGTTGGCACACGTGGATTCATGTGAGTACTCGATGTATGTTTTGGTGATCAACTTGCAGGTTCGTAACATTGGGAACCTATGCATAGGGGTTGGCACACATTTTGACTCTCCTGTAGAAACTCCGGGGCACTCTTTGAAGTCCTATGTGTTGGTTGAATAGATGATTCTGAGATTGTGTGATGCATATCGTATAATCATGCCCACGGATACTTGAGGTGACAATGGAGTATCTAGGTGACATTAGGGTCTTGGTTGATATGTATCTTAAGGTGTTATTCTAGTACGAACTCTTGAATAGATTGATCAGAAAGAATAACTTTATGGTGGTTTCGTACCCGACAATAATCTCTTCGTTTGTTCTTCGCTATTAGTGACTTTGGAGTGACTCTTTGTTGCATGTTGAGGTCTAGTTATATGATCCAATTATGTTATGTTTGTTGAGAGAACTTCACTAGTGAAAGTATGAACCCTAGGCCTTGTTTCCACGCATTGCAATACCGTTCGTGCTCACTTTTACCATGTGTTACCTTGCTGTTTTTGTAATTTCAGATTACAAAAAGCTATATCTACCATCCATATTGCACTTGTTTCACCATCTCTTCGCCGAAGTAGTGCACCTATACAACTTACCATTGTATTGGGTGTGTTGGGGACACAAGAGACTCTTTGTTATTTGGTTGCAGGGTTGCTTGAGAGAGACCATCTTCATCCTACGCCTCCCACGGATTGATAAACCTTAGGTCACCCACTTGAGGAAAAATTGCTACTGCCCTACAACCCTCTGCAATTGGAGGCCCAACAACGTCTACAAGGAGAAGGTTGCGTAGTAGACATCAAGCATTTTTCTGGCGCCGTTGCCGGGGAGGCTAGGTAAGCGGCACTCACCTCCCGTCAACGAAGCATTTTTCTGGCGCCGTTGCCGGGGAGGTTAGCGCTTGAAGGTATAACTTTAGATCTTATAATCGAATCTTTTTGTTTCTTGTTCTTTCGCTAGAAAACTACAAAAAAATGGAATTGAGGATGCCTCATATGCTCCATCTTTTCAATGTCTTTCGTGAGCATGATGGGAAGGAAAATTGTGCTCAATTGCTGAAAAAAGAACTACATAGAATGCTTGGCATAGAATATGTGAATGATGAGCATGATTGCAATGTTGTTAGCACGAATTCTTTGAATACCCATGATGCTAATGATATGCAAAGCCACAACCTTGGGGATGCTATATTTGATGAAGATGATCTTTTTAGTTCTTCCACTTTGAATGATCAAAATCATTTTGATGAAAGCATGCCCCCTATCTATGATGATTATTGTGAGGATACTTATGCTTTAAAGAAGAGGGATGATAAAACTTGTCATACTCTCGAGAACCCCTTTGCTAAACCTTGTTTTTTCATTGTGGACACAATTTTTAGTGCTCAAGTCTTTTACAATACTCCCACTACTATTCTTGAGAATAGATTTCCTTATGTGGAGAGTAGTAAAATTTCTATGCTTGTAGATCATGAAAAGAACGCTTTAGGTGTTGGTTATATTGTTGAATTCATTCTTGATACTACTGAAAATTCTATGAGAGAGGATCATATGCTTCTACTTATTGCATTAGTATCAAGCTTCCTCTCCATGTGTTGAAATTTTTGAAGCTATGCTTGTTTTGCCTTCCTATGCTAGTTGATTCTTGCTCCAACAAGTTGTTCGTTCACAAACTCCCTGTCGTAGTAACGATTCCGACAATAGAAAGAGGGTACGATAACAGAGCATGATCTATCAAGATGCACATGGGTGACACGGTGGTTTTAGCGAGTTCAGGCCTCTCACAGTGGAGATAACAACCCTACGTCTCGTGCTCCGGAGAGGCTTCGTTTTATCTGTCATGGACATGAGTTACATGGTGTAGAGAGAGCCAGAGCTCGAGGGAAAGAATGAGCCCGAAGGAGGAGAAGAAGAAGATGTCTCTAGCTATGTGGACGGGGTGGCTCATATAGAGTGCGCCACCTCCTCACCTCTTATGTTACAAGATGGGGCATTGATGCCATAATATCAGCCCACTACAGATGTCTTGTCGACTGTTGGTATTTGCATGACCGAGTGAGTCATTTGGCCGAGTGGTTGACTGTCATCCGAGTGGATGGAATGTACTTGTCTGAATGGATCTGTACCGAGTGGATTAGATGTTGTCATGATCCAGTAGGAATTTCCCTTGTAGTCCTTAAACTAACAATGAGGTGCCCTTGGGTAGGACGTATTGGTCACACCTATGACCTTACCCCAGGGCTATATCCCCGTCATTAGCCCCCGAATGGATCAGGGTCCGAGTGCTGAAGGTGTCGATGTAAATCTTGTAGCAGCATACCGAGCTTGAACGTGCTTCGGGGTCTTGCAAAATTATGCGTTGATTGAAGTCTTCATCATTCGCCCTGATCGATTCCGCTGAGTAGTACGTCCGAGTGAACTTAAGAATTGAAGTAGATCCGAGTGACCAATAGGATCTTGAGACTCTGACTGACTGCTGGTACTTGGTTGGAATCTGTTGAATCTGTTGAACTTGGATGTTGTTGGTGGACCTGACCAAGCAGAATGTTTCTTTTTTGTATTTCTCTTCCTGTGGGGGCACGCTCAGTGCACCCACTTGGTGTAGTCCCCGAGCCTCTGTCGGACTAGATGAGTCTGGCAGAAGGTTTAGAATTCCAGTGCTTGTCATGTTGAATGTTTGTTGAATCTGCATTATATGATTTCTGGATCAAAGTCAAGTCTCCGAGTGTATTTTTTAACTTAGGCGATACGGGGTCGCAGCTAAGTTCCCGAGTGTGGAGCGTGTCTGTACTCGGAGTAGTTTTAACTTACGCGATACAGAGTCGCAGCTAAGCCTCCGCGTGTGGAGCATGTCCGCACTCGGAATTGTTTTTAACTTAGGCGATACGGAGTCGCAGCTAAGCCCCCGAGTGTGGAGCGTGTCCGCACTCGGAGTTGTTTTTAACTTAGGCGATACGGAGTCGCAGCTAAGTCCCCAAGTGTGGAGCGTGTCCGCAGTTGGAGTTGTTTTTAATTTAGGCGATACGGATTCGCAGCTAAGTTCCGGAGTGTGGAGCGTGTCCGCACCCGGAGTTATTTTTAATTTAGGCGATACGGAGTCGCAGCTAAGTCCCCGAGTGTGGAGCATGTCCGCACTCGGAGTTGTTTTTAACTTAGGCGATACGGAGTCGCAGCTAAGCCCCCGAGTGTGGAGCATGTCCGCACTCGGAGTTGTTTTTAACTTAGGCGATACGGAGTCGCAGCTAAGTCCCCGAGTGTGGAGCATGTCCGCGCTCGGAGTTGCTTTTTAACTTAGGCGATACGGAGTCGCAGCTAAGCCCCCGAGTGTGGAGCATGTCCGCACTCGGAGTTGTTTTTAACTTAGGCGATACGGAGTCGCAGCTAAGCCCCCGAGAGTGGAGCATGTCCACACTCGGAGTTGTTTTTAACTTAGGCGATACGGACTCGCAGCTAAGCCCCCGAGTGTGGAGCATGTCCGCACTCGGAGTTGTTTTTAACTTAGGCGATACGGAGTCGCAGCTAAGTCCCCAAGTGTGGAGCATGTCCGTACTCCGAGTTGTTTTTAACTTAGGCGATAAGGAGTCGCAGCTAAGTCCCCGAGTGTGGAGCATGTCCGTACTCGGAGTTGTTTTTAACTTAGGCGATACGGAGTCGCAGCTAAGCCCCCGAGTGTGGAGCATGTCCGCACTCGGAGTTGTTTTTAACTTAGGCCATACGGAGTTGCAGCTAAGCTGAGCGGTGGCGCGCAGGGCAGCCGAATGATGAAGACGTGCCACACGGAGTGGCGATGCGCATGGCATCCGAGTGAGGTAGACGATTCTGGCTGAGTGGCAACGCATGGGGCGGCCAAGTGATGTACGTCGAGGAGGCGTCCGACCCAACGACGTCACGCGGGGCGGCCGTGTGCACTACGTCATTGAAAGGGCTTCCGTACACGTGAAAACGCATGAATGATCGTTGCGGCGACTGAGCCTGAGCAGCAACGAGGATGGCGCACGGATGCGTCGAGTAACCTGTGTATGAAAAATAGCACAATCCAGCATAAAAAGTTATCAAAGTAATATGATCTTTTCTGAAATAGTTTGTGTAAATTGCACCCATAGACACTCGCTGGGTGTGCCACGTGATTGCTGGTTCGGAACCAGGAAGAGGTTAAAAGAGTGAAGGATCCGGCTGAACTCGTTTGACTACTGGACCCAAACGAAGCGGAAGTGAAGTGTTCCCACATAAAAATAAACAACCGAGTGCAGAGGTACACTCAGTGGCGTGGCCTCCGAGTGAACGTCATGTGCGACTTCCTCGACACTCGGTAATGTAGAAACGATTATTTAATAGAATGTAGTTTGTGAAAAAATAACTTCGCTGCCTGACGACGCGCGGGGCGGTCGAGCAAAGTAGACACATCCGGCTGAGTGGCGACGTGTTGGGCGGTCAAGCGATGAAGACGCGTCTAGCTGAGTGGCGACACGCGGGGCGGCCGAGTGACGATGCACAGAGCAACCAGGTGACGAAGGAGCCTCCAGCCGAGTGACGACACGCGAAGCGAGTGCTGACGACGGATCCGAGTGAGGGACGGCGCACATGGCGGCCGTGCACCGACGACGCGTCCGACTGAGTGACAGCATGCAGGCGGCCGAGTGATGATGACGCGCGTTCGACCGAGCGCCGACCCGCAGAGCAGTTGAGTGATGACAGCGCGTCCAGTAGAGTGACGGCGCGCGGAGCGGCCGAGTGACGATGGAGCGTCCGGCTGAGTGGCGATGGAGCGTCTGGCTGAGTGGCGATGCAGGGAGCTGCCGAGTGATGACGGCGCACGTCTAACTCAGCGACGATGTGCAGGGCGGCCGAGTGATGACGACGCGCGTCCGATCGAGCAACGACGCGCGTCCGACCGAGCGGCGACGTGCAGGGCGGCCGAGTGATAACGATGCTTTCGACTGAGTGACGGCATGCAAGGCGACCGAGTGATGATGATGCGTCTGACTCGAATAGACAGTCCATTCGAATAAACCGTTGTTCGGGGACGATGACGAACGAGTGACCCTGCCAGTTAGTAGTAACCATAGCTACGAATATTTTTTGATGGACTAAGTATCCTGTACGGATGCTCTTTTTGTACGTATTAGATACCATTGATGGTTACAGATGTATGCATCCACGATTAATTGGTGCAGAAAACGATCACCTGGTGAGGTGTTTAATGGGCAATTACCTCCACGAAACGGTCAGTCCATCCCATGAATTATTGCGAGGCTGTGATCCGGTCAGATAGCGTGAAGCTCAGACAGCCATGGAGCAATAAACCTCCGGTAATTAGCTTTAAAGGGGTGTTCCTTGTACTACACGACCACCTGCATGCAAAACACCTTAATTATCGGTAATTAAGCAATACCTTAAATGGGCCCTGCATGTGATGGAAGTTTCCATCTTCTCTGGGCTGTTTATGGCATGCAATTGATTGCCACGTCAAGACGCTTGTGCAGGCGACACTAGAACGGAGCTCTCCGGTGTAGGGGCCGTCGTTGGGAGAGCTCCAGCCTGCTGGCCAGCTCGTCTTCGCTAGCTTCTTCTTAGATGGTGCTCTGGTGGCCTCCTTGTTGGATGGTGCTATGGTCCGCAGCCATGTCAAGATCGGTCTCCAATGACCTCGCGAAGTTGTCCATGTCAAGATTGGTCAGCGAGGGATTTGATTTACGACGACTTATCGTCGCGTTCGCGTGGTGCTGAGGCAGCAGCGCCGACAGGAAAGCCGGTTGCTTCGGAGACAGCCGACAGTGCTGCGGACAGCAGCAGCAGCAGCGCGGATCCGGTTGGGGCGCGGCGGCTCGGCGATGGGGTTCGCCGGCCGCTTGGCCACCTGCTGGTCATCATGGTTGCAGCCGCCGCGACGCGACGTTTATCAAAGGCACGCGGCGGCGCTGGCTTCCTTGCTTCTTGCGGACACGGCGGCGCTGGCCTCTGGATCACCTGCGATTGCCGTGGTTCTTGTGGTGGTCGAGGTGTTTGCTGCTGTCCGGCCACCATCGTGGCATGTGCTCCGACAACTCCACTTCGAGCAAGAAGACTATCCCCTGCTTCAGATTGCTGGAGCGTGACGGACCCCGGCTTCAAACCAGCCAAGACGTAGACCTTGCAAAGGACGCGCTTGTGATGCATATCGTCGTTGTTGATGAAAAAATACAAAAAATGTGTTAAGCATGAAAATGAAACCGAATAGAGGGTACCAGCAGAAATCGATCTGCCGCTGGTAGTTAAAAGAAATAACCATCTGCATCATGGCTCGATAGACGCCATGCCCCACGGTGGGCGCCAACTGTCGTGGTAACGATTCCGATAATAGAAAGAGGGTAGGATAACAGAGCATGATCTATCAAGATGCACATGGGTGACACGGTGGTTTTAGCGAGTTCAGGCCTCTCACAGTGGAGATAACAACCCTACGTCTCGTACTCCGGATAGGCTTTGTTTTATCTGTCATGGACATGAGTTACATGGTGTAGAGAGAGCAGAGCTCGAGGGAAAGAATGAGCCCGAAGGAGGAGAAGAAGAAGATGTCTCTAGCTATGTGGAGGGGGGTGTCTTATATAGAGTGCGCCACCTCCTCACCTCTTATGTTACAAGATGGGGCATTGATGCCATAATATCAGCCCACTATAGATGTCTTGTCGACTATTGGTATTTGCATGACCGAGTGAGTCATTTGGCCGAGTGGTTGACTGTCATCCGAGTGGATGGAATGTACTTGTCTGAATGGATCTGTACCGCGTGGATTAGATGTTGTCACGATCCAGTAGGAATTTCCCTTGTAGTCCTTAAACTAACAATGAGGTGCCCTTGGGTAGGACGTATTGGTCAGACCTATGACCCTACCCCAGGGCTATATCCCCGTCACTCCCTATGCATAGGAATTGGGTTAGACTTAAATGTGCTAGCCACATGCTCCATGATGCTCTCGTTGTGTTTCAATCCTTACCTTTTATGTAAGTATCATTGAAATCAATGCCTAGCTAAGGGCGTTAAACAATAGCGCTTGTTGGGAGGCAACCCAATTAATTTATTTTTGCTTTTTTGTTTCTGTTTTTCTTTGTCCATACCATCAAAATTATGTTATGATTGTGTTTTTTGTGTTTTACTTAGTGTTTGTGCCAAGTAAAGCCTTTATGATAGCTTGGGTGATAGTTGTTTGATCATGCTGGAAAAAGACAGAAACTTTCTGCTCACGAAATTATTTTTCATTTTTATTCATAAAGAGCTTTTGAGTTGATTATTTCTGCTGATGATTGATATGCTTTTTTCCCAGGCCATCGTAAGTTTTCAGATTTTTTGAGGTACCAGAAGTATACGAAATATACAGATTGCTACAGACTGGTCTGTTTTTGACAGATTATGTTTTTGTTGAGTTGGTTGCTTGTTTTGATGAAACAATGGTTAGTATCAGGGGGTACTAGCCATGGAAAAGTGAGAATACAGTAGCCCATCATCAATATAGATGGAATTCAAGTTTGCTACAGTACCAAAAGAAGTGGTAGTTTGTTTTCGTGTACTAATGTTATCACAAGTTTCTGTTTAAGTTTTGTGTTGTGAAGTTTTCAAGTTTTGGGTGATGTTCTCATGGACAAAAAGATAAGGAGTGGAAAGAGCTCAAGCTTGGGGATGCCAAGGCATCCCAAGCCAAATTCAAGGACACCAAAAATCCTAAGCTTGGGGATGCCCTGGGAAGGCATCCCCTCTTTCGTCTTCAATCCATCGGTAACATTACTTGGAGCTATATTTTTATTCACCACATGATATGTGTTTTGCTTGGAGCATCTTGTATCATAGAAGTATTTTATTTTTGTTGTGTTGTGTCACAATAATCCTTTCTGCACACCTCTTTGAGAGAGATACATGCACTCATCATGATTTTGCTAGAATTCTCATAGTGCTTCACTTATATCTTTTGAGCTAGATACTTTTGCTCTTGTGCTTCACTTATATCTTTAGAGCACGGCGGTGCGTGATTTGGTAGTTAGCTTATGCTATGAAAGTAGTCCCAAATGTGATAGGTACCCAAAGAGGATACAAAAACCTCCATCTTCATGTGCATTGAATAGAAAGAGAAGTTTTGATTCCTCTCAATTAGTTTTGAGATGTGGATTTGGTAATATTAAGAGCTATTTAGTAGGGTATTGTGAATCTAGAAATACTTGTGTTGAAGTTGGTGATTCCCGTAGCATGCACGTATGGTGAACCGCTATGTTAGGAAGTTGGAGTATAATTGATCTATTGATTGTCATCCTTTGTGTTGAGGTCGGGATCGCGCGATGATTTACACCTACCAACCCTTCCCCTCGGAGTATGCGTTTAGCACTTTGTTTCGATTACTACTAAAAACTTTTGCAACAAGTATGTGAGTTCTTCATGACTAATGTGAGCCCATGGTATAAATGCACTTTCACCTTCCACCATTGCTAGCCTCTCTAGTGCCGCGCAATTCTCGCCGGTACACAAACCCACCAAATTCCTTCCTCAAAACAGCCACCATATCTACCTACTATGGCATTTTTATAGCCATTCCGAGATATATTGCCATGCAACTACCACCGTTCCGTCTCATGACTTGTGTTGTCACTCTCATATTGCCATTGCATGATCTTAAGATACCTAGCGAGATGTTTCAACGTCATACGCCATGCTAGATCGTTGCACATCCCGGTACACTGCCAGAGGCATTTCCTATGGAGTCATCATCATTGTGATCTTTGAGCTGTGAGTAAATAAAAGTGTGATGATCATCATTATTAGAGCATTGTTCCATGTGAGGAAATAAAAAAAGAGGCCAAAGAGCCCAAAAAAAGAGAGAAAAGAAAAGAAAAGGAAAAAAAGAGGCCTAAGAGCCCAAATGAAAAAAAAGAGAAAAAGAGAGAAGGGACAATGCTACTATCTTTTTCCACACTTGTGTTTCATGATAGCACCACGTTCTTCATGATTGAGAGCTTCTCGTTTTGTCACCGCCCTATGCTAGTGGGAATGTTCATTATATAACTTGGCTTGTATATTCCAATCATGGGCTTCCTCAAAATTGCCCTAGGTCTTCGTGAGCAAGCAAGTTGGATGCACACCCACTAGTTCTACTTTTGAGATTTCACATACTTGTAGCTCTAGTGCATCTCTTGTATGGCAATCCCTGCTCATTCACATTGATATCTATTAATGGGCATCTCCATAGCCTTTTGATACGCCGAGTCAATGTGACCATATCCTTATTTTTGTCTCACAACCACCACCACACTCTATTCCACCTATAGTGCTATATACATGGCTCACGCTCATGTATTGCGTGATAGTTATAAAAGGTTTGAGAAAGTAAGAGTGCGAAAACAATTACTTGGCCAATACCGGGGTTGTGCATGATTTACATTAGTTATGTGAGGATGATGGAGCATAGTCAGACTATATGATTTTGTAGGGATAACTTTCATTGGCCTTGTTATTTTGAAAGTTCATGATTACTTTGCTAGTTTGATTGAAGTATTACTGTTTTCATGTCAATAGAAAACTATTGTTTCGAATCTTACGGATCTGAACATTCATGTCACGTGAAAGAAGTTGCAAAGGACAACTATGCTATGTAGCATTCCACATCAAAAATTCATTATTTATCACTTCCCTACTCGAGGACGAGCAGGAGTTAAGCTTGGGGATGCTTGATACGTCTCCAACGTATCTATAATTTTTGATGGTTTCATGCTATTATCTTGTCAAACTTTGGATGTTTTGCATGCCTTCTATATATTTTTTGGGACTAACTTATTAACTCAGTGCCAAGTGCCAGTTCCTGTTTTTTTCATGTTTTTTACCCCTTTCAGAGGAGATTTTGAAACAAAGTCCAAACGGAAGTGTCGTGGTTTTGTCACGGCAGATATCCTCGTGAAAGGACTTAGTGTTGGAGCCATCGCACCTTGGTGGCGACTCAAAGAGGTTGAACGGGAGCGGGACTCAGATTTACCCAGGTTCGGCCCCTCGTGAGGAGGTAAAAGCCTACGTCCTGCTTTGTGTTGTATTGATGATGTTTCAATTACAAGGAGGGCGTAACTCGCCTGACCTAGCTCTCGATGATTTCTAACCTCCCCTCTCCTTCCGAGGGACTCGCCTTTATATACAGGTCGAGCCCTTAGGGTTACAAGAGTCCTTGCCATCACGCAAGTCATGATTCTTTCTATCTCTAAGTCACCGTGCTTTCCAAGACTGGAGAACTCCCCGATAATTGGTTCTCTACCAGGATCTTGAACCGCCATCCAGCTCCTGGGCCTATTGGGCCAAAGCTTGAATCGCCAAAGGATGAGTAGCCCACTTGGTGACCCGGCCCTAATAGGGCGGGTCATACTGCAGATAATACCCCCAACATTAGGCCCCAGATTGACTTGAACCTGTTCACGCCAATACTCTTACCTGGTTAGGGGCGACTCATTCTGCTCCTTTTATGCATCATACGCTTAAATCGCCATCCTTTGTGGAAATATCCAAGTCGTCGAACCGTTTCTTCATGACATCATCTTATCCCTTATTCTCAGAAGAAATGATGACGCAATCCCCAACGGATCTTCGCGGCACTATTATCCCGAAAATCTTGGCGCTATTATATCGAATCTTTATCTTGTCTTTTCAGTTCCCGCGTAAGGCTCCTTGATTCCAGCGCCCGACCTGTTAAATAGGCTCGGAAAAGGGAGAAAAAAACATCTCCACCTACCCATTTCGTTGGCCTCTTCTTCCTCGCGACAGCACCAAGAACTCTATCGCCGCCCGAGGAACTCCGTCACCGGCCACCGCGTCCGATGCATCTCCAGGCCAACCAAGAACGCAACACTCGCCGCGGATCTCCCTCGGTCGCTTTCGGACGCCATCATCAGGTCAGTCATTCACCATTAGAAACAGATCTTAGCTCCTCGATGTTCATCGTCTGCCGGTTCCTTAGAACACCTCGAATGCCTCCATAGATGTTCATTGATTCACAATAGCAGTTGGTACGATAGCATCGACCATATCCTCAAACGATTAGCTCCTATTTGAGGAACTAAAAAGGCTTCTGTCAAATCCTCCTCACTGTTTTTACCCTAGCCATAGACTGTTTCACCTTATCCAGGCTTTTTCCTTTCATTTTAACTTGTTCGTAGATCTATATTTTGTTGCCTGCCGTGTAGAAACCTGTTTATAGATCCGCACTTCATCATTTTACCGAACATTCTGATGCTCTGAGATGTCTTTCCCAAACAGTAGGAAACTCATAAGTCGCCCTTTGTACCCAAATCTGGTCCCTTATTGGCGAATTGATAGATGTTCTTAGCCACTCGACAAGTATTCGGCGAGTTGAGGGATTCTCTTAGCCGCTTCAACAAGTTTTAGGCAGGTTATCTTACCCATGACCTTTTTCCCCTATAGTTATGGGTACCGTTTTTAAGGCTGATTGGCTCCTGACCAAAGTTGATGACGCCTTCCTCAATGATTGCGCAAAAACCGGGAACCTTGATCCAAAGGAAATCGTTGGATGGCGATCTGGACTAGGCGATGAAATTCCCAACCCAAAGGAAGGGGGGATAGTTGTTTTCGCTGAACACCTTGAACGGGGGTTTAAACCGCAAGGATCAAAATTCCTCACAGACACCATGACCTTCATGAACGTCCGCCTCCAAGACTTGGGCCCCAACTCGATCAGCAACATATGCCAATTCCAAGTGTTATGTGAAGCTTACCTGCGAATGGAGCCATCGGTCCCTTTGTTTTGGTATTTCTTCCACTTGAATCACCAGACTAAGTTCTCCAACGGCCCTAGCTTAGAACTTGGAGGCGTTAACGTTCAACGACGCAGGGACAGCTCATTCCCGTCACTCGCCATGCCTAGCCATCCCAAAGGTTGGGGCGAGTCTTGGTTTTATTGCCGGGATACTTCCCCTCCGGGTGAGAACAAACTCCTTGGCTATAGGAAGGAACGTCTGCCCACAAACTTCAAACTTCCAGATAAGCTCAGCGAAGAGGACGAGTCGGATTTCATTCCAGTGCTATCCGACTTACGATCCTTGACAAACAACGGTCTTACTGGAGTTGACCTGATCCGCTGCTGGGTGGAATGGCGCATCCTTCCCTTGAGTTGCCAAGACGGCTTGATGTGCGAGTTTGATGGTACTTTGGACCACCCCCAATGCTACTTCCGCACAACACACATAGAGGAAGACATTGTGTCCATCATCAAGACGCTAACCGGCGAGCCCTTGGCCAAGTGTAGCCAGATAGGGCTTAAGCCATTCTGCAATATTAACCCGGCTCCCAAGGTAAACAATTTAACCAGCCCTTGGTTCATTCTTTCCGATTTATTCGGATTCTGACTTGCGTGATACAAATTCCACTTCAGAAAGGTGATCGATTCTGGTCAAAGAGGCCGAAAAAGATGGCCCTGAAGCAAGCCAGACCGCCTCCAAAGAGGAAAGCCAAGGGTAAAAACAAAGCCGCCATCGCCGAATCGTCTGATGTGGACGAATCCCAAGTCGGCGAGGCGTCTTCAGAGGTAAAATTTTATCTTCTTTGCCTTGACGCCCTTTGCTCTAATTTGTGCTTATATCCCCGCATCTTTATGTATAGAATGACGATAACGAAAGCCAGGATGATGTCGTAGAGGTAATTTCTATTTCTTCCGACTCATCTTCTCCTCCGCCTAAGCCGGCCAGGCGGGTTTGTGGGAAAGTTTCCATGTCTCACCCGAATGCTTGTCTGGATCCTAATTTCCTCTTGAAGAAGGCACAACATGCTTCCTATCGAAAGACTCGGAGCCACTCAGGAGATTTGGTGTCCGGGTTACCAGTGAAAACTCCTACCAAGAAACGGCAAGTTGAGGTATCCTTTATCAATGTTCACCTTCGTTTTCTTTTGGATCATACTTGTAACTCTCTCACATTTTAAGATGTTATTTTTGCAGACTTCTCCCCCTTCGTCGGGAGACTCAGTGATGTCGGCCTTTCCGCCAATGATTCGCGTTCAAGGGTAAGTCCTTATAACACTTATATCCTTCCTGACGATAATGATGCTTGCTTTTAAGCATAACACTCTCTTCTTTAGAGCGCAAGCTAAGAAGAGAAAAACTGGCGGGTCAACTTCCGCTCCGGCTCCAGAACCTAAAGAAAACCCAGCACAGGCTCATGCTGACCCGGCAAAGGATAAACCTGATGATCGAGTTGACCTTCCAAGTTCTCCCAAGGAAGGCATGGAAACGCCCAACCCGCCAAGTCCGTTGAAGGCAGCTAAAGATCCTGATGTTGTAAT
Organism: Hordeum vulgare subsp. vulgare; assembly: GCF_904849725.1. Lineage (NCBI taxonomy): Eukaryota > Viridiplantae > Streptophyta > Magnoliopsida > Poales > Poaceae > Hordeum > Hordeum vulgare. The sequence goes on along the minus strand of NC_058518.1, from coordinate 302,574,437 downwards.
CATTACTGGTACTGGCTTCTCTAAGCCGGCTTCGGCAATCTTGTCGAAGCATGTATCAACATCATCCCATCCTTCCACTAGACATGAAATTTCCAAGGCCAAACATTCTCAATATGAGAATCTTGAATTTAAAGAGCTCTGCTCCGGCTTCACAAGTCGCCTGGAGAAAAGTTATGAAATGGAGAAGAATCTGCTCCATGTGATGAAGAATAAACATGAGGTACGTCTTAATGCATACCCTCCTCATTAGCCCCCAAGGGTCGGGTCATCTTTTGAAAGATGAGCCGGGTCTTGATGTAGAAAAACTTCCGACCTGTAACCCCCAAGGGCCGGGTCATCTTTTGAAAGATGAGTCGGGTCTTGATTTTAGAAAAACTTCGGACCTATAACCCCCAAGGGCCGGGTCATCTTTTGAAAGATGAGTCAGGTCTTGATGTTAGAAAACTTCCGACCTGTAACCCCCAAGGGCCGGGTCATATTTTGAAAGATGAGTCGGGTATTCATGTTAGAAAAACTTCCGACCTGTAACCCCCAAGGGTCGGGTAATCTTTTTAAAGATGAGTCGGGTCTTTATTGTGGTATAATTTTGTCTAAAAAATTATACATTAGCCCCCAAGTGTCACGGGTGTTGCTTGCAATAATTTTGAGACTTGTCCCTTGATAACATGTTGACAGGAATCTCTAGCCCAAGCTGAGTCGACGTTGGGCGACTTAAAGAAAATTTTAGCCGACCAGTAAGATGCGCGGGCTAAAGCAGAAGAAAAATACCAGCTGATCTTAGCTGATATGGAAAAACTGAAAGCCGCCAAAAAGAAGTCGCAAGCTGACCAGGCCACCGCGCTAAAGCGAGCGGAAAAGGCCGAAACAAAACTGGAAGCCGTGCAACAAGAACTGGCCGGCTTAAAGGGACATATCTCCAACATGACACAGGCCATCTTTGGTAAGAAAGAATCCCTAGCTTTTGTACTTTTGAAAAGAAAAATTAGTGTGAAAAAAAAGCACTAACCGTTATTGTTCCTTATGAAGGCCCGAGAGCCGCCAACCTTCACGACGACTATATCTTGAAGTTGAAGGCGATTTACACACTGGCTGAGCAGCTGTATACGGGGAGCATGCTGACCGTGAAGGCAGGGGTGGCCGCCAAGGAACCAATTACATCAATCAAAAAGATGCCTGGCTGCTTATCTACCCTTCCGCCTCAGATAGGTGAGCTAACCCGATCAGCCGCCCGGAAAGGGGTGCTGACTATGTTGAGTCGGTGTTTGGCGTATGCTCTAGAACGGAAACCCGAAGAAGTAGCAGTAGGCTTCCCACAGCTCAAGGACGACGAGTCAGAATTCACTCAAGATGATTACCAGCGTGTCGTCAAGGAATCACGCTCGGCGGTGACTCAGCTAGCAGCAAGCTTGGATTTGTCAAAGTACCAAGCTGCTTATGATGACAAGAACAAGAAAGTAAACCCGCCAACCTTTGTGACAACCAGCTTGACTCCTCGTCGGCCCAAAAACCCTTTTGATTTGGAGGCAGATCTCTCGGCATTTTTGAATGATGAACACGAATTTGCTGCTCTATCCAACTGCAATTGGGTACTGGGCGACTTACACTTGAAGTCGGCCAGAGCTCAGGGCAAGGTGACCCGGAGGCACCAGCAGAATAGATCTTTACTGATTTGGCCATCTGAGCCATGTAATAGGTTATTGTAGAAAACAATCCCTTGCTTATGCCTGTTGCGAAACTCTTCTGTGATCTTTAAAAACCTTGTGTCGCCCTTGGGGCGCCTTATGATGCTTGACCCGTCATGTCAGTAGAGATTTTGATCATCAACCTGTTGGGCTAAAAACATACATCAAACCATCTCAATGAGTAATGGATGATAATAAATAATAACCGACTCAAGGTGTTCTCGCGAATTATATGCAGAAAAACCTGGTTCAAAAAGATCCGGCGAGTCATAAAAAAATTTGAAACCTTGTGGCAGTACCAGGAAGGTGAGAGTAAGAATTTCATCGACTCGTTCAAGTCGCGACAGGATAGGACGAGTTAGATAAACTCAAGTGCTACCCGAGTGAGACTTTTTTGTGTAAAAAAGCTCAAGTATTTAGACCGGCTGATCAGGCGCGAGTCAAGCTTGAGTGAAGCAGATTCAATGAACCAATGGTTTCTCTATTTTCCATGTGAGGCGCTATGTGACAGCCCGAGACCGACGTTCCAGAAGATTCCCCCTTTATTTCCGTTTCGTCGTGTGATTAGTTTTATTTGTTGCATCGTCATTTAGTTTGCATCGTCACATCATGCATGGCATCTTGCATCGTCTGTCACGTGTGGTGTTTTGAGTGTTGTACTTCGAGTGATTACCGAGTCGTAGTGCGATAGAAACTCCCCCTCTCTCCCCTCTTATTTCATTTTTGTGGTTTTGCTAAAGTTCCGTTTTAACCCCTTTTAAAAATTCGTCTTCTTTTAAAATGTCCTTTTATTAAATATGGGGGTAACCCTTGGGTTTTTATTTTATTTCTCCTTTTGTTTTATTTTAAAACCGTCTCATTTTCTTTTCTCTTTTAAAAAAGCTTTTATTTTATTCTTTAAATAAAATAGGTTTTATTTTATTCTTCAAAAGGGTTTTATTTTTATTTGTTTAGAAGGCCCAATCTATTTCTTATAGTTGGGGTTTTATTTCCAAAGGAGTCAAAGGAATTTATTTTAGTTTTGTTAAATCCTTTTTTTTTGGGTGTGATGTTTTCTGTTTTAAAAGGAAAAAACCAAGTTTAAAAAAAATCAAATAGAGAGAGGGGAGAGCAAGCCTGGCCAGGCCCAGCCGGCCGGCCCGAGTTCCCCTGACCTAGCGAGCAGGAGCCCTCGCTCCCCTCGTCCCTCGTCCTCCCCGAGCGTTGTCTCTCCCCCTGCCCTCTCGATCCCGTCCCCTTTCCCCCAACGCCTCCTTTCGCCGCCGTGGCGCCTCCCTGCTCCCCGCGCTGCCCTGGTCAACTGAAGGTCGCCGCCTGCTCGCCGCGTCTCCCCGTCGCCTCCATGCTGCTGCCGCCAGCAGCCGTTCTACCGCCATGCTCGCGCCGTCGCGCTCCTCCCTCGGCTCGCCGTCCCCGCGCAGCCGCGCCATGGCCGTCGCCCCCGCTTCCTCCACGCGCTAGCTCCCTACCGCGCCGCCTTCCTCGTCCCGAGCGCGCAGCTCCCGACCGGCCCGAGCCCCCGCCGGCGCCGCCATGCCATGGCCGGCCTCCTCCTCTCGGCTCCTCCCGCTGCGCCGCGCACTTGGCCTCCCGCACCGCCCTTCGCGCCATGGAGCTCCTCCATGTTGTCGGTTTCCTGTTGCTAGCTTGCCTGCTTGCCTGTGCTTGCTTGTGCCGTCGCCGGCTGATGCAACTTGCTACTGCCCTGCCGTTGCTGCTGCGTTTTGCTGCTAGATTGCCGATGCGTGTTGCTGCATTTTGCTGTTGCCGTGCCTTGCTGCCGCTGTTGCTGCTGCCTGTAGCTGCTTAGGTTGTTAGTTGCTGTGAGCTAGCTGCTGGCCGTGCTTGCTAGCTTTCTCTTGTGTTGATGTGTGTTGTTGCCGATTTGGTGTGATGTTCATGTTGCTTGCTAGTGTGCTTGCTGTAGTTGCTTTGCTGCTTGCTTGCTGCTAGCTGTAGTTGATAGGCTAGGTAGATAGTTGATGTTGCCTGCTAGCTGTTTTTCTATATGCTAGTTGTAGCTTGCGTTGACTGATGATTTGCTTACTTGTGCTTACTTACTGCTGCTAGATGCTTAGTTGTTGTTTGCTGCTGCTTTGCATTGTTGTTAGTAGATGCTCTGCTGCCTAGTGCATTGCTGCTAGGTTAGTTGCCTAGCCGGTTGTTGCTAGTTAGAGTTGTTAGCTGATATTTGCCGAGGTTGCTGCTAGACTAGTTGTTGCTGCCGCTTACCGTCGACGCATGCACCATCCCCTCCTTCATGGAACCGACAAGAACGGCGAGAACCACGACATCCTCGACGAACCCCGAACATCGACGGAGACGTGATCGACTACCGATGTGAAGACCGTGTACCACGACGCCGAGCGAACGACTACCATCGACAAGACCCGAGTACCTCGACAACCACGACTTCCATGACGACCGTTGTTCTCCTTCATCGAACCGAACCCCTCCGATTCGCACGCGTCGAAGGTATACCGATGGGACGTTGTCATGAACCGAATGCATGTGTTGTATGAGATGATTGTATGTCTGCGCCTATATGTGGCACGTTGTCCCTCTTATCTTGTGCCCCGACACATGGGAACCAAGTAGCGGGATCACCCCATCTTTATTTAGCGTTCCCGCATGCGCTCCCTATTTGTTGGCACGATATCTCGACGAGCTATCGGGATAGGAATGTTGCCGTGGCATCGTTTCCGTCTTGCCGCCATGGTTCCCTCTCGTTCGTCATTGCGACACCTATTTCTTTCTCTTCTTGCCCGTGATGTTTGAACTCGCATGCATGACGTATTCATCGCATAATTTTCTTGTGTTGCATCTCTCTTGTAACGTGGCTCCGATCTATGTTTCGCGTGTTACCCGACTAGGATGTCATGTAGCATCACCGCTTCACCCCTTGCCATGTTAACAACAATTAAATATTGCCGTGTAAATAAATGGGAGTGAATTAAATAATTAATCGTGGAGTTTCGTCGATATGCAACTCGTTGCATATCGAGCTTCACTTAATGTGTATTGTTTGCGTGAGGTGAATTGCCATGCCATCCCTTGCATCATTGATCTGATCATGCATCATATTAAGTTTGCATCATGTTGTGCATCGTGTGGTGAATATCTGTGTTGATGTTTGTTTCTGGTTTGCTCCGTCTCGATAGAGTTCCGCAAGCGTGTGGGAAAGTGAGGATCCGTTCGACTACGTTGGTTCGTCTGCTTCACGGAGGCATTCTTCTTCCAAGCGGGATCTCAGGCAAGATGACCATTTCCCCAGATATCATTACTATCATTGCCATGCTAGTTTTACCGCTTCTATTGATTATGTCTCGTTGCCTACCACATGTTAAATATCAGCCTCTCAACAATGCCATGATTACCTTCAACCTGTTCGACCTAGCAAACCATTGATTGGCTATGTTACCGCTTGCTTAACCATGTTGTTAGCGTTGCTAGTTGCAGGTGTAGTTGCTTCCATGTGACAACATGGTTTCCTTGTTATATCACCCTATTAAATGCTATTTAATTTAATGCACCTATATACTTGGTAAAAGGTGGAAGGCTCGGCCTTTCTAGCCTGGTGTTTTGTTCCACCTTTGCCCCCTTAGTTTCGGCTACCGGTGTTATGTTCCATAAATGAGCGCTCCTAACACGATCGGGGTTGTTATGGGGACCCCCTTGATAATTCGTTTTAGATTAAAGCTGGTCTGGCAAGGCCCAACATGGGTACTACTTTTGCCCACCATAATAATTTTGTTAATTCTGAGATGCATAGGGCGTCATGAACCCGAGGAGTAATTTTACATAAACAGGGGGGCCAGTGCTGATGGTGTTGGTCCCAAATGGTCTGCCTGTGGGGCCACCGCGAGGAAACTTGAGGTTTGGCAATCGTAGCTAGTTCCATCCGTCGTGTCCTGAGAACGAGATACGCGGCTCCTATCGGGATCGTCGACACGTCGGGCGGCCTTGCTGGATTAGTTTTACCTTTGACGAGATATCTTGTGCATCGGGATTCCGGTGATGCTTTTGGTAATCTCAGAGTTGAGGTTTTCCACTAGGGAATCCGACGAGATCGCGAGCTTCATGATTGAGGATTTCTATGCGGCTTGTGGTAATTTGTGATGGACTAGTTGGAGCACCCCTGCATGGTTAAATCTTTTGGAAAGCCGTGCCCACGGTTATGTGGCAACGTGGAAACTTTGTTTAACACTGGTTCTAGATAACTTGAAGTTAACTTAATTAAAATATGCCAACTGTGTGCATTACCGTGACTGTCTCTTTCGTGAGTTCCTTCTCCGATCGAGGACACGGTGGGGTTATGTCTGACGTAGGTAGGTGTTCAGGATCATTCATTTGATCATGAGTAGTTCACGTCCGTTATGCGTAGATCTTCCCCCTATTATTTCTGGTACTCGTAAGTTTAGCCACCAAATATATGCTTAGCCGCTGCTGCAACCTCACCACTTAACCATGCCTCATCCAGTAAGCTTTGCTAGTCTTGATACCTTTGGAAATGAGATTGCTGAGTCCCCTGTGGCTCACAGATTACTACAACACCAGTTGCAGGTACAGGTAAAGGTTACTTGACGCGAGCGCGATGATTGTTCATTTGGAGTTGCTTCTTCTTCTTCTTCTTCATCGATCTAGGATGGGTTCCAGGCCGGCAGCCTGGGATAGCAAGGATGGACGTCGTTCTTCTTTTCTCGTTTGTTTTCGTCTGTAGTCGGACTCTGCTCTTACTCTTGATGATTATGTAATGTCCTGATGTGACTCTGATGTAGCTTGTGGCGAGTGTAAGCCAATTATCTATATATATATATATATATATATATATATATATATATATATATTCTTTTCAGTACATGTACTTGTAACGATATCCATTCTTGCGACACGACGAGATGCGCTTCTATCCCTGATGAGGCCCCCGTGCCAAATTGAGGATAGGGTCGCATCTTGGGTGTGACACGCTAGCCGGTACCATGCATATTTTAAGCAAGGTGAGTTCAGGGTCCATAGAGAGGATTGACTCGCCAAGTGTTCATGGGTCCATGTGGTGATTCGGCCAACACACAGTCCAGTATAACCATTTGTAATGCGGTAATTTTTCGCTAGCCAAATGGGTAGTTAGGCTGATCTCAGTGAAAGGAAGCCCCCAAGTGACCTATGATTAGGGGAAAGGCCGGTCATAGGATTGTAGAAGCGTATACGCTCTTACCACAAAACGACTTGGGAGCTGATAGCCCCCAAGTAAGCCGGCCTGATCCTCGGAATCATATAAGGCACCCATGTTTGAATCGTGCGCTTGTAGCGACTTGATCCTCTTTGGCTTATCGATACCCAGTGTTGTAATAAGTGCAGCATGGAGACTTATGCTCTTTGGTATTGATAGCGTCCATGCTTGGGCGACTTATCGAAGAGCAATAAAGATCCATGCTTTCAAGAAGATGAAGTGGCAGGAAAGACCCAGAATTTCTTGGGTATCAACTTTATTGCTTTATATAAATGAAAGACTTACAGTCTTCAAAGATGAGAGAGAAAAGATAAAACGGAGCCAATAGCTCAAGTGTAGTAAGGCCGCATGTGGGCTATGTTCCACGGGCGAGTTGACTCAGCCTCCGTGGTTGGCCGATCAGGCCGAAGATCCACCAAATAGTATGACCCGTTGCGAAGGTTTTTGCTGACGACGAACGGTCCTTCCCATGGTGGTGACAACTTATGCATGCCAGTGCGATCTTGGATCAAACGGAGCACTAAGTCGCCCTCCTGAAAAGCTCGGCTCTTGACCCGGCGGCTATGATAACGCCGCAAGTCCTGCTGATAGATAGCCGATCGGGAGGCAGCCAAATCGCGTGCTTCCTCCAAAGCATCCAAAGAATCCTGACGTGCCAACTCATTGTCTTGTTCCACATAAGCAGTGACTCTGGGCGAGTCATGCCTATTGTCACTCGGAAGAACGGCTTCTGCTCCGTACACCAGGAAAAAGGGAGTAAAACCCGTAGAACGGTTCGGGGTGGTCCGGATGCTCCATAATACTGAAGGCAACTCCTCAACCCAACACCCTGGGGTGCGCTCCAGGGGAACCATAAGTCGGGGCTTGATTCCTCGCAATACTTCTTGGTTTGCCTGTTCCGCCTGCCCATTAGATTGCGGATGAGAGACCGCAGATACATCAAGACGGATGTGCTCACAGTGGCAAAACTCCTGCATCGCTCCTTGTGATAGATTGGTACCATTATCAGTGATAATGCTGTGTGGGTATCCAAACCGGAAGATCAACTTTTTCAAGAATTTGACGGCCGTTTCTGCATCACAGCTGCCAACAGGTTCTGCTTCGACCCACTTGGTGAATTTATCAACCGCCACCAATAGATGAGTTTTTTTATTGGATGACATCTTAAAAGGGCCAACCATATCTAACCCCCAGACCGCGAAAGGCCAAGTGATAGGGATCATCCTTAGTTCTTGAGCCGGTACATGAGCATGTCGTCCGTAACGTTGACAGCCATCACATCGACGAACTATCTCTTCTGCATCCGCATGAGCCGTTAACTAAAAGAATCCATGTCGGAACGCCTTTGAGACCAGGGAACGTGACCCGACATGATGCCCACAATCTCCGGCATGGATGTCGTTCAGAATTACGCACCCTTCATCGAAAGAAATGCATCGTTGAAATACCCTAGAAGTACTTCGCTTATATAATTCGTCGTTGATCATGACCATGGATTTGCTCCGACGAACGATTTGGCAAGCCAACACCTCATCCGAAGGTAACTCGCCTCGTGTAAGGTATGCCAAATAAGGAAGAACCCAATCCGGCGTAACACGGAGAGCCGCCACAAACTGGGACTCAGGATCTGGTATCGCCAACTCCTCTTCTGAGGGCAACCTCACGGAAGGATTATACAAAATATCCAAAAAAACATTAGGAGGAACCGGCTTACGTTGCGAGCCGAGACGTGAGAGGGCATCAGCTGCTTCGTTAAGTCGTTGGTCGATATGATCAACTTGGTAGCCATGGAAATGACCCGCCACATCAGACACAGCCCTTCTGTAAGCCGCCATCAAGGGGTCCCGGGAGTCCCATGTACCTGAAACTTGTTGAGCCACCAGATCAGAATCACCAAGACATCTGACGCGTGTGAGGTTCAACTCCTTGGCGAGTCGCAAACCATGAAGCAAGGCTTCATACTCCGCAGCGTTATTGGTACACGGGAACATGAGTCGGAGAACATAACAGAACTTGTCTCCCGGGGGTGAAATCAACACCACGCTAGCCCCCGAGCCTTCCAATTGCCTAGACCCATCAAAATAAATAGTCCAGTACGTGAGGTCAGGCCTGTCTTCCGGAATCTGCAACTCGGTCCAATCATTGATGAAGTCGACCAATGACTGGGACTTGATGGCCGTGCAAGGCGTATACCGCACGTGGTGCGGCCCAAGCTCAATCGCCCATTTGGTGATTCGCCCCGTTGCTTCTCCGTTCTGGATGATGTACCCAAGAGGGGCGGAGCAAACCATCGTGATAGGATGTTCTTGGAAATAGTGTTTGAGCTTTCGACTCGCCATAAAGACCCCATAAACCAACTTCTGCCAGTGCGGGTAACGTTGTTGGAGAGGGTTAGCACCTCGCTGATAAAATACACCGGACGCAGTACCGGGTATTCCTTTCCTTCTTCCTTCCGTTTGACAGCCACCGCCATGCTCACTGCCTTGGAATTCACCGCGATGTATAAAAGCATAGGCTCCCTTTGAGTCGGGGCGGCCAGAACCGGCGGGTTGACCAGCTGCTGCTTCAGAGCTTCAAAGGCTTCGTTGGCTTCGTCCGTCCAAACAAAACGATCAGCTTTTTTGAGCAACTGATAGAGGGGAATAGCTTTCTCCCCCAGGCGGCTTATAAAGTGACTCAAGGCCGCGATACGAACCGCCATGCGTTGAACTTGATTAATTTTTGTCCCGGTTGGCTTCAATGCCGCGTTCAGACACCAAGAAACCCAACAGCTTTCCTGCGGGAACGCCAAACACACATTTGGTGGGATTAAGCTTCATCTGATACACCCGCAGATTGTCAAAAGTTTCGTTGAGATCCCCCAAGAGCGTCTCCTTCTTGCAAGATTTAACCACAATCTCATCAACATAAGGGTGAACGTTGCGTCAGATTTGGCCGTGGAGAAAGTTTTGGATACAGCGCTGGTAAGTCACCCCGGCGCTCTTGAGCCCGAACGGCATGGATACATAGCAAAAAGCCCCAAACGGGGTTATGAAAGTTGTCTTCTCCTGATCTTCCACAGCCATCTTGATTTGGTGATATCCGGAGTAGGCTTCCAAGAAACACAAACGCTCGCAGCCCGCCACCGAATCAATGATTTGATCAATGCGGGGAAGGGCGAAAGGATCCTTTGGGCAAGCTCTGTTGAGGTCGGTGTAGTCGATGCACATGCGGAAAGTGCCGTTCTTTTTTAGCACCAGGACCGGGTTAGCCAACCACTTAGGGTGGAAGACATCCACGATGAATCCGGCGGCCAAAAGACGGGTGACTTCTTCCCCGGTCGCCTTGCATCGCTCCTCATTGAACCTACGAAGATATTGCTGAATCGGCTTTGCTTTAGGGTCAACATTAAGATGGTGCTCAGCGAATTCTCTCGGAACACCAGGCATGTCAGAAGGTTTCCATGCGAAGATGTCCCGATTCTCACGGATGAATTCGATGAGCGCGCTTTCCTATTTGGGATCCAGACCCGCCCCGATGGTGAACTGCTGGGATGAATCGCCACGAGTGAAGTCCACCATCTCAGTGTCATCGGTCGGCTTAAATTTGAGGGGTGGTTCGGCATCAGCTGTTGGCTTCTTGAGAGGTGACATGTCTACCGGGTCAACGTTGGCTTGGTGATACTTGAGCTCTTCTGCAGCACACGCAATTTCCGTATAAGCCGCATCTCCTTCTTCGCACTCCTTTGCTATCCTCCTGTCACCATCAACCGTGATGGGTCCCTTAGGGCCATACATCTTGAGTTTAAGGTAGACATAACAGGGGCTAGCCATGAACCGAGCGTAAGCCGGCCGGCCGAACAACGCATGATAAGGGCTCTTTAGTTTGACCACCTCGAATATAAGCGACTCGCTCCTGTGATTGGATGTTGTACCAAAAGCCACATCAAGTTTGACCCGCCCAATTGGATATGTCGACTTACCTGGGACGATACCATGGAATACCGTGGTAGACGGCATTAGGTCTTTCTCTAAGAGGTTCATCCTTCGAAAGGTGTCGAAATATAATATGTTGATGCTGCTGCTACCATCCATAAGAACCTTTGAAAGGGTATATCCCCTGACTTGGGGGCCACGACCAATGCCAAGTCGCGGGATTGTCGATTCTGGGCGGGTGATCGTCCCTACTCCACGAGATAGTCTGCTCAGACCAGTGGAGATACCTGGGGAGTGCCGGCTCGGACACGCTATACGTCCGGTGCTTCACCTTCTTGTCTTCTTACAGGCACTGGTGGTGAAAACGTGGTATTGTCTGCTGCTTAACTGTTTGGGATTGCTGTGGAACCCGCCATTATCATCTTGCCCCTGTGGAGCCCCTGTGGGGGTGGCTGCTGAAACACTCTGGGCAGGTTATACCTCTGTTGGTTATGCACAGGGTATTGGCCACTGCTCGGTTGCGAGCTGCCCTGGGCCCCTGGTTCGGGAAAACCGCCGAACGGGTTCTGACATTGATTAGGCGCACCGGACTGTTCCTGCCGTTGGCCCTGCTCACCGGTTTGGCCCTTCTTGAGTGCCTCCGCTCGAAATTCCTGCATTACGTAACAGTATTCCCAAGAGTGAGTCGTCGGTCCGTCCGCCATGGCGTAGTGCGGGCAGGGTCCCTTAAGTATCTCGTTATAGTTGTGCGGCTTCTTGCCACTGTAACCCCTCTTCTTCTGGCGCTGATTGCCATTGTTAGCGTTGGTGTTGGCGACGAAGTCCATGGATCCTTCCTGCTGCCTTCTCTTGCCGTTTCCACCATGATTATAGTGGGCGCGCCCTTGAAACCGGGAGTGATTCTTGGATGACTCGCCTTTCCTCGGCGAGTTGGCTTTGCTGCCGTCCTCTCCTGGATCTTTAGTATCGTCTGCTTCGGTGTACCGAGTGAGCGTATCCATCAGTTCTCCCATATCCTGGACCTTGCGCTTGAGCCGCCCCAGCTTCTGTACCAAGGTCTCATAGTGGCAGTTTTGCTCCAGGATTAGCACAGCTTGAGCCGCTGTGATGCCATCTGACGAGTGGATGATTTCCGCAACCCGCCGCGTCCAATGGTGGGCCGACTCATCGGGGCGCTGAACGCAATGCTGTAGGTCGACGATCGTCATCGGGCATTTGCAAGTTCCCCGGAAGTTTTTGATGAACCGTTCCTTCAGTTCAGCCCAAGTCTGGATGGAGTTGGGTGGCAGGTTTTTCAACCAAGTGCGCGTCGTCCCTTCGAGCATCATTGTAAAGTATCTGGCACAGACTACTTCACTTACGTCGAGCATGTCCATTGCGAGTTCGTAACTCTCAACCCATGATGACGGCTCAAGGTCCGGAGTGTAGTTGGGCACCTTCCTTGGTCCTTTAAAGTCCTTCGGCATCCGCTCGTTGCGCAGGGCAGGGGCCAAGCATGGCACCCCTACTTGCCTGCTGCCTCCACTAAGTGGTGCTGGGCGGGTTTGGATGTCCTGGTGATCCTGGTCAGGCGGGTCCCGATGGTCAGGCGGCTTACCTTGAGGTAGGTGTCGCGGTCCGCTGGTTATGGCGGGATGGTCCTCCGGCCGGCTTCTGGTGCGGCTTGCCTGGGGGTGGAGTGCAGCCGATCGAGGTTGTGTGAGAATTGCGCGTTCTGAACCACCGCCGTTTTCAACATCTCAATGGCATTTCTTGCTTCTATCTTAGTCGGGGTGTTCCCATAAATTGGAAGGGACTCTAGGTGGCGAGTTGCGGCGAGCACGTTGTCCACGGGGTTGGAAAAGTGGCCCTGAGGCGTCTGGAAACGAGGAACGCGATTATCTGCTGGCTGAAGCGGCGGGTTTGGTGGCTGAGCCGGCCCTCCTCCTGGAACGGTTCCGGCCCCGGGGGTGCGCGGAGTGTCGAAAAGGCGGGTACGGTTCAGATCAGGGGTAGACGCCCCTGGTGCCTCCTCTGATGGACAGCGTCGGACACGCGTTGATGCCTTTCAAGTCGCCAGTTCTCGGTGTTCAAGCGGGCCATCTCAGCGGTGATCTGAGCTTGTCGAGTCTCGATTCTGGCGGCTTCTGCCTCCGCATCTCGCTGGGCCTTTGCCATCTCGTCTCGCAGCTTTGCCAACTCGGCGCTTATTGTTCCTTGGTTTTCTGCCGTCATTGGGGTCGCCATGACCCTCGTTATCTCCGACGCCAGGTCCACCAGGACCGCAGCTGGGCCCTTGGACGGTTCGCCAGCCTCGTTGTTGCCTGCGGGATTTTGCTGGGAATGTGTCGCCCCCGCCATATATACGGCGATCTGACAGTGGGTCCGGTCGAGGACTTCAGGATCCATCGCCACCAATAGATCTCCGAGGCGGCCCTCGTGCACAGACTTAATTGAATCTGTGTCGCCCATGGATGACTCGTCATCAGTGTTGACCGGCGTAGTCTCCTGAGTCGTCGATCGCTCTGGTTCATTAGATCCCTGCGTGAAGCCAATGAAGACCGGGCGTGTTAGGTTTGGCATCGCGACGGGACGGACATACCTGGCCGGCTCGACGGTGTCGGTGGAGATGTCCGGCTCAGGCACAGGTACTCCAACCATGCCGACGAAGATGTTGATCTTTCCGCAGGAGACTCTGTAGACGGATTCGATTGAATCAGCCTTGGGCCCCCACAGCGAGTTGTTGATGTAGTACTTTCCGCGGCGGCTCTGGGTCATGAGCCCAGCCGCGTAGCTCCCTGACCCTGGTAGGGCTCCCTTTGAGAACTCAACTCCACCGTGCATAGGCCCCACGGTGGGCGCCAACTGTCGTGGTTTTGTCATGGCAGATGTCCTCGTGAAAGGACTTAGTGTTGGAGCCATCGCACCTTGGTGGCGACTCAAAGAGGTTGAACGGGAGCGGGACTCAGATTTACCCAGGTTCGACCCCTCGTGAGGAGGTAAAATCCTACGTCCTGCTTTGTGTTGTATTGATGATGTTTCGATTACAAGGAGGGCATAACTCGCCTGACCTAGCTCTCGATGATTTCTGACCTCCCTCTCCTTCCCAGGGACTTGCCTTTATATACAGGTCGAGCCCTTAGGGTTACAATAGTCCTTGCCATCACGCAAGTCATGATTCTTTCTATCTCTAAGTCGCCGTGCTTTCCAAGACTGGAGAACTCCCCGATAATTGGTTCTCTACCAGGATCTTGAACCGCCATCCAGCTCCTCGGCCTATTGGACCAAAGCTTGAATCGCCGAAGGATGAGTCGCCCACTTGGTGACCCGGCCCAAATAGGGCAGGTCATACCGCATATAATATCCCCAACAGGAAGAAAATCCCCAAAAAGATTTTTTCTGGAAAATATCAAAAATACCGGAAGAAAAAGATACCGGAGAAGAGTCCCGAGGAAGCCACAAGCCTATGGGGCGCCCCCACCCCCCCCCCCCTCGCCGCGCCCCAAGGGCTTGTGAGTCCCTCGTGGGTCCCCCTGACTTGTTCTCGACCCCATCTGGTCTTATAAATACGGAAACCTCCAGAAAGAAACCTAGATCGGGAATTCTGCCGCCGCAAGCCTTTGTAGCCACCAAAAACCAATCTGGAGCCCGTTCCGGCACCCTGCCGGAGGGGGAATCCATCTCCGGTGGCCATCTTCATCAGCCCGGCGATCTCCATGACGAGGAGGGAGTATTTCTCCCTCGGGGCTGAGGGTATGTACCAGTAGCTATGTGTTTGATCTCTCTCTCTCGTGTTCTTGAGATATCTTGATCTCGATGTACCATGGGCTTTGCTACTATAGTTGGATCTTATGATGTTCTTCCCCCTCTCCCTTCTTGTAATGAATTGACTTTCCCCTTTGGAGTTATCTTATCAGATTGAGTCTTTGAGAACACTTGATGTATGTCTTGCACGTGTCTATCTGCTGTGATCAACTTGCGGGTTTGTGACATTAGGGAACCTATGCATATGGGTTGGCACACGTGGATTCATGTGAGTACTCAATGTATGTTTTGGTGAACAACTTGCAGGTTCGTGACATTGGGAACCTATGCATAGGGGTTGGCACACGTTTTGACTCTCCGTTAGAAACTTCGGGGCACTCTTTGAAGTCCTATGTGTTGGTTGAATAGATGATTCTGAGATTGTGTGATGCATATCGTATAATCATGCCCACGGATACTTGAGGTGACAATGGAGTATCTAGGTGACATTAGGGTCTTGGTTGATATGTATCTTAAGGTGTTATTCTAGTACGAACTCTTGAATAGATCGATCAGAAAGAATAACTTTATGGTGGTTTCGTACCCGACAATAATCTCTTCGTTTGTTCTCCGCTATTAGTGACTTTGGAGTGACTCTTTGTTGCATTTTGAGGGCTAGTTATATGATCCAATTATGTTATCTTTGTTGAGAGAACTTCACTAGTGAAAGTATGAACCCTAGGCCTTGTTTCCACGCATTGCAATACCGTTCGTGCTCAGTTTTACCATTTGTTACCTTGCTGTTTTTGTAATTTCAGATTACAAAAACCTATATCTACCATCCATATTGCACTTGTTTCACCATCTCTTCACCGAACTAGTGCACCTATACAACTTACCATTGTATTGGGTGTGTTGGGGACACAAGTGACTCTTTGTTATTTGGTTGCAGGGTTGCTTGAGAGACACCATCTTCATCCTACGCCTCCCGCGGATTGATAAACCTTAGGTCACCCACTTAAGGGAAAATTGCTACGGTCCTACAACCCTCTGCACTTGGAGGCCCAACAACGTCTACAAGGAGAAGGTTGCGTAGTAGACATCAAAAACTCAAAAAAATGGGAAATATCAGATCCAAAGGCTCACCCTCGTTGGGGAAGAAGGGGTACCTTATATTGTGCCCCACCAAATCTGCCCGTTATGCACAGAAAAATGTAGCCCCAAACTTCTGGCTTTCTCGGAACTTCCGAGCTCGCTATTGAGGCACACAATGTAAAGCTTTTGGTTAGCCCGGAATTTGCCCCGAAACCTCCCGAGAACTTCTGGCCCCCTGAACATCCGGGAGGCCCAGAACTTCTCGCCCCGGAACTTCTGGGCTCCGTTTGGCCAGATTTTCGCAAACTTTCTGTTTAGCCCGGAACTTCCGCCCCCCCCCCCCCACCAATAAACAACGAGCATACCAATAGTAAAACACGCGTAACTTTTACATACAAACTCCGATTTTGATTATCTTGGGCTCGTTTTGTAGATATCAAACAAAATGGATGATGCAATAAATGCAAAGGTTTGAGTATACAATTTGGGGAACCCTTTTTTGGCTAACGGATTTACTTTGGGATATATGATAGGAGTGGAATTGTGTATAGAAGATGTTGACTTGAGTAAGTCCATTACGAAACCCTTTGATCCCCTCTTAATAGTGCGGGATCCCTAAAACTCAAGAATCATAAAAGAGCTACACTACATAGCTATCGATAATCCATTCTTGAGTGTATATGTTTATTCGGTGATCATCACTCCACACCACTAACGTCAAAGGAACTAATACCTTTGAGTCCAGCCTTTCACTTGAGCTTGATGTTATTGTTTTTTCTTGGATCAAGTTGAAGGCAAGACATTAATGAAGTCTTCAAGTAGCTCTCCCACACAAAATGTGGAAAGCCTTGCTTTGTATTCATCTTCACTTGTCCATCATGTGATCATCCACAAGCTTCAAGCATGTAATCCTTAGGGATGGTTATATTGAACTTGCCCTTGCCAAACATGATCATGAACACTTGATGTCATCCTCTCATGGACACTTGGAATCTCTCTCTTGATGCGAGCCCATGAGAATTACCTAACCCTCATAGACATAGACAACACATAGTATGGGTTAGTACACAAAGTGTAATTGACAATTACTTACCATACTACAAGATCCAATGTGGTACATCATTTGTGCTTGTGTGATGACCAACTTTGAGTTAACTCTTAGATCTTCATCTTGGTCAACATTTATCTCTGATCCATGATTAATATTGACGTCTTGAAGGCCCTATTGATTTCTTATTAGGCTTCAGTACTTTAAGAAATGATTAGCAATATCTCAGTTCACCATGACCATATCAACTTTCTCCATGAATCTCACATTAGTTATAACTTGCTCGTCTTCATGATACAACATAGTCTCTTGAGAGGCATAATGAATTCCTCACTTGAATTACTTGATTGAAGACATAATCATCCATGACTCAACATATGATCTCATCGTGATCCTATTCCCAAGACATATGTAGAACTCTTCTCCTTAATTATTATAACAAGATCTTGATCCATCATGGTTCAAACCATAAACCAAAGCATGAGAATGTCTAAGATCCTCAATGAACTCCACATAGATCACATCTTGTTCATCACATGGAATTCATCTTGATCGCATCATATTTGATTCAATCATTGAGCCCATCCTTGGTGCATGCACAACAATATGTATATGTCATTCATTTAGAATTCATACGAGCTCCTTGTTGCATCTTCATGGAACAAACATAGTTCGATTCATCCAATATTCTTCATGCATTGCAAATAGAACATTCCTTCAAATGTATAACTCAATGCAAACATTATTCCATTAGGATTGTCATCACTTTCCAAAACCACACATGGGGACTAGATGCACTTTCACCACGTAGGTGAGAGGAGTAAGAAACAACAAGGATTGCTCCCAACTCAAGATCATCTTCATCAACATTGAGCATCCAACACTACTTCACTTATTTGAAGTCTTCTACGACAAAACCCAAGGTTAGTTTGTCCTCTTAGGGGGTATGTCATATCAAGGGGGAGCTTTACTCTAAATCTTGAGTATAAGCATCTCCTCAGGATATGAACACATTAATACTTTATGTAAAAGTGGTATCCCCACTTGTGCTTCATCGATGCGTATGACCTATCATCAAGTATTCTTACTTGACTCCTAAGTCATATACTCATATATAGATGACTTTGTCATCGCCAAAGTGCTTGATAGATGCTAGAATGTTTGTGCATGTTCACCATGTTTTATCCATCATCTTATTGTGTGAGCATGTTGGTCTGCATATTTCTACTCATTCGAGGACATCCAATTGTTGTTATTTGGCTCTTGATTTATCTCTTGCCAATTGGATGGACAAGGACGCCTAGGACCCTCCTCTAGCTATCTATGATATCTAATCTAAAGTTATATTCATGCTTCATCACAAAACTTGAACAAGCACTTCTCGATTCCTCTGTGTGAAGGAGCACTCGGAGTTCCGTATCTTCAAAGGCTGCCTTACAAAACCTCTTTGTCAATCTTGGTGAAACCAACCTCACAAACTCGGTTCCACCGAATGCCCAAAGTTGATCAGGTTTTTCATTCTCGGTACCACCAAACTCTCCAGCTCGGTTACACCAAGTTTCCCTGTCAGGTGACAGCAGAGGAACTCGGTGACACCGATTTTGTAATCTCGGTGACACGGACACTGATGGGCATATAATCTCGTGGATCAGATGTTTTTAAATCAACTCCTCAAACGTTTCATTCCCAAACCCTAAACTATCGTTGAAGGACCCCTGCTCGTCACCTTTGCCTCCCCGAGCACCACCAACATTAGGATTCGTCGCGATCGACGAAATCTTCACCGTCGTCGTCGCCGTAGTCGGACCGCCACCAAGCAAGGGTACGGTTCCGATCTCCTCTTGCTCTCTTTGTTCCGACTCATGCGCATTAGGAATCTTTTATCTATAAGCCACCATGTGAAAAACCCTCCTTCCACCACATGTTCTCATAGATCAGCGAACAAACTTTCTTTTAGGGTTAGCCGTCCGGAGGACGCATCTCGGTGACACCGAATCAGAAAAATTGGTTCCACCGATTTTGAATATAGGGTTTCTAAGAATGAACTCGGTAAGACCGAGTTGTCACTTTTAGTTCCACCGAAATGATTGCCAGGTCTGTGTCAAGTAGTTCATTTGTCTCGGTGACTTTGAAAATTCAGACTCGGTGCTACCGAAATGTGATCTACAGAAAGCTAAAACTAAGGATTTCTTTGTTCAAATTTTGAAAACCTTCTATATTTTGTGATGCTCAATCCTTCTGCTCTTCTATATCAATCTCACGGATCTACTTGTCTACAGGTCTATTGGTTGCTTGTCTGCTCTATTTGTCAGGATGTCAAGATCTGAGGATAGCCAGAATGATTTCAAAGAGAACGGTGTTGAGTTGGACACAGGCACAAGTCCTGAGAAGACACCTTCTGACCCAAGTTTGACCAGCTCCCATGGCTTGCCCAAAGCATCCACCAGGCAGATAAAGAAGCTTAATTCAGATGAAGAGGGCTCGGATTTTATGCTAGAGGAAACTTTAGCTCCTCGAAAGGCTACTAAGAAGACTGTCACGAAAGAGTATGATAAGCATGCTGATCTTAGAGCTCTTGAGTCGGCAAGGCAGAGTACGACACTCACACTGGATTCAAAGTGATGGACTTGATAGTAGAGACTATCCGGAGGACTACTGCTGATCACAAAAGATCTTGTGGATATGCCCCATACATTCATATGCTTATCAATGCCAAGCTAGGAAAGCATGCATTCCTACTTGATCATCCCCATTTACCCCTTCAACCAGAATTTGAAGACAATGAAGTGGTAATGAATGACAATGATCCCACCTTAGCTGCAGCTAATATGGCAGCAGAGGCAGCAAAAGATGAGGCTCCTAGAAATGTGCCACCACCAGTTCCACTTCTCAGAACTCAAGGTGAGCAAATGGCATTTCTAGTTAGCTCTGTCCAAGGTATGAAGAAGAACATCTCGGAGATTCTGCAAAATCAAAAGAGTTTGGAGAGAATCGTGGAAACAAAGTTCCATGACTTGGATGTGAAGGTAACGGAATTGACCACTACCGTCAAACAACTTCAACATGAAGTTGACTCAGTGAAAATTCCACGCTCAGATGGTGATGACAACGATGAAGAAGAAGAGTCACCTCCTCGCACTACCACTTAGTTCAGTACCAAGCCCCGGTCACCAGTTGTGCAAGTGCCGGAAGCAAGACAGACTCCATTAGCTCAAGCATCTAAACCTTCAGCTTCAGCTCCAGCTCAAGCACCTCCAGTATCCACTCCTCCGGCTCCAAGACACTCAGCAGAAGCCTTCGTGGACGCTCTTGTCGAAAATATGCCCTAGAGGCAATAATAAATTAGTTATTATTATATTTATTTGTTCATGATAATCGTTTATTATTCATGCTATAATTGTATTGATTGGAAACACAATACTTGTGTGGATACATAGACAAAACACTGTCCTAGTAAGCCTCTAGTTGACTAGCTCGTTGAACAAAGATGGTCAAGGTTTCCTGACCATAGGCAAGTGTTGTTACTTGATAATGGGATCACATCATTAGGAGAATCATGTGATGACAAGACCCAAACTATGAACGTAGCATATTGATCGTGTCGTTTTATTGCTATAGTTTTCTACGTGTCAAGTATTTGTTCCTATGACCATGAGATCATATAACTCACTGGCACCATAGGAATACCTTGTGTGTATCAAACGTCACAACGTAACTGGGTGACTATAAAGATGATCTACAGGTATCTCCGAAGGTGTCCGTTGAGTTAGTATGGATCAAGACTGGGATTTGTCACTCCGTGTGATGGAGAGGTATCTCGGGGCCCACTCGGTAATACAACATCACACACAAGCCTTGCAAGCAATGTGACTTAGTGTATGTCACGGAATCTTGTATTACGGAACGAGTAAAGAGACTTGCCGGTAAACGAGATTGAAATAGGTATGCGGATACTGACGATCGAATCTCGGGCAAGTAACATACCGAATACATACGGGATTATATGAATACTTGACACTGAGGTTCAACCGATAAGATCTTCGGAGAATATGTAGGATCCAATATGGGCATCCAGGTCCCGCTATTGGATATTGACCGAGGAGTCTCTCGGGTCATGTCTACATAGTTCTCGAACCCGCAGGGTCTGCACACTTAAGGTTCGACGATGTTTTATGCGTATTTGAGTTATATGGTTGGTTACCGAATGTTGTTCGGAGTCCTGGATGGGATCACGGATGTCGCGAGGGTTTCCGGAATGGTCCGGAGACAAAGATTGATATATAGGTTTGTCTCATTTGGTTACCGGAAGGTTTTCGGGCATTACCGGGAATGTACCGGGAATGACGAATGGGTTCCGGAGTTCTACCGGGAGGGGCCAGCCCACCCGGGAAGAAGCCCAAATGTTTTGTGGGGGCACACCAGCCCTTAGTGGGCTGGTGGGCAAGCCCAATAGGGCCCTTGCGCAGGAGATAAAGAAATCAAAGAGAAAAAGAAAAAAAAGGGAGAAGTGGGAAAGTGGAGAAGGACTCCACATTCCAATCCTAGTTGGACTAGGATTGGAAGGGGAGGACTCCCCCCTTGGTTCGGCTGACCCCTTGGGGCTCTCTTGAACCTCAAGGCAGGTCCCTCCCCCTCCCTCCTATATATACTGAGGTATTAGGGCTGATTTGAGACAACTTTACCACGGCAGCCCGACCACATACCTCCACGGTTTTTCCTCTAGATCGTATTTCTGCGGAGCTCGGGCAGAGCCTTGCTGAGATAGATCACCACCAACCTCCGGAGCGCCGTCACACTGCTGGAGAACTCATCTACCTATCCGTCTCTCTTGTTGGATCAAGAAGGCGGGATCATCGTCGAGCTGTACGTGTGCTGAACGCGGAGGTGTCGTCCGTTCGGCACAAGATCGGAGCGGATCGTGGGATGGATCGCGGGACGGATCGTGGGACGGTTTGCGAGGCCGGTCGAGGGACGTGAGGACGTTCCACTACATCAACCATGTTTCTTAAACGCTTCTTGTTGTACGATCTACAAGGGTACATAGATCCAAATCTCCTCTCGTAGATGGACATCACCATGATTGGTCTTCGTGCGCGTAGGAAAAATTTTGTTTCCCATGCGACGTTACCCAACAGTGGCATCATGCGCTAGGTTCATGCATAGATGTTATCTCGAGTAGAACACAAAAGTTTTTGTGGGCGGTGATGTGTGATTTGCTGCCCTCCTTAGTCTTTTCTTGATTCCGCGGTATTGTTGGATCGAAGCGGCTCAGACCAACATTACTCGTACGCTTACGAGAGACTGGTTTCATCGCTACGAGCAACCCCGTTGCTCAAAGATGACTGGCGAGTGTCGGTTTCTCCAACTTTAGTTGAATCGGATTTGATCGAGGAGGTCCCTGGAGAGAGGTTAAATAGCAATTCATACATCTCCGTTGTGGTGTTTGCGTAAGTAAGATGCGATCCTACTAGATACCCATGGCAACCACGTAAAACATGCAACAACAACTAGAGGACGTCTAACTTGTTTTTGCAGGGTATGCTTGTGGTGTGATATGGCCAACGACGTGATGTGATATATTGGATGTATGAGATGATCATGTTGTAATAGTTAATATCGACTTGCACGTCGATGGTACGGCAACTGGCAGGAGCCATAGGGTTGCCTTTAAACTAACATTTGTGTTTGTAGATGCGTTTACTATATTGCTAGGAAGTAGCTTTAGTAGTAATAGCATAAGTAGCACGACAACCCCGATGGCGACACGTTGATGGAGATCATGGTGTGGCGCCGGTGACAAGAAGATCGTGCCAGTGCTTTGGTGATGGAGATCAAGAAGCACATGATGATGGCCATATCATGTCACTTGTGAATTGCATGTGATGTTAATCCTTTTATGCACCTTATTTTGCTTAGAACGGCGGTAGCATTATGAGGTGATCTCTCACTAAAATTTCAAGATGAAATTGTGTTCTCCCCGACTATGCACCGTTGCTACAGTTCATCATTTCGAGACACCACGTGATGATCGAGTGTGATAGACTCAATGTTCACATACAACGGGTGCAAAACAGTTGCACACGCGGAACACTCGGGTTAAACTTGACGAGCCTAGCATGTGCAGACATGGCCTCGAAACACAAGACACCGAAAGGTCGAGCATGAATCATATAGTTGATATGATTAGCATAGATATGCTTACCACTGAAACTATTCTCGACTCACGTGATGATCGGACTTGAGATAGTGGATTTGGATCATGTACCATTCAAATGACTAGAGAGATGTACTTTTTGAGTGGGAGTTCTTAAGTAATATGATTAATTCAACTAATTATCATGAACATAGTCTAATGGTCTTTGCGAATTAAGATGTAGCTTGCGCTATAGCTCTACTATTTTTTATATATGTTCCTAGAGAAAATTTAGTTGAAAGTTCATAGTAGCAACTTTGCGGACTTAGTCCGTAAAACTGAGGATTGTCCTCATTGCTGCGCAGAAGGCTTATGTCCTTAATGCACCACTTGGTGTGCTGCACCTCGAGCGTCGTCTGTGGATGTTGCGAACATCTGACATACACGTTTTTGATGACTACGTGATAGTTCAGTGAGCAATACTTAATGGCTTAGAAGCAAGGCGCCGAAGACGTTTTGAAAACGTCGCAGAACATAAGAGATGTTCAAGGAGATGAAATTGAGATTTCATGCTCGTGCCCTTGTTGAGAGATATAAGACCTCCGACAAGATTCTTTGCCTACAAAGTAAAGGAGAAAAGCTCAAAATCGTTGAGCATGTTCTCAGATTGTCTGAGTACAACAATCGCTTGAATCAAGTGGGAGTTAATATTCTAGATGAGATAGCGATGGTTCTCCAAAGTCACTGCCACTAAGCTGCTAGAGCTTTGTGATGAACTGTAACATATCAAGGATAGATACAATGATCCTTGAGCGATTCGCGATGTTTGACACTGCGAAAGTAGAAATCAAGAAGGCTCATCAATAGTTGATGGTTAGTAAAACCACTAAGTTTCAAGAAAGGCAAGGGCTAGAAGGGATACTTCGTGAAACGGCAAAACAGTTGCTGCACTAATGAAGAAACCCAAAATTAAACCCAAACCCGAGACTAAGTGCTTCTGTTATGAGGGGAACGGTCACTGAGGCAGAGCTACCCTAGATGCTTGGTAGATAAGAAGGTTGGCAAAGTCGACAGAAGTATATTTGATATACATGATGTTGATGTGTACTTTACTAGTACTCCTAGTAACGCGAGGGTATTGGATACCGGTTCGATTACTAAGTGATTAGTAACACAAAATAAAAGCTACGGAATAAACGGAGACTAGCTAAAGGCGAGGTGACGATACGTGTTGGAAGTGTTTCCAAGGTTGATATGATCAAACATCGCACGCTCCCTCTACCATCGGGATTGGTGTTAAACCTAAATAATTGTTATTTGGTGCTTGCGTTAAGCATGAACATGATTGGACCGTTTTTATTGCAATACGATTATTCATTTAAAAGAGAACAATGGTTACTCTATTTGCTTGAATAATCACCTTCAAATGGTTTATTGAATCTCGATCGTAGTGTTACACATGTTCATGATATTGGTGCCAAAAGATACAAGGTAATGATGATAGTACCACTTACTTGTGGCACTGCCGCTTGAGTCATGTTGGTATAAATTGCATGAAGAGGCTCCATGCTGATGGATCTTTATCCTCACTTGATTTTGAATCACTTGTGACATACAAATCATACCACATGAGTAAGGCCTTGTTTTCATTGAGATCAAACAAGATAGTAACTTGTTGGAAGTAATACATTTTGATGTATGCAGTCCAATGAGGGCTGAGGCACGCAGTGGATATCATTATGTTCTTACTTCAATGACGATTTGAGTAGATGCAGGAGTATTTACTTAAACAAAGTCTGAAATATTGAGAAGTTCAATTCTGTTTTAGAGTGAAGTTCGTCGTAACAAGAGGATAAATTGTCTACGATATGATCATAGAGATGAATATCTGTGTTGCGAGTTTTGGTACACAGTTAAGACAATGTGGAAGTTGTTTCGCAATTCATGCCACCAAGAACACCATGGTGTGATGGTGTCATAGCCACGACCTATTTGATATGGTGCATGCTATTATGTCTCTTATCGAATTACCACTATCATTTATGGGTTATGCATTAGAGACAACCGCATTCACTTTAAATAGGGCACCGCGTAATTCCGTTGAGATGACACAGTATAGACTGAGGTTTAGAGAAATCTAAGCTGTCGTTTCTTGAAAGTTTGGGGCTGCGACACTTATGTGAAAAAGTTTCAATCAGGTAAGCTCGAACCCAAAGCGGATAAATGCATCTTCATAGGATATCCAAAACAGTTGGGTACATCTCCTATCTCAGATTTGAAAGCAAAGTGTTTGTTTCTAGAAACGGGTCCTTTCTCGAGGAAAGGTTTCTCTCGAAAGAATTGAGTGGGAGGGTGATAGAACTTGATGAGGTTAATGAACCATCACTTCAACTAGTGTGTAGCAGGGCGCAGGAAGTTGTTCCTGTGGCGCCTACACCAATTGAAGTGGAAGCCGATGATAGTGATCATTGAGCATTAGATCAAGTTACTATAGACCTCGTAGGTCGACAAGGTCGCGTACTACTACAGAGTGGTACGGTAACCCTGTCTTGGAGGTCATGTTGTTGAACAACAATGAACCTACGAGTTATGGAGAAGCAATGGTGGGACCGGATTCCGATAAATGGCTAGAGGCCATGAAATCCGAGAGAGAATCCATGTATAAAAAAAAGTGTAGACTTTGGAAGAACTGCTTGATGGTAGTAAGACTATTAAGTAAAGATGGATCTTTAAAGGGAAGACAGACGATGATGGTGATAAGTCACTATTAAGAAAAGCTCGACTTGTCGCGAAGATGTTTTCGACAAGATCAAAGAGTTGACTATGATGTGACTTTCTCACTCGTAGTGATGCTAAAAGTCTGTTGGAATTATGTTAGTAGTTGCTGCAGTATTTGTGAAATATTGCACATAGGAAGTCAAAACATTGTTTCCTCGACGGCTTCCTCGAGGAAAGATTGTATGTGATACAATCAGAATGTTTTGTCGATCCTAAGGATACTAACAAGTATGCAAGCTCCAGCGATCCTTCAATGGACTGGTGCAAGCATCTCGGAGTTGGAATATACACTTTGATGAGATGATCAAAGATTTTTGGGTTTGTACAAGGTTTATGAGAAACTTGTATTTCCAAAGAAGTGAGTGGGAGCACTATAGAACGACATATTGTTGATCAGAAGTAATGTAGAATTTCTATGAAGCATAAAAGGTTGTTTGAAAGGAGTTTTTCAAAGGAATACCTGGATTGAGCTACTTGAACATTGAGCATCAAGATCTATGAAGATAGATCAAAACACTTAATAGAAGTTTCAACAAGATGCATGCCTTGACATATTTTTGAAGGAGTTAAAAATAGATCAGCAAAGAAGGAGTTCTTGACTGTGTTGTAAGGTTTGAATTTGAGTAAGACTCAAAACCCGGCCACGGCAGAATAAAGAGAATAGACGAAGGTCGTCTTCTATGCCTTGGCAGTAGACTCTAAAGTATGCCATGCTGAGTACCGCACCTGATGTGTGCCTTGCAGCAAGTCTGTTGAGAGGTACGGAGAGTGATCGAGGATCGAATCACTGATCAGCGGTCAAAGTTATCCTTAGTAACTAAATGGACTTAGGAATTTTTCTCGATTATGGAGGTGGTTAAAGAGTTTGTCGTAAAGGGTTACGTCGATGCAAGCTTTGACACTAATCCGAATAGCTATGAGTAGTGAAACGGATTCGTATAGCAGAGTAGATATTTGGAGTATTTCCGAATAGCACATAGTAGTAGCATCTATAAGATGACATAAAGATTTGTAAAGCTCACTCGGATCTGAAAGGGTTCAGAACCGTTGACTAAAACCTCTCTCACAAGAAAGACGTGATCAAACCCCAGAATTGTAAGGGTGTTGGATTCGTTAGAATCACATAGTGATGTGGACTAGATTATTGACTCTGGTGCAAGTGGGAGACTGTTGGAAATATGCCCTAGAGGCAATAATAAATTAGTTATTATTATATTTCTTTGTTCATGATAATCGTTTATTATCCATGCTATAATCGTATTGATTGGAAACACAATACTTGTCTGGATACATAGACAAAACACTGTCCCTAGTAAGCCTCTAGTTGACTAGCTCGTTGATCAAAGATGGTCAAGGTTTCCTGACCATGGGAAAGTGTTGTTACTTGATAACGGGATCACATCATTAGGAGAATCATGTGATGGACAAGACCAAAACTATGAACGTAGCATATTGATCGTGTCATTTTATTGCTATAGTTTTCTGCGTGTCAAGTATTTGTTCCTATGACCATGAGATCATATAACTCACTGGCACCGGAGGAATACCTTGTGTGTATCAAACGTCACAACGTAACTGGGTGACTATAAAGATGCTCTACAGGTATCTCCGAAGGTGTCCGTTGAGTTAGTATGGATAAGACTGGGATTTGTCACTCCGTGTGACGGAGAGGTATCTCGGGGCCCACTCGGTAATACAACATCACACACAAGCCTTGCAAGCAATGTGACTTAGTGTATGTCACGGGATCTTGTATTACGGAACGAGTAAAGAGACTTGCCGGTAAACGAGATTGAAATAGGTCAGCGGATACTGACGATCGAATCTTGGGCAAGTAACATACCGAAGGACAAAGGGAATGACATACGGGATTATATGAATCCTTGACACTGAGGTTCAACCAATAAGATCTTCAGAGAATATGTAGGATCCAATATGGGCATCCAGGTCCCTCTACCGGATATTGACCGAGGAGTCTCTCGGGTCATGTCTACATAGTTCTCGAACTAGCAGGGTCTGCACACTTAAGGTTCGACGATGTTTTATGCGTATTTGAGTTATATGGTTGGTTACTGAATGTTGTTCGGGGTCCTGTATGGGATCACGGACGTCACGAGGGTTTCCAGAATGGTCCGGAGACGAAGATTGATATATAGGTTTGTCTCATTTGGTTACCGGAAGGTTTTCGGGCATTACCGGGAATGTACCGGGAATGACGAATGGGTTCCGGAGTTCTACCGGGAGGGGCCAGCACACCCGGGAAGAAGCCCAAAGGTTTTGTGGGGGCACACCAGCCCTTAGTGGGCTGGTGGGCAAGCCCAAGAGGGACCTTGTGCAGGAGATAAAGAAATCAAAGAGAAAAAGGAAAAAATGGGAGAAGTGGGAAAGTGGAGAAGGACTCCACCTTCCAATCCTAGTTGGACTAGGATTGGAAGGGGAGGACTCCCCCCCTTGGTTCGGCCGACCCCTTGGGGCTCTCTTGAGCCTCAAGGCAGGTCCCTCCCCTTCCCTCCTATATATACTGAGGTATTAGGGCTAATTTGAGACAACTTTGCCACGGCAGCCCGACCACATACCTCCACGGTTTTTCCTCTAGATCGTATTTCTGCGGAGCTCGGGCGGAGCCCTGGTGAGATAGATCACCACCAACCTCCGGAGCGCCGTCACGCTGTCGGAGAACTCATCTACCTCTCCGTCTCTCTTGATGGATCAAGAAGGCCGAGATCATCGTCGAGTTGTACGTGTGTTGAACGCGGAGGTGTCGTCCGTTCGGCACTAGATCGGAGCGGATCGTGGGACGGATCGCGGGACGGTTCGTGGGACGGTTCACGGGGCGGATCGAGGGACGTGAGGATGTTCCACTACATCAATCGTGTTTCTTAAACGCTTCCTGCTGTGCTATCTACAAGGGTACGTAGATCCAAATCTCCTCTCGTATATGGACATCACCATGATAGGTCTTCGTGCGCGTAGGAAAAATTTTGTTTCCCATGCGACGTTACCCAACAGCTCTTCTATCAACTCCTTCATAAACTGCCCAGAGAGACGATTAGCTCTATACTTTTGAACTTTTTGGTAACTTGTTTCCAAAGGGGGAGAAATGTATAGATCATAGGGCTTCGAGAGGGAGAGAGAGAGCGCTCTCTTTTGACTTTATTTGCTCTCATTTTGGTTTTACAAAACTTTGGTCTTTTGGATGACCCTATACATGTTTCTGTGTGTCATCATGCACTTTGATTGGTTGATGCTACATTATCATCTTTTAGCTATCTATGTGATGATCATTCACTTATCTTGTTGGTGTCATGTGCATTACTACCCATTCTTATCTTGTATGCGCACCACCAAGATGTATGTGACATGGAAGAGTGACCCATGATCCTAATTTATTGTGCATTTGCATTCAAAAGCAAATTATAAATAATGCACAAATTTAGGGGGAACTCTTGCTTTTCACATACTTCTCAAAGCATCGATGCTAATCATTGATTATATCTTTTGTCGGAGCTTTGATCTATATGTTTCCATTAATTACCAAAAATGGGGAGATTGAAAGCACAATTGCTCCCTAGGGTGCTTTTGATAATTGATCACTACATATGCATCATTGGACTAATATGTGTATCCAAGTATATTTCAGAAAAGTTCAAAGATGCATTGGCTAAAGGCTTATGTTGAGATGACCCTTGATGCAAGAAAGGAATAAGATTGGCCCAAGTTTCAAGCTAGAAGACTCTTCATTTTATATTTGTGAGAAATCATTTTTGGGTCCATGGGAAAGCCAATACTATTAAAAGGGGGTGAGATATTAAAATGAACTCATTGCTCAAGTGCTCAGAGATAGCCACCAAAAATACTCAGTCATTTTTCCCACATAACCATTATGTCCAAACCACACACTTAAAATCGGTGCCACCGAGTTTCCCATTTCGGCATTACCGATTTTCATCTGAGAGAGAACCCTAGCCATAGCCACCAAATCGGTGCAACCGAAACCGTATCAGTGCTACCGAGTTTAGGTGACCAACCTTATGTTGCCTTGGTACGTAAAATCAGAATTTCCGAGTTTGGGTATCGATGTCACCGAGTTGTGTCATCTGACCGTTATCCACCTTATCGGTGCCACCGAGTTGTGTATATCGGTTCCACCGAGATTGAAAAATTGTTGCCTTTAGTGCAAATTGGTACCACCGAGTTTATGACTTCGGTGTCACCGAGTTGGACACTTTAGGTGTAACAGTTTGATTTTGGTTCTTGCCTATATATACCCATCCACCCATCTATCATTAGTGGGAGAAGCACTCAGAGCACTCACTTCATTGACACGTCCATTTTTTGAGAGAGATCCACCTACTCATGTGTTGAGACCAAGATATTCCAATCCAATCATTTGGAACTTGATCTCTAGCCTCCCAAACTACTTTCCACCAAATTAATCTCTCCTACCCATGCCTATTCTGGGAGCGAGTGATTTTGGGTTGAGGAGACTATCTTTATAAGCACAAGAGCAAGGAGGTCATCGTTCTACCAGATCTATTACCTTTTGGAGGGTGGTGCCTCCTAGATTGGTTAGGTGTCTCTTGGGAGCCTCCTACTTCGTGTTGTGGAGTTGAACCAAGATGTTTGTAAGGGCAAGGAGATCGCCTACTTCATGAAGATCTACCGTGAGTAAGGCTAGTCCTTCGTGGGCGGAAGCCGTGGTGGAATAGACAAGGTTGCTTCTTCGTGGACCCTTCATGGGTGGATCCCTCCATGGACTCTCGCAGTCGTTACCCTCTGTGGGTTGAAGTCTCCACTGACATTGACGTACGATAGCGCCAGCTATCGGAACCAAGCCAAAAATCATCATGTCAACCTCACGCATTTGATCTCCCTACCTTACTCCTTTACTTTACACTTGCATGTTTTACTTTCCTCTACTATACTCTTAGAACTACATGTGTAGGGTGTACTTGACTTGCTATAACTATCAAAACTGACCCACAACTAAAACTGGGAAAAGGCTAAGTTTTTATCTTGTCAAGTAGTCTAATCACCCCCCCCCCCTCTAGACATACTTTCGATCGTACATACGTCCTTCTTGATTGTATTGATGAAGATGATTACAGAGTAGATCTACCTCGAGATCGTATATGCTAAACCCTAGATGGTTCAGCTTGCCTTACACGGATAGGGGTCCCTCATTTATATAGACGCCACGAACCCTAGGGTTTACAAGTTACCGACTATAATCAGGAATAGATGAGCTGACCTAGTCTTTCTAAGCTTGAAGTACACGCCAATCTTCGGGATATCCTTTCCAGAGTAGAGGTCGTCATAAGGCCCGGTCTTATACAACATGGCCCAATGGGTCCACTCGTCATTGACTAACCGGCCGCCCGAGGACCCGAGATTCCCGGACTCCCTCACCAAGTCACTAGTTTAAAGAAAGACTTGGAAAAGTGTTATGATGGACATAGTTATTACTCCAATAATAAGAAGTCCAAGAACAGGAAAAGGTGACAAGACCAAGGCACGAACGAGTCCAACATTTCTTGCTTTAAGTTCAAAAAGGTTGTGCGTCATGTGAGATCTTGTCCATTGAAGATACGGGCTTATAAAGAGAACCTACATGGGAAGAGGCATCAAGCTCATTCTCAAGCTTAGCCTCGTCTTGAAGAACGACCACTGTGCATGATGAAACATGGTATTTCTCCCCAAGTTGAGAAACTGAAGAAGAAGAAGAAGAAGAAGAAGAAGAAGAAGAAGAAGAAGAAGAAGAAGAAGAAGAGAAAGGGGAGTACGTGATGCTATATTTGTCGTAAGAAGGGACACATAGATTCATCATGCCCCACTAGTAACATCTCTAATCCACCAATTATCAATGATCATTATTCACTTTGGAAGGATATTTTTGGCAATTTGTTGTCAAGTTTTTGGTGCCCAAAGTGATTTGTAAGTGGATAAGACCATCTGGGTGGCCCAGCCTATCGTTACTAAGTTCTTAGGACCCAACTTGGTTGGGGACCATCAAGCTCAAACTTGATCAATATGTGTGTGCAGGGCATTGAATACTTGGCTAGTTCATGAAGAAAAATGATTTTCACCATTTATTATGGTTCAAGCCAAGAGAAGAATATTACCATCCTATCTGTTGTTCCAATGCCTCTCTTGGCGGTAACTTGTATATATTGTCTACATTGAAAGTTACTAGCCCCTCTCATGTTTAGGTTTTGTACCTAGCATGTGTTTGCATATGTTGTGCCTCCTAGTATGCCTTATTTGTGTTTTATAGCATGTGTAGGTTGTTATGCACGTCATATAGTTGTGTGTGTAGTCTCGAGCCTTCATTGCATCTTGGTTGTATCTTATCGGGATTTTTTGAGATATTAATGGATCATCACATTATGGGGAAGGCTTATGCTCTACGCACATCACAAACCTAAAATGTGTATATATTCACAAACCTAAAATGTGTATATATTCTATACCACCTAGTATTTATAGTGCAAGATTATCTAGTTACTATGTGGTATGTCAAGTTCATTTGAAGTTCCAATCCTCATCCATTGATCATCTTTAGTTGGATTTAAATTGCCTCTTATGGACAATACATGGATTATCACATTATGGCGGAGTGATATGCTTTGTGCATATCAGAATCCTTGTTAATATGAACAATTGATGAATGCCACCTAGAATCTATTATTGATATTATCTTATATCTCTGTGGATTGTTATGCTCAACACGTCTCTATTTGCATAATATTTCTTTTGTTGTTTCATTCCTTAGATGTGTGTGAGTATGACATTCTTGTGCGGTATTATTCATGGTTCATCTTCTAGATCATACTTAAAAGAAGGGCATATATGATGCAAGCCATTCCAATTGTTTCTCTAGATGATGATCTAGCTAATTAGAATGACAATAACATGTTATCTAAGCATTGTGCTCATTGCTAAACTCCCATATCATGCTTGTGTGAGTATATATGATCTTGTGCTTATTTTGAAACCATGTCGTCGATGGCCGGATTTCCAGAAGGATGTCCCAAATAAGGAAAGTGTCGCATCTTAGTCGTTACATGTGGACCCCTCACAATGCTAAGGACCAGAATTAGCAAAAAGCTCCAAGAATCTTCTTTATGGTTAAGTGATCCAAGATCACATTGAGTCCATAGCAAAGCCAATATTATTAAAAGGGGATGAGGTTTTGTTGATGACTCAATTGCTCAAGTGTTTAGATATTTGCCTCCAAAACATTAAACCACATTCTCACATTCAAACCTATCCAAATTCCCCAAGTCTATCTCAATCCCACCAAACCATTCCATCCAGACCCATCGAGATATCCATGACATCAACCACACAGCCTAAACCTAGTAAGTCGGTGACACCAAGATGACATCTGGTCCCATTGAAGTGCACATGCCAAGTTTCTGTAAGCCATTTGTTTCACTTCAGAACCTTTGAGTGAAACTTATCGAAATTACCAGAGCGAGGAACTGCTCACGTCATCCCACTTTGGTGCATTCGAGTGAAAGCATTCTGTCACACCGAAACGTCTGACATTTGAATCTTTTACACTACTCGACGCCTTCGATATTTATTATCGGTTCCATCGAGTTCGGCATAAAGTGAGTAACGGCTAGATTTTTGGTGCTAGTTGTATATACACATCCACCACACCTACTCCCAGTGAGAGCAACCAGGACAAAGCATGCACCTTTCATATCCTTTTTTAAGAGAGAACCACCTACACTTGTGTTGAGATCAAGGGATTCCACTCCAACCATACGATCCTTGATTTATAGTCTCCCCAAGTTGCTTTTTCACCCAATCCCTCGCTTCTAACAAGCCAAAATTCTGTGAGAGAGCGATTGAGTGCTAAGGAGACTATATTTTGAAGCACAAGATCAAGGAATTCATCATCAACACAACATCTATTACCTTTCGGAGAGTGGTATCTCCTCTATTGGTTAGGTGCCACTTGAGAGCCTACAATCATGTGGAGTTGAACCAGGAAGTTTGTAAGGGCAAGGAGATTACCTACTTCATGAAGATCTACCCCGAGTTAGGCTAGTCCTTTATGGATGTAAGCCATGATGGCATAGACAGGATTGCTTCTTCATGGACCCTTCGTGTGTTGAGCCCTTCGTGGACTTCCGCAGCGGTGACCCTCCATCGATTGAAGTCACCATCAACATGGACGTATGATAGCACCACCTATCGGAACCGCATCAAAAATCACTCTGTCTCCATTGAATTTGATTTCTCAAATGCCTCCTTACTTTCATATGCAATGTCGCTACTTTCCGCTACCCACTACTTAGACTTGGATGTGTAGGGTGTTGCTTGACTTGTGTTAATTGATAAAACTTGCCAACAACTAGAATTGGGAAAAGGTTAAGTTTTATTTGGTCAAGTAGTTAATCACCCCCTCTCAACCTATTGTCATCCTACAGCGGGTGACACAGACACAAGCTCCGGCGTGCATGCGGTTGTCTCCTTCCACGTCCACAACTGGCCCACCAATGTCGGGTTCCATCCGGTAGCAGTGGGCTCCTCGATGGCCTCCTCCTTCACATGCACGTCCTTCATGGACTCCTCCTTCAGATGCACCTCCTCAAGATCGGGGATGAATACGTCACGGGCGCCGGACGGGGCTATCATCTCGTTGAGGCCCTCCCATTATGCATGGTGCTCGTGGATGGAGTCCTTCATGATCCTCCTCACCAACTCCTCCTCCTCCCTGACGTACATGATGGGAGGTAGTGGAGGTGGGGATGACGAGAGGACGGCATCGACGTGATCCCATGCACCCACATACGACCGTGCGAACTGGGTGGGCTCGGAGCATGCACGTGTCTGGCAGAGCACACATGTGGCGGGCTCGGAGCGCAATCGGTAAAGAAAGATTGACGCCGTAAGCCATGCTCATCACGGAACCACCACGTATCCTAGAGCGGGGAGTCCATGGCGTACTTGGGGTCGTGGGCGAGGTCCGGTGCCATGCGGACGCGGCCACGATAGATCTCCTCATGGTGGGCGCGGCCGCTCACTGGGATTGGAGGAATGGGCACCCGATCTGTGGAGAGGTGCCAATTGTCGGGGAGGTGCGCGTCGCTCCAAGGTAATGATGTACCCATCTCCCAATAACGATGGCGGATCTCGGCCTTCACGTACAGGCATACACGAGGCAGGTCCGCTGGTGGGTTGATGTTGAAGCAGTGACGGCCTGAGGACGAACTAGCATCGCGGTCGTGCTTCCCCTTCTGAAGATCCACTCCCACACCATGGCCGCCACTGAGGATGTCAAGGAGATGATTTGGGGGAACTATAGGCGAGCTCGGTTTGCAGGGTGTCGGGGTTCGAGGAGGCATGCATGGAAGAGAAAGTGTGTGGACTCGTCAATCCACGGCTTCCACATTAAAAAGGATGCGGCTGGGGTTGTTGTGCAGCTGACAAGTGGGACCGCTCGGGCATGCAACCTAAATGGTCCGGTGGGAAATAGGTGGGAAGCCAACACGTAGGTTCAAGTCGGACGAAGAGAACACGCATACGTGTCCGTTCACTATTTGTGTGAACGCAAACCGGGAGCAAGCTTACTTCAAAAATGGGTCAAGCCAAACAACAGACAAATTTTGCGGTTGCGATCGTGCATTGGGACGTGGCCTTTGTCCATTTCAGGCAAAACAGACACGCCCGGACCATTTGATGTCTACCGTTGGAGTTGCCTTATAGCATCTATAGCCGAACTGGGCAAATACGCCCCCCTATACACCCACGGACGCGCTCGGGCACGCCCGCGGACACATCCGGACGCCTCATATCCAAACTCTTAAATCCATACAAAGCCATGCACGTAGATCATTCGATAATAAACGTCGCACATAAAATAAATGATGGTACTTAACATAAAAAGTGTTTACATCAATTTTATTTGAAGTGCACAATGAATCATCTACTCTTTGATTCCACATATGGTCCACCAGATCATTGGATAGTTGCGTGTGAAAGTGATGGTCTCAGAGATTCCGATGCATCTGCAGAAAATTCATAAGTTGCATTGCATCTTGATCTTCAGGAATTTGAACTTGTTCTCCAGATGTTTCAAAATTACGATCACCCTCATCTTCGACGATCAGATTGTGCAAAATAACACAACATGTCATCACGTGCCACAAATTTTCTTGTTCCCACATCATTGCAGCCCCACGAACAATTCCCCAATGCGCTTGCAGCACTCCAAAAGCCCTCTCCACATCCTTCCTAGCTGATTCCTGCATTGTTGCAAAGTGCTTTTGTTTTCTGCCATGTGGTTCGGATATGGTCTTCACAAATGCAGCCCACTAAGGATATATGCCATCGGCAAGATAGTATCCCATGTTGTAGTCTTGGTTTTTGACGGTGTATTTAGATGGAGGTCATTCGCCGTTGCAAAGCCTTGTGGACATCGGAGATCGTTGAAGCACGTTGATGTCGTTGTGACAACCTGGCATTCCAAAGAAAGCATGTCAAATCCATAAGCCATGTGATGCCACTGCCTCTAGTATGATGGTGGCATATTTTGTGTGACCTTGGTACATTCATTGCAAACCTTTGGGGAGTTTCTCCATTGCCAATGCATGCAATCGATTGAACCGAGCATTCCTAAAAACCCTCTAGCCTCTCAAATTACTAACAACTTCTTTGTGTCATGTGCATTTGGCTCTCTCAGCTACTCTGCTCCAAACACCTCCACCACAGCACGGGCAAACTTGACAGTAGTTTTTAGGCATGTGCTCTCCCCCATCGTGACCATCTCACTAACGGCATCAGCCGTAGTACCAAGTGCAAGCATCCTCATAGTAGTCATCCACTTCTGCTTGGCAGAGAAAGAGAGTTGACTGCAAGAATCCCTTGTGAGATTGAAGCATTCATCGTGTGCCTCCACTCCCTCCACAACGCGTCACAACAATGGTTTTCGCATGCCAAAATGACGACAAAAAATGTATCAGCCCGGAAAGTTGGTTCCGCATCAAAGTAATCCTTCTATAGTAGCTTTGCTCCGGATATCCTACCCCGATTGATGACTCTTCTCCCTTTGATTGAGCCCTTGAAATTGAGAATGTGCTCCACTTCCCAATCCATTTCCTCTTGCATGCTCATGACCATCATCATGTCCACTTCTTCATCTGAATCCGATGGAGAACTCATCTTGAATCAGTCGATCAAGCTCGTTCTGTCCATACTCCTCGTCGGACGAAGCATCGGAATCCATTATTTCTCCTAAAAAATTGACTAAAAATCCAGTCAGACATTCTGTCGAACACATAAGGTGCAAGGCACAACCAGAGAGTTGTTGTACATGTCGCGATGTCTTCCGGGCCGGCAACGACGTCCTGTGCGGAAAGGTCGGGAGAGATGATACCTTTGACCGAGCGGCTGGGGTGGCAGAGGCTACTAGGCGACAAAGCACGCGCGGCGGCGGAGCTACGAGACGTACGACACGTGGAGAGGAAGAGAGGAAAATAGGAAATGAATCTGGTAGTTCTACGGGGTGGATTTGGTGCAATTTGCGGTAGGGTCAGGTTGTCGGATCCAACATGGCAGGCGTGCCCGGCCTCCCCAATATCCACCTCATATTTGGGCTGGAAATGGGGGGTGCAGGTCAGCCTAGACATTTGAGGACGGTTTGAGGGGTCCGGCTGTACATGCTCTTAGTGCATCTCCAACAGTCGTGCTATATAAGCGCCGCACTAGAAAAAGTGAGTTTATTGCACGTCTGCAGCTGCTCCGGGCGCTCCAGCGGAGGCGCAAAAAACGCGCCCGCGGCATAAACAGTTCAACGCGCAAGACAAAACGGCATCGCGCGCCCCATATTTCGTGCGCCTGCTACCACGCGCTGCACACTCGAGCGCTCGTGCTGCCACTCCGCTCCCACCCTGCATCGAAGTGCCTTCGCCCCGCCCGCAGCGTCGCCATCAAAACCACCCGACGGACAGCCGCGCCGACATCCTCCTCACCCCTCCTACGCCCGCGATCCCTCCACTATCGTCGCCGCCGCCGCAAGCGTCAACACAAACCCTGGCCCTACAAGCTTTGGACTCGTCTCCGCCGGAGCTCCTCCGAGCACCGGTCTCGCGCGCAACCTTTTCATGGTGCCACAGACGACCTCGGCGGGTGGCAACGCGCCGGCGTCTGCTATGACACGTGCCCCTCTCTCGAAGCTTCCAAATGCGTCGGCGGTAAGAAGACCGACAAGAAAGTGTCCGGAAAGAAGAACAAGTCGGTGGATGGTTCCACTAAGTCGCGGAAGAAGAAACTTGCACGTCGTGTGACGCATGCGGTGGCGATCGAAGCGTCGGCGAACTCGTTTGTACCGCCGACAGCCAATGCGCACGACGTGTTTGATGGAATGCCCCCAAGATATGTTTTCACCCACTTTTTTCGTTGTTGTTTTTTACATGAATAGATAAATATGGATACCTTATATTTTTTTGTTGTATATACTTTGTATTTCAATGATGAGACATACATGACTACTATGGATGTTAGCTCCAACAATTCCCATTGGTCTCAAACCCATGATGTGCATTTAGATGATCATGAGTTTGAGGTGGACGAGGATGGTGAGGGTATCGTCGCTGCACCGAAAGGAAGAGCGGGCAACTACACCATGGATGAAGACATCTTGCTATGCAATACATGGTTGAAAGTGTCTAGGGAAGCCATGGTTGGAGGGACCGAAGTAGAGATGCATATTGGATCCGGATGAAGGAGCACTTTGATTTGCACAACAAAAGTGGAATTGACCATACAGAAATATCTCTTCGCTCCCTGTGGTCGACAGTCAACAGAGATTGTCAAGCGTGGGAGGGCGCACTTAAGGCGGTTGACACGCTTAACCCAAGTGGCACTACTGAGATAGGGTAAGTGCCATTTCTTTCATGATTCTTCCATGTTCATGCTTCTTCTTTGGTGCTTCAAGTGCTTACTTGTTCTTTTGTTTGTAGCTCACTATTGCACAAAACTTATTTCAAGGAGAGGAGAAGAAGACCAAGAAAGGAAAGATCAGGAAAGGGAGACCATTTACCTTGCCCCATTGCTATGATGCGTTGAAGGATGATGGGAATGAAGGCCCTGTGAAGGTGTAGATAACAACAGCAACAAACGCAAGCGAACTATTGATTCGGATGATGATGAGTGTCGGTGTTCTAGGAACGGGGATACCTAGACCTGTCTGCCTACGGCCCAGGGCTGGCCCACTTCATCAACGCAAGATCGGCAAGGAATAGCACCACCCTAAACAAGGCCCTCGTGAAGGGCCAAGCCTCGCGAGGAAGAGCGACATCAAGACCCGCAGGGGGGCTCCACGGGACCCCTCCGGAGCGGCGGATATTTCAAGGCAAGGTCGGGCCTCAGGAGTCAAGGGTGACGCCATGGAAGGACACGCGAGCTGCAGATGGCAGGACGGGGCAGTTTCCCCTTTAGTGCAAAAGAGGCACGAACGTATCAGGGTCCCAAAGGAATCTTCCAAAGGTTTCCCTTCCGGTGCAACCAGACCATGGCCGCCCGTCGGCAGGACGAGCATCATCCCTGTGCCCACCTCTGCCACGCTGGCAGCTGCTTTGCAGGCGAAGACCACTTTTGACACGGGAAGCATGTTCCCTTGTCCCCCACCGAAGTTGGTCGTTGTGGGATTCCTTCCCGCCTACAATAAGGGAAGAGGACCCGGGCCTCCATTGTAAATAGAGAGGGTAGGATACTTGAGAGGGGGAGGTCGATTGGAACATTGAAACCACAGAGCAACACGCCCAGCCACTTGGCCTCCGGAGGCTCGAGAGCACTGTACTAGTTCATCCACCAACCTCCAAGGGAGGCAATCCACCAAAAGCAGGAGTAGGGCTTTACGCTTCGCAGCGGCCCGAACCTGGGTAAATTTTGTGTTCTGTGTTCTCCTCACCATCGTGTGAGTTCTTTGTCGTTTCCATCGAGTGGCGAGCTAGGTAAGGTCGAGCCGTGAGAGATCACCGCACACGCCCCTGTGTTTGAATCCTAGGGTTTTGTGGAGCCCAAAATCCGACATGTGGTGCGCCAGGTAGGGGGCGTGTGAAGGCTTTCTCCTAGCTTCCTCTTTCCAAGGCCACTGCATCGATGGTCGGCAACCAACCAGCTTCTCCGAGCCTCGTCGAGCTGGTCTCCGACTACCACATCACAGCGGCTGGAAGATCGCATGCTGGCGTCGCGGAACCAGACGGCTCGTACCAGGCCGTCAACATCGTCTCCACCGTGACGGCCACCTGTGCCACCCAAGCGCATGG
Source organism: Hordeum vulgare subsp. vulgare (assembly GCF_904849725.1). NCBI lineage: Eukaryota > Viridiplantae > Streptophyta > Magnoliopsida > Poales > Poaceae > Hordeum > Hordeum vulgare. Next base: position 302,534,549 of record NC_058518.1, on the reverse strand, counting down.
GGGCTGGGCGGCGGCCCAGGCACCCGCAGTGCGCCGCATCAACCTGGGAGACCTCAGCGCACACGACCCGTTGCGGATGGCAAGAGAGATGCTCTGCCAATGACCAACACTAGGGGGCTTCGACGCCTGGGCGGACCACATCATGGAGCTGGTCACCATCGCCTAGAAGACCATCCAACCCGGTGCATCCTCAAGGCCACAGGCGCAGGGTGTCGGGGACTCGCACCGCGCGCCGGTCCGCGGACCTGCAACCTTCGTGGCCCTACTCGCCCTGGGAAGAGCTGAAAGAGACGCGCTTCGAGCTTCCCTCCACCTTCTCCAGACCCGAGCGGCCGGCCCCGAGGCGCACCACTCCACAACCACCGGGGACGCAAGGAGAACGGCGGGACGACCGACGCACACGCCAGCGCGCATCACCAAGACCAAGTCGGCCCTCGACAGCCTGGGGTGGCTCGACAGGAGCGCTACATCCAGCGCAGCCAGCAGAGAGCGGAGGCGATGGCACGGATGAACTACGGCAGCGAAGACATGGCAAGGCACCAAGGAGGGAGCCAACACCGGGAAGCGCCAGGACCAGTCAGCGGTAGCAACAGGAACAAGCGACTTCGCGCGGAGGCTTACCGCAGAAAGATCTTCGAACAGCACGACCGAGGGGAACCCCATCCACCACCGAGAGGGACCGCCACCGTCGCGCTGCTGAACGGCCACGGGGGACGGTCGAGCGACTACATGGAGACGTGTGTGACGAAGTATGTGGCACTGCTTGATCCTCCCGACAAGGAGGAGCTTTGGGCGTCCCCCCGCGCGCCTATGCTCCTCAGGAGCAAGGAACGTTTGGGGGTTCCTCCTGGAGCCGGGCCCAAGGGGCGCGGGCAAGGGTGCGTCCTCAAGACGAGGGGCGCCAGCCGCCCTCCCTGCAGAAGGACTACATAAGGTCGAACCCACGGGCCTCAGGAGGACGAGACGCAAGTGGCACGGATCACCCGCGACGACCACGATGCAGGCATGGGCGTCGGGGGGGCGGGCCTTGCGAGGCGTTCCTCGGGCGCAAGGGGGCTTCGAATATTCGGCGAGGTAATTTTTTTGGATTTACTGCCTTAAGGAGTGTCTGCTGACCGTAGGAACTCCAACTACTCGAGGCATACTTCTGCAGGTCGTATCCTTTACAATTTCCATTACATCCACTTGGCAACCTGACACACTGCCCTGATTGCATCCTTCGGAGGTTCACCTTCCTCGCTCGGGGGCACTGGCTGCTATGCATGGCCGCAACATGGGGATGGGGGAGCCCCACGACTCCTCAGGACCACAATCGTCAGGATAAAATCAGAGTCGCTTGAGCGTCAAAGGGGGCTCCAGAGCATGGCGCTCCACGGGTCTTACCGGTCACAAGGCCACGTGCCGCCCTTGATAGCGTCCTTGAACCGGTCGTTATCAGGGGAGGCAGGGCCTGACCCCGTAGCTGAGATCGTTCATTCGGTCGCAAGCAGCAGCGGTCGGGAAATGTATGGAACCGGGTCCTGGCGACGCAGAGTTGCTTGAACGTCAAAAGGGGGCTCCGGAGCATGGCGCCTTAGGAGCCTTACCGGTCACAAGGCTACCTACCACCCCCGACAGCGTCCTTGGTGATCCGGTCATTGTCGGGGGAGGCAGGGCTTGACCCCGTGGCTACATCCGTTCACTCGGTCCCACGCAACGGTGGTCGGGAAATGTGCGGGACTGGATCCTGGTGACGTAGAGCCGCTCGAATGTTAGAGGGGGGTTCCTGAGCATCGCGCCTCAGGGACCTTACCGGTCACAAGGCCACTTGTCACCCTTAACAACGTCCTCGATCAGGTCGATGTTAGGGGAGGCAGGGCCCAACCCCGTAGCTACGACCGTTCACTCGGTCCCACGCAACGGCGGTCGAGAAATGTGCGGGGCTGGGGCTTGTCAACGTAGAGTCATAAAAGCCCTCAATTGGCCTCCCGGGAGGGAGCACGCAAGACCTGCATCAACCCGTCGCACCTTTGCATCGTCCTTCAATCCTTCCGGAACCTACTTCATCCCATGACACTCTCACGTAATAACGAGCCAAGGTTGTATACGCCCAGGGGCCCCCGAGGACGCGGAAGGGGTCCGCCCCACGCCTAGTGGAAGACCTATGCTCCGCGTTTGGTACAACACAGTCCACTAATGACTCTAGAAGCTCAGGCCCCAATGCCTCGGGGGTAGGGACACTCTCGAGGCCAGAGCGTCCTTGCGACCTCCCATATACACCCCCACCGTGACACTCTCACGTAATAACAAGTCGAGGTTGTATACACCTAGGGGCCCCCGAGGACGCGCAAGGGGTCCACCCCACGCCTAGTGGAAGACCTGAGCTCCGCACTGGGTAAAAGACGAAGGCAATTACCATGGCCTGCCAATGATCGTGCTCGCAGCTAGCAAGGAAACCCATATAGTCCGCCAATGACTATGTCAGCTTTAATGCCGGATGCGGTGCTTGCTTGCTTTCTCTTGGATTCGAACTATCTTCTGCTAGGTTTGAACTGGACGATTTCGAAAGTTGGTTTTTTCCAGCCTCGATGTCCGACGTTTGAAAAATAAAAAGGTGGGGAAACTTTCTCTAGCGTTTCTTATTTCACTGGCTTTGAAACCTTCCGTCCGGAGGACGCATTTGGAGACAACCGCTCCGCGCCACCCCTAGGATTCAAGGAGCATGAATGCAAGGACATGCCACCTCAGGGGCAACATTTTTCAGTGGTCAACCCCCGCTCGAGGGTCCGGACCGAGACTTGATACCACCACAAAGAGTCTCGGGGGGTCTCAGGGACCCCTGGGGCAATGACCTAAGGAACGAAGTGTGGAATCGCTCGAGCGCCAGAAAGGGGGGTTCCTAGGCGCGCCTCAAGAGCCTTACCGGCCGTCAAAGCCGGGGCCCGACGACGCAGAGCGGCTTAAGTGTCAAAGAGGGCTCCTGAGCAGTGTGCCTTAGGAGCCTTACTAGTCGCAAAGCCACTCGCCCCCAGGGTGCCGGGGATTTGCCCCATGAGGAGCAGCCTTGGTAACGGGTTGAACCTCACGGTGGCAGGGAAATGTGCAGGATCGGGACCTGCAGACATAGAGTGGCGAAAGGGTCTTCACCTCGTCCCGCTTATGAAACGGGAGCTGCACCGGAGGAACTACGCAAGGGACCGACACAAACCCACGAGCTAAGTGCCTCGCAGGCCCCAGTCGGGACCCTCTCGCTTTACGACAAACTAACGGTGAATTAAAAACATGCGCACTAACGAAGGGATGCAGGGTCTAAGGATTCGACGGCAGCAGGACGCGAGTCCAACACCCAAGCACGCGGTGGCACGAGAGGTGCCTCGGGAGGGCAGAACTTCGAGAAGGTCGTGCTTCCCTCGTCGTCCCAAGCCACGAGAGGTGCAGCAACGGGCCCTAAGCTTTGCGTCCCGGCTATAACGACCACCAACATGCAAGCCATCACCTCAGGAGCAAAAAGGAAAGAAGAGAGCAGCGAAGGTAATAACGACAAAGGTTCAACGCCCGACAGGGCAGGGTCTTTTTTGACATCGCATGAACAGGTAAGCAGGAGATGGGGGATGCCTAGGGGGAGGAACCGCCGGCAGCGCCCTTGACGACCACAGGCTCGGTGTCGGAGTCCTCCTCCTAGCTGGAGACGGGCACCCGGGTGCCTCGAGGAGCGAGAGCGTCTACGCGCAACTTCGGGACACGTGGGTTGCCTGACCCGCAGGCAAATGGGGCCCGCGATGTTTCAGACCGTCTTCAAGGCTTCGCCGAGAAGCCAACCCAGGCGCGCCTTGGGCCCGAGGGCTACTGTCGATGTTCTGGGAACGGGGTACCCAGACCTGCGTGCGTGTGGCCCAGGGCTGGCCCACTTCATCAACGCAAGATCGGCAAGGAACAACACCACCCTGAACAAGGCCCTCGCGAGGGGCCAAGCCTCGCGAGGAAGAGCGACATCAAGACCCGCACGGGGCCTCCTCAGGACCCCTCGAGAGCGGCGGATATTTCAAGGCAAGGCTGGGCCTCAGGAGTCAAGGGTGACGCCATGGAAGGACACGCGAGCTGCAGATGGCAGGACGGGGCAGTTTCCCCTTTAGTGCAAAAGAGGCAGGAACGTACCAGGGTCCCAAAGGCATCTTTCAAAGGTTTCCCTTCCGGTGCAACAAGAACATGGCCGCCCGCTCGCAGGACGACTGTCATCCATGTGCCCACCTCTGCGACGCTGGCAGCTGCTTTGCAGGTGAAGACCACTTTTGACAGGGGAAGCATGTTCCCTTGTCCCCCACCGAAGTTGGCCGTTGTGGGATCCCTTCCCGCCTACGATAAGGGAAGAGGACACGGGCCTCCATTATAAATAGAGAGGGTAGGATACTTGAGAGGGGGAGGTCGATCGGAACATTGAAACCACAGAGCAACACGCCTAGCCATTTGGCCTCTGGAGGATCGAGAGCGTTGTACTAATTCATCCACCAACCTCCAAGAGAGGCAATCCACCAAAAGCAAGAGTAGGGTTTTACGCTTCGTAGCGGCCCAAACCTGGGTAAACTATTGTGTTCTCTGTTCTCCTCACCATCGTGTGAGTTCTTTGTCGTTTCCATCGAGTAGCGGGCTAGGTAAGGTCGAGCCGAGAGAGATCGCCGCACACGCCCCTGTGTTCGAATCCTAGGGTTTTGCGGAGCCCGAAATCCGACAATGAGGAAGAGTCATCAAGTGATGGCAGCAAGAGAAGCCTTACACCAAAGTCGGTTGCCTACTCCAAGCCAAATAGACCAAGTGGAGGCAAGAAAGATGGAAAAGAAAAGAAGAAGACGAAAGGAGATGATGAGCTAAAAAATGCTATGAAAGCTATTGTGAACGCAAGAAAGGAAGCGAATGAGGTGAGGAAGATGGCAAGGAACCAAGATGCGGCGACCGATGAGAGGAGGTTGGCGACCGAGGAGAGAAGGGTGGCGGACGAGGAGAGGAAGGTGACAATGAAGGAGAAGAAATTGGCCATGGAGGAGCGCGCTAGATTGTTGGAATGGGAGAAGTACTTGTTCTTCATCATGGACACATCTACCCTCGATGAGCAATAAAAGGAGTACGTCAAGCTTGCCAGAGAAGAAGTCTTGATCAAAAACGAGGCATGGCCATTGAAGGCATGGGAGCTACTATGGGAGGCATGGGTGGCATGAGAGGCATGAGTGGCTTCGGAGCTACCATGGGCGGCATGGGAGGCATGGGTGGCTTCGGAGCTACCATGGAGGTATGGGAGACATGAGTTTTGCGTCTCTCATGGAAGGCATGGGAGCACCTCCGGATGGACACGTGTCTTCCGGTGTGCCTCCTCACATACCTTCGCATGATGCCGTTGAAGATCTTGCCAACACCTACTGAGCTTCACATGATGATGCGGTGCGCGTCAATGAAGACGAGGAGGAGGAAGAATCGTCTTCGAATGAGGATGAAGAAACGAAGGAAGAAGAGGACAAAGATGAGGCATGATTGTTGATGTGCCATTTCTTTATGAGAACTTTTTTTATGTCATGAACTTGGTTGGTTGATGTGGCATGATTGTTGATGTGCCGTGAAATTAAACTATGCTATGTCTTTTTTATGTTTGATATATCCATATTATCTTTAAAATGAACAAGTTGCCACGCGCTGAGTTATAGCGCGTCCGTTGAAACAGCTCGCGCGCGTAATATTTTTACCGTTGTCGTTGGAGCAAGCGCACTCCGACGCGCTAAAATTTTCTATTTCAACGTTGTAAAATGGTTTTTACGCGCGCGTCTGCTGGAGATTCTCTTAGGCGTTCGATTGTCAAGAGATGGAGATTCTCTTAGGCGTTCGATTGTCAAGAGATGTCCGGGCATAAACAAACAGTCTGGTACTATACCACATGTGGCATTGCAATTGAATTTATGGTTTCTTCTGGCGCAAGTTGTGCAACTATCTCACTTTTCGATACAATTGCTTTACAAGAGAATGAAGTTGTCATCAACTGATTCAGGTAGGCCGGGGGTTTCAACCTTCTTTTCGAGAAAAGAAAACATCAACTGATTCAGGTCCAACTGAACCCTGACGACTCTGCAGTTTCACAGAAAACAGGACTCAGCAAAAGCAGTTCATCCTGGGCACACAACCTCCATAGGCTAGTTGAGTACACATGGCGATATGCACCCACCCACAACAGCGGGATATCAGATTAGTACCAAAACTTCTGTGCACATTAGTTACATCTTCAGCCAAGAAACACAAAACCTTCAAGTCCTGATACATTCGTTATGTGCTGCAATCAAGCCGTATAAACCTATCCCGCGAATGTTAGACTCAACTTTTACGAGGGCGATACACGGTAGATGGTTTGCGTCCCTTGTCGGTGGTGTAAGCAATTTCGACGATTTCAAGTCTGCAGCCATGAGATTCATGGCCAGGCAATTAGTATACAGTTCACATGGGGTGAGTGACGAAGTAGTTGAAGTCATGGTGCCGGACTCCAAGCTGCTTAAGCCAGGAGTCTGCTGCGCCGAAGAGGGAGACGATCCTCTTATGATCTCCTGTCCTGGGGTTGGTCCACAGAGAGCCTTGTATCTTGTTTGCTGCGAGTCCAAACGGTGGAAGCGATACTGTGTTGGCCTTCTGGTCATTCTGTTTCCCACTGGCAGCTGAGCCATAGGTCATGGTCTCCGGCGAGTGATCTGTTCAGAAACAGTAATAATGCCATCAATACAGCTAGTTGTGGTTTGGAAACGGTGTTCAAGGCATGTCACTAGGGCAGCTGTTATTAAGGACTGCAGTACCAATCCACGCAAGAAAAAGCAGGGTCAAGCTCAAAAAATTGGCTTGGTTTAGACTCTACTGCGATTAATTTTTTGCAGGGCAGTGGACAGCTGGTGTGTCCAAGTGCGGTTGCACACATTGTTAGCCAAGCAAGCTTGCACCATTGATGAATAAAAATACCTGAAAGAACCCTTCCTTCATGGTAAAACATAGAAATTTCTACCCTTTAAGAAACAACTAGATCTCTAATAATTAACTAACAAAGTCAAGCTATGTGACAAGAGAGTCTCTTTCTCCCCTTAACCGGGGAAAGAAACTGCCATCACCTCCTTCTCTCGCAAGCAATTATCTAATATACTTGAAAGCCAAGACACGGGGCCTTTTGAAACTGAAGATGAAGGTTTGAAAGCAAAATAACAAGCTGAAAGAACCCTTGAAGAGAACTCTCATATTCTTGGAAGCTAAGCATCAATTGTTTTTGTGTGTGTGTGTGTTGTGTGTGGTGGGGGGTAACATCTCATATCATACCAATTGGCAGTAAAAAACATATCTTGGCATCAATGTATCTAATAGTTCTAACATGCATCTTTTCTGGAATATAGCAACGTAACCAAACTCGTTAAGCACAGTGTGCCTTTACCATAGATACTCCACATAATCTGAACACTAGAAACCACTCAATCAATCGGTCTCAAGCAAGGTGATTGAGAAAGCTACAGTTCATTTCGAGTTTCTTCCACCAAGGGCCACCATAATGCCACTCCTACATTAATTATAGTTTAAACATACACCAACGATCCAGGGAAAGGTTTCCCCAAAGTATACAGCACATGTTCTGTGCTTGTGACCGACATACTTCTGCAGTGCATATTCTCATGTCATGTGACTGAAGCAAACCTTTGACTAAGCTAGACCATATTTGCATTCATTTAATAGTCAAGGGCTAATATTTTAAGTGAACAAGTTCCAACTGACAGCTTGGTACAGAAGCAATGGAAGACTACATGTTTACGAGTAGTTGGGGAATGTAACTGTCATTATGTCCCATGATCTTGCAGTCATCCTCTTCCAAGCCACTAACCCAATCTAATCGAAATCATTAGAGGATATCCACACAGTGCAAGATGAAATTTGACTCGCTGTGTCTACAGGAACATCTAAACACACACAAATGGACATCACCTGAATATAGGATGATTAGTGAGTAGCATCATTGACACAGGTCATGCAGCAATGGGACAGAGTCCTATGGAAATGATGACGTTCTTGTGCCATTAGAGATGATCAAACTGGTCTAGTTAGTGTCTTACGTATGGCTGTGTGCATCGTAATGATGCAGAGGCCAGGGGTGATCCTCCATTTCTAAAAGAAAAAATAGTCTTACATGCAACAGCAACGTACCTTGAAATGAAGAGGAAATGGTATGGTAAGTTAGGAAGCACGCAGACAAGTCCTTCACGTTGCGTTGGTAGGGAATGTGGTAGATTGGATACCTAAATATAGTAGTAGTAAAGTTAAATGACAATGTCAAGAAATAACAACTATCGCAGGGAACAAAATGAATAACCGGGAAAGGATTTCGGAACATAGAAACAACGCTTACTACCTAGACAGAAATGATGAGAGTACCACAGGTCAAACTGAACATAAACACTTCAATCGACTATAAAACTAAGAGAAAAGTATGTTTTTGGTCCCTCAAATTCCTTAAAAGTATAGACTTGGTCCCTTAAGGTTTTTTGGTATACATTTGGTCCTTCAAGTGTCAAAACCGGATATGTTTGGTCCAAAACCAGATTTTAGACCGGGTTTGACCGGTGAACAGTAAATTCAAAAAATAGCAAAAGAATTCAGAAAAACTGAAATTTGGTGGCCATCAAGATGCTTGGGTGCGGCAGGTATGTGCAAATTAGTGTGGTGTGTCGACATTTGAGGAGCTCGTGGCGAAAAAAGAAATGTTGGCTCTCAAAATATGCTTTTTTTGTTAGAGCTCCTCGGATGTTATTTGACGATAAAAATTTACACCCACCTAGAGCACCCAAGTATGTTGGTTGTCACAAAATTTTAGATTTTTTAAAATTTACTTGCTATTATTTTAATTAACTGTTCATCGGTCAAACCTGATCAACATGGTCGAACCCGGTCAAACGCCGGTCAACGTGTACAAAATCTGGTTTTGGACCAAACCTATCCGGTTTTGAGAGACTTGAAGGACCAAATGTATACCAAAAAATCTTGAGGGACAAAGTCTATACTTTTGGGGAACTTGAGGGACCAAAAACATACTTTTCTCTAAAACTAAATAGGTACCGGCTGGGCACCACTGCCTGCAATCTAGAATTATAAGCAAGGAAAATAGAATGACCAGGCCATGCAAGCATGATTTGTAAAGAAACTCTTATGTTGTGTGATTGCTTGTCTGCCAAAATCTCTTTCTTGTAAAGAATAAAACTAAAAGGGGCAAGCTTGATCATACCAGGCAACTGACATCCAACTGACAGGTGAAAGGTCGACGCTCTTGAGCGATGTCAACCCAGGAAAGCCCTGGGATAGTTCATATACCTGGCAGAAGCAAACAACTAAGAACAGAAATAGCAGGACTAGGATAAGCTACTAGAAGATTTGTCATAGAAATTCACCTTATCCATGAGTGGGATCCTTCCATAAGGAGAGCAAACTTCAAAGAACTCAAAATACAAATGGCCAGGTCGCCTCCTGTTCCCCCCTACTATGTCGCAGTTAAATGAGTCGTCAGATGTTGAACTCCAGGATCTTGACATCTTCTCATTGTCGTCATCATCGCTCCAGAAGTCCATGGCATAATCCTCGCCAAAACTCCTGCAGGCAAAGAGAAAACCGGTTCAGCCCGCATCCAGAGATCAACATGAAGTGAAAATCAAGTACTCCTATGGTTATTTTCGTGCAGACCTGGATGCATTCAGGACTTTGTTGGTGTATAGCTGTATCCCTGACAAGTACGGGACGTAGTACTGAACTACCTTGTCCCCTCCTTGCAGCTGCACGGTGGCTCCGGCGCCGTACGCGCTCCACTCGTAGTACTGCTCCCACAGGTCGGCGAGGTTGAAGTACTCGACGCTGTCGGCGTCGGCGTGGTGCCACGCGTCATTGGACAGCCGTCCGTTGGTCTGGATCAACACGATGAGCAGCGGCGTCTCAGTCCCAGATTAAGACATGACAAATACGCATAGCCTGCCTGCCTAGCTGCTACTGCCATGAGACTGAAAGGCACTCACTAATACTGTAGTAGAACAGTTGAGCAGCGGGCCGAATTGACAAGCCAAAGGCAGGAATTTATGCCCGCAGCCGTCGCCACCGAGGACGCGTCCCGATTAGGGGAGAGGCACAGTTCGGCAGTGGTACCAGCAGCAGCAGGTAAATAAATTCTCAAAATGAAGAAGGGATACATAGTAGTACTACTAGTTGTGATTATTCAGCAGCGAGCAGTAATTCAGTGGGCATGTGGAAGCACAAGTGACGCGAGCAGATCAGCCAAGGAGTAATGGCCGCGAATCCTAAAGGTCCCGATAACCATGGCGCGGATCGCGTGGGCGGGCGCGGGGTTTGCGGACAAGGGGAGGGGAGCGTCACCTTGGGGAGAATGTGCGTGTCGACCGCCGGGGTGGTGCAGTCGAGGAAGCGCTGCAGATTGGAGTGCGGCCGGCCGTCCTCTGCCCTCTGCCCGCCCATGGCCCCTCCGCGTCCAGGCGCCTCCGTCTCCGCGCGAGACCGAGCACCCCCGCCGCCCTCCACGGCCACGGCGATCGGAATCGCTCGCTCCCTCCCAAGGAAGAGGAAGGGGCCGAGCACGAGCAGGAGCAGGTGAGAGAGGGAGAGAGGAGAGGAGAAGAATCCGAAGGAGCCTCGGCGGCGCCGCGCAGGCAGGTGGTGCAGCTGGGATTCGGGAGCGAGAGCGGGAGGGGGAAGGAGCGAGGGGAATGGCGGCTTTATTCGTCGGGGGGAGGGGGGGAAGCCGCGGGGCGGGGCACGAAACCGGCTGCGGTTTGCTTTGCTCTCGCGCGCTCTCTCTCCTCGCGTTGGCCTTGTGTGATGTCGGACGCCAACGCAAACGCTTCCGTGCTCGCGCGGTCGCGCCCTTCTCATCCCCCCACGTCAGCCCGCTGTGCCGGTGGGGGGCGGCGAGTCGAGCCTGCTGTGTCGCGGTGTCGTCCACCCCAGCGCGCCCGACCCGCTAGCCCGCACGGACCCGTCGGGGTCGTCGTCTCGTCTCGTCGCGTCGCGTGTCTTTTTTTTTCATCGGAAACCCAGACTTGATCCGCGGTCCTTTTTTCCAACAGAGGAAAATGGCAAACCCTGACGTGATTCACTTTAAGATTGTATTTCTGATCCTCAAAAAAAAAATGTATTCCTCATCAGAGGACGGTTTGCGAAACTCTGTGCTACTTCCTCGCCCTGACGTGACCCCGCCTCCGGATTAACAACGAAGCGCAGCCGTCAGCCGTCCGATAAGATAATCCGTTAGCCCGCGGACCTGACCGGATTCGGTTAAATATTTGCTTTCCAGCTTTGACCCCCCGCCGCTCGTCCCGTCACGCGCCACGTATCCAAAGCCACGAACCGTTCAACTCGTCTACAGTAGCAAGCACACAATGAACCATCTCCGCGAAAATACTAAAATAAAATAAACGCTCTGCACACGAAAGAAAAATGGTGTATGGATAGAGGACGGAAGGTATACCCTAAAACAAGATAAGAGGAACGGAAAGCCACGCCAATTTCCGCCCGTTCCGCCGGATACCCCACGCAATAATTTTTTGGCTCATTTTCCTTGTGGTAAACACATGCTGACTGGATTTTCTTGCCGCTAACTTGTGAAAAGCATGCCTTTTTCTAATCCGTCCATTTTGCGGGGTACCGTATGCCTACTTGTGTTAGGGGTGCTGTGTACTTTTGGTATCGTTGTTTGGTATGTATGCCGCCAAGTTTTTATTTTAGTTTTGGCTGTGTGTCTCTCTCCCGCCAAGTTAGCTTCTACTGTACGTGTTGCTTTCAAAAAATTAAAAAACAATCTTCCACTGTACGTACTTCTTTAAAGAGATTTTTTTTTTTTTTGCATTGCTTTGCTTTGCTAGTCATTTTCATTTATGTCATTTTGCGGAGATGTGTGATTAGTTTTCTACGTAGGTGGTGGCGTCTTGCTTTTTCCGTGTTCCTTGTGCAGGCCGTTTTAGCTGAGGCTCATCCATTCATCATAAAGTAAAAAATTGATGGGTTGGATATTGATAAGATACGATATCATCACAAAGAAAACAAAGATACGATGTGGATAACTGGAAATAGGTACAGATGTGCCATAATTGTTAATTAAAATTGGTAGAACGTCTACTTTGTGGGTCTTTCGGTATACTAGTATCTTGCGAAGCGTCTGACATTTGGTTTGTCTATAAAATCATGTTTTATTTAACTCTCTCTCTTCTTTTTCTGTGAATTTTATTTAACTCAGTTCCACATCTTGTTTGTCAAAGTAAACATACAATCGCATCTCCATTTTTTCTTGAGCAAACATACTATTGCATCTCCTTTTAATAGACGTTCTTTTGTCTCTCTTTCGAAATAGACTTTCGCCCCACTATATATATATATAGCAACCACATGATAGAACATGAAACCACTGCTGGGCCAAAACAGCACATCCACGTCCAAAAAAAAAGAAAAAGAAAATAATACCAACACTGACGGCTAAATGAAAACAATAATGACCCGCAACCGCTGCGTCTCCTCCGGAATATTCCCACCACGATCCAAGCATCTTGATCCATCGCGTACCAAGGAGCACCTTCACGAAGGATAATGACGACGACGACGCTGTTGTCCGGACAGGTCCTAGGGTTTCCCCCCCTACGCTCCGAGGCGTGGGGAGGAGACACACCCGACACCCTTCAGGAAGGAAGGGTGACACTCTCAAGCGTCACCGTGTCGGTGTCGAAAGACAAGGATTTCTCCCGACCCCCCAAGCCACCACCCCCTGGACAATCAGAGACGCACCACTAAGCATGCCATCCACCAACAAACGCCACCTCGGTCTTGCAATCATCGTCGTCGTCTCACCATGGTCAACGTAGCAAGGCCGAAGACACGATCTGACAGGGGAACAACCACACAGGAGGGAACTACCTCCACCGTCCAAGACGATCGCCGTCCGGACACGACGACGAGAGCACACCGAACCATTGGAACCGAAGGGCAGCAGCAGCGCAGCCACCCTGAGGGCGTCCTCCACCGCCATCGACGGGTGCCGACCGGACACAGCAGCCAGGACACACCAGGCCAAGAAGGCCCCGCCAAGCCCCGGCCAAGTCCCGGGGCTCGTAAAGTCCCCGTTGTCGTGCTGCTACACGTAGGCCGCCACTGCCGCTATCCTCATGCAGCCCAAAAGCTCAGCCGGGCATGGACAAGCTCGTGAAGCTTCCATCATCACGCTGCAGCGGTGCGATGTCAACGCTGTCATCCCCGTTGCGAGCCGCGCCCCAAACCAACCAGAGGCGACGAGGCAGGCCCGACCAGACCCAGATCAGGCCCGGGGGTCCAGATCTGGGCCTGAAGGGCCGGATCGCTGCCACCGCTACCCAGCCACCAACGGTAGCACCACCGTCACCGAGACCATCCACGCCGCACCATCCTTTTGTCTGTGTGAACAAACATATTCAATTTTGAATACATTTTGCATTCCAACAACGTACAAAACCGGTGACCCGACAACCCCGAGCCGGTTCATGTAGGATGCCACCGAGGATGACAGGTAATTGACCCAGCATGAAAATCGTTATCCTTCACAAAATGTCAAAAACCATTAGCTGTCCTGGCCATAATTCCAATGAAATTCTTTTGGTCAGATGGTTAGGTCTGGCATGTGTGCTTGGTCGGCACATGCACTGGCCTATCCCAAGGCCACCAAGCTGGAGCTTCAGTATTGTCCAAAAAAGGCCCCCAAATAGTCTTGTCCTGTGTGAGGAATGAAGCGCCCATTTCCAATAATGTGTTCAGTTGTTACTATTTATTTTGCTATGTGCAAGTCAAGAGAAGAGAAATCTGGCCCCCGCCCATTTGATACTTCCAACTATGGGATGATGTGATGGGGAAGGGTATCTTCATTTGGGAACACTTGCTTCATTTTTCTTGGAGAAAGCATTTGATCCTGAATTCCTTCTAGCTTTGCCTGGCTACACTGGAAAGGTGTAATGGAGATGCTGTCCACAATAATTAGTGTGCTACTTATAGTAGTATAGGCAGCTTTATTCCCATGCCTTACCTGTTGTGTTTTCCCTCCATTGCTATTTGCTAGCACCCTCTTGCTCATTGTGCCTTTCTGGCACGTCCCTTTGTGCCAAAGCTTCCTTGCCGAATGATTCAATGGTGTCGGCCATAAAAGCCTAGATGAAGAATTCTCAATAATTTCTTATGTTGTTAGCTGAATTTACGAGTAACACTTTTGCTTCGGTAGATTTGACTTTACAAAACGTAGTAAGGAAAACATATACACACCTCGTATTGTATATCACAGACCATCGTACATACCTCATATTATATACGTATGACGGTATGTAGTGTATAATACGAGGATGGGTATATGTTCCTTCTTTTATGTTTTGTGGAAGAGGGTCTATCGAAATACACCTCTACGAGTAATTATAGTAGCTTAAAAATCGTAAGTTGCTATAAGGTGAAAGGGAAAAAAAGGACAAAAACATTGCTACATAGGAGAGCAAGTCTCAATCCTGATAGCTAAACTGAGGAGCTCGGTTTGCAGGTTTAGCCTCATGTGTTCATATTTTACCGAGAAAAGAGGCCGCACTATATATATATGCTTACTACTACTACTAATACTAAAGAAGACGATAGTAAAACAAGAAGCAACCGTCAGCCCCGAAACTTAGGGCATTTCTATAAGGTAATTCAAATCGTATATTTATCTTTCTTTAGGGCATTTCTAACCGGTCGCCTATAAGATATAGGAGTATCCGACCGGGTAAACCAAAACTTAATGGATCCCCTCAACTTAGTTTTGGTCGGTTTTAATCGATACCTAAACTTAGCGGAGTAAAACATAAAATTGCATAAATTTAATATAGTTTCAACCAAAATTTGCATAAATTTAAACATAAATTCAACATAGACTTGACAACCGAACAATAAACATAAATTCAAACTTACTACTGAACTTAAACTACGCTAGACTACTCATCGGCCATAGTACAAGTCGGGCCAATCCTTCCTCGACAGGCCACCGCCGATGAGACATGGGTCCGGGCCGGTGTCGTCGTCGTCGTCGCGATCGGGGAAAATGCTCCGCCACTCCTCGACGTCGAACGCCTCCGCCTCGATGTCCTCCTTGTCGCCCTCCTCGCCGCCTTGCACCTCGTCGTCGAAGATGACGATGACCTCCCCACCATTGTCGGTGAATATTTGCCTGCTTCGCCTCCACGAGCTCGGGGTGCTTGCGGTGGAGGTCCTTCATGTATTTCTCGGCAGCGGCCTCCGCGCCAAGGCGCTCTCGGGCCTCCCGAACCACCGTCGCCGCTCATCACACCTGGCTTCGGCGGGTGCAGGAGGTGGACTAGCGCCATCCCAAATGGGAAGTTGAGCCGCACTGGTGGCGTCGTGGAACCAGACTTGCCATCAATCGTATCCCATCGACGCGCACTTCGCTGTATGAAACGACCCGAGCCACTTTCTAGTGTGCGTCCTGATCGGGGACCTCCGCCACCCATGTCCCCCACAATCGTTGCCGAATGCCGAGGTATGTCCTCTGCGGTGGGCGCGGTGGAGGGACATCGGAGAAGTTGGCAAACCAAGCGAGGGCAGCCGGATCTGACGAGCGGTCGCGACTTGAAGATGTGTCGCTTGAGGACGAACACCGGGCGTGGCGACGCGGATCCGCGATGCGGATCGGCGAGGGGACCTTCGGCCACCACGGCCAACCATCGGGAGGAGAGAGGGAGGCAGGGAACGACGGGGGACGCATCGGCAGCGGGGTGAGGGGGAATGGAAGGAGGCAGAGGCTAGAAAGATTTTTTTTGCTTGATCACCGAACGGTGAGTAAATATAGGAATATTCAACGGTCTGAATATAATTTCTACTCCTCTAACGTTGATTGGGGATCGGCTAGGTGTCACTTAGGGAAGTAAAATCGAAATTTTACTCTCTAACCATTTAAGCAAGCATGCTCATAACATTTCTTTTTTCTTCATATCCACGTTATTAGCAAAACAGTCGCTTAATCAGATCAAGCAAATTAGGGACCCATATGAGTCTTCATCCATTGTGTCGACTGTCAACAGATCTTTCACATTGGAGCCCTCCAGCTCCATCATTTTTCACCTAAGGCCCTGTGCCTAACTTACTTCTGGAAAGCTTACCATTATCCAGTACGTATCCACTGCGATCCACAGAAATTGACTTCCTCTCTCCCGGTCATAGAATTCCATGCCCCTTGACAGCAAAGCACTACTTAAATGCCACTAGCATATGCTATGCCTTGATAGAATCGTGTCGAGCCCTCGAGCATCTCTGAACCCAGTATTCGACCGGGGTGGCCGCTGATTAATAATTAGGCGGCTCGATGGCCTCACTGACACTAGCCGTACTGTGGCAGACCAGCAAGTGGCCTGTCATGGCACGTTCAGGAGATCCAGCCATCCAGGTATCGTGACACTGGAGTAGAAGATTATGTGGAAAACAGACTTTGCCCGCTCACAAACGCATGCATGTCCACCTCACTGCAAATGTTTGTTGACAATGGATCTCCAATCTGATGGTGCCTGTCCACGTCAATGAATATGTGATGGAGTTTTTTTGCTAGTATAGGATACACATGCTTAGAGAATATTACAAGAGCTCCCCTCGATGAGAGGTTGATTATCTCACGGGAAACACTTCCAGCTTTGAAACTGGGCGATGTTGGACGATTATTGCCCCAAATTAAGATGTATGGCTTGTTTGATTGTCATTAGTGGGCAAATGATTGGGCACGATAGCACGAGCTCTTGGTTTAATGATTGTGTTTTTTATGCGCACAATATGTTTTGAGGAGGAATCCCGTGCAACTTTTTTGGATGATGGATGGCCAGGAGAGGGACGAGCGAGAGTGACCGCACCATGGAACGGGCATATCGGAAAGGCGGTTCTTGAAAATAATAGATCAACTTTGGTGGTTCTTAAAATCATGTTTCGGCCCTTGATTTCCACGAGATACTGTAAAAAATGGTAACCCTTCACAGGTATAGATGCACACTACGTACTACTCCAGTACTATACTGAATCAAGGTAAGTACGATTTGAAATATAATGGAAAATTTTCAGCAAGAAAAATGGATAATGCAGCTGTACACATCTCATGTGAACTGCTGCTACTATGGGAAATGTGGACGTCTTGTTTCAAGAGGACATGGATCAGAGTGGATGAACCGGCGGCAGTGTGCACCCGTACGCTTGCTTGACGTGAATCGGTCATCTCAGTTCATCCCTGGAGTCTGGATCTCAATTCAATGGCAGCAGTGGTACTGGTGGTACCTCTGGCCCGTTTCCGCTCACCGAACATGGCATTGAATTCGCCGGGATACACGACACCGTCCGTCCGGGACCCATGCGTATGCGTACGTGGACTAAGAATGGATCGATGGCGTGAAATGAAATGACGCGGCGGCGAGCAGGCCGATCGCGATCGGGTCGTGTCACGCCTTTGTTGCATTCGAAGCCACGCACACGCAGGAAAGGGACGTCCGGCGGGCCGTAGGCGCCGAGCTGAGCTGAGCCGAGGTCGCGGTGGTGGTTTTCCTTGTCCGAGGTGCAGAGGATGATGATGGGGGCATGGCAACCAGGTTTGGTTGGGTTCAGACTTCGCCTCAGACCGACTTGACAAACGCGGCTTCTTCGCTAGTGCAGTGCCCACTCCAACTCCACATCATGCATCGCAGGCGGTGCTGATCCACTCACTTCTCGGCGGCAGCTGCGGCTGCGTGCGCGTGCGTACGTGCCCCTTGGACACGGCGGCGGCTAATAATCAAGCGTTGCTGGATTCCGCGCGTGGATTCTCTCTCTGTGTGTGCGTGCTCGGTGTGGAACGCAGTTGCAGTAAACTGGCTTCCTCAGCACGGGTTACCTACTTACCTTACTACCTGGTTTAGTTTAAGTTTAGTATATTAGACTTGGGATGAACAATTCAGGGCTGCTAAAAGATGGCCTCAAGAGACGTCGTCAGATTGAAGGAACTGTTCATGGATGTAAGTAGCTTGGAGCGCAATTGGAATACCAAGTTATCACGGACGTGTTTGGTTGACTGCATTAGGCTCAATTAGTACAGGACAAAAACCGTCTGTTTGATTACCTCGGCCGCATACTATAGTTGTTTCGTGCGGAACTTAAAGCAGACCCATGCCTGGTTCTCGAGGAACCGCCGAATCGATAGTTTTTTTGCAAGCTAGGCCCACGCGAGCCACGTGTGACGAGCGCGTGCACGCGTGGGGAAGCGCGGAAGACAACACAAATGCTCATAACTACGCACGCCCCCTCGCGTCACCTCCCTCGACATTTCACCCCCATCTCTCTCACACCTCTCATGGCCCGTTCGGGTTCTTCGATGGCAACGTCGCCATCTCGCAAGGCCCCAGCCACTCCGGTCATCGTCGGCGCCAATCCCATCCAAGAGAGGTGGCTCGTCGGCATCTCCTCCCACCAGAGTAGATCTAGCGGCGACTTTGCGATCCCCCTCCCCCTTCTGCATCATGCCGCCGTCTCGGGGCAATGCAACACCAGCGCTAATCTCTTCGGCTCCGTCATCGGCCGCTCCGGCTCCGTCACCGGAGCCGGTCGTGTACTCCTTCGACGGGAACCTGGCGGGGATACAATACCCGCTGGCGTCGTCCTTTGTTGGTCCCTTTTATGGGGTCTTTTTACCCGCACAAGAGGGTTTTCTCCCTTGCGTCCGGTGCAAGGGGATGGGAGCTCAGGAGGACGGCGTCGTCTTCGAGCCGACGTAGGACGAGGGCCACGGACGCGACCCTCAGAATAGTCGGGTCCTCTTCATCGGCCGCGCCAGCACCCCTCTTCCCATCGTTTTTTTCTCGACGGTCGGCGTACGCGCGGTCGGCAACCCCTAGTGTAAGCTCTCCAATCTTTTGTTCCTTCTTACTTATGGTTCTTAGGGTAGGTCTAGTTGTGTTCTAAGAGAGTAGATTAGGCCCGATTCGATCCAATTCGACTCGATACGACTCGATTCGAACTGATTTGTTACTTGTTCACTGTTTTGAGGATGAACCAGAGTGCATGCGTCTTTTGGCACATTGTGTCTTTGTATCTTTGCTACATTGTTAGTCTTAGTGGCACATTGTGTCTTTGTAGTGTCATTGTGTCTTTGCAGGCACCACATTGCCAATGTACTTGTTAGTGCTCCTCTTGCTCCTGTTTTTGCTGCTGTTTGTTACTTGTTAGTGCTCATCTTGCTCATGTTTTGCTGTTGTTTGATCACTAGTAAGTTCTTAGTGGTGCTTGTTAGTGCTCACTACCATTTTTTGTTGTTGTTTGTTACTTGTTAGTTCTTAGTGCTCCTCCTGCTAGGGTACGTGAGTGCATGTGACATGCAAGTAGGACATACTCCCTCCGTTCCTAAATATAAGTCTTTCTAGAGATTTCACTAAGTGACTACATACAAAGCAAAATGAATGAATCTATACTTTAAAGCATGCCTATATACATCCGTATGTAGTCTTTTAATGAAACCTCTTAAAAGACTTATATTTAGGAACGGAGGAAGTATAACCGAATGCCAAAAGTGGTAGGTGCAAGTAGGATACGTGTACTATGGCTTCATTTGATCATTGCTAGCTCTCATCATGGTGCTTTGATGACTAGTAACACCGATCATTGCTAGCTTTTCACCAGTGCTAGCATTGATCATTGCTATCTACTTGTTAGTACTAATCATGTGTTAGTACTAGTCATTGTAAGCTGAACTAACTAATGTCCATCTTGTTGACATGGTGCCGAAGACTGAGTGGGATAGAACCGACGTGGTGCACAGTTCGTCGCTGGCATAGAGGGGGCGGATGACCTTATCCTCACAAACAGGTGGTTGTAGAGGATGAATCTCCCAGGCAGGGTGGAGTACATGAAGATGTCGTTGGGTGCTGGCAGGAGGCCGAGAACGGGCCGCGAGGAGGGTGCACGCGAACCTATTAGGTTCTACGTGCACATGAGGGATGAGGAGGACATCACCATGCTCATCATCCCGCCTAAATTCAGGCCGGTGATGAAGCAATGGCTGGTCACCGACCCTCCTCGCATCGTCAGCCTCTTCGCCAACAAGTGGTGCGAGTTCTGGGTCTAGGTGTAGTACTACAAGGGGCACATGATGTTGGGGCGCGGCTCGGTGTACTTCTGCTGCTAGCACAAGATCCTCCCCGGCGACCTTGTAGTCTTCAGGCTCTAAAGCGTGGGTTTCAAGGTGCGGATCTTCAACACCAACACCTCCAACATCTGTAGGGTCCGGTGCTCGAGGCACATCTATGTCGGCGACATTGCTCATGATGTCTAGCTTGTTCCTGTTAGTGTGTAGTCAAGTAGTATAGGTTGAACTGAAGCCCGGACGATAGTTTTGCTGTGAAACTTATTCATATTTTACTTAGGGAGCAACATCGTGGGGTCTAGCAGGGGCATGTCATGCCCTGCTGTTTTAAACCTATGCCTAGTGATAGTACTTGGTTTGTCCTTGCTTTGTGCTTTGTTTGATCTTGCGGATGTGTGTTGTGTGTGTCGTGTGCTAACAAATGGATGATAAGTTTACCACATTTGAAAGGAGGAACTAGATTAAGTGCTTGCACACAACTAAATAGTTGTGCTTTGCATCTGCTCAAATCCAAAACACAAACACATGCAACCAAACAACATGCACTCAGGTAGGCCTTGATGCAATACAAGCAACCAATCAACATGTAGCGGATTTTTGACTGCATACGCTCATCGTGACCCAACTGAATCAAGTATGCAAATGGGCAAAAATGCATGCAGGCAATCAAACACGCCCTAAGATTTCTACTAAAGAGAAACGTATGGATGAGGTTTTACTTGTCTAACTGCATGCCTATAGTTGAATGGGTTAAGCAAACGCTACATCTTAGCAAGCAAATAAATGAATAATGGGTTAACGCGACACCAGACAGTTAAATGGCTAGTAGGTCAGTTGGAAGCACTCGAGTCTATAAAAAATGAAGGGGGGTTGGGCTGCATGTATGGCGTGTACATATGTTGAAACGTGAAATATATTTTGAATTGCTGAACAAAATTTTACATTCATAAAAATAATTTATAGCCAAAAACAATTTGAAAATCCGAAAAAAATAAAAACTGCAAATATTTTTTGAATGCGTGAATTTTTTTTTGGAAATGGATTTTTTTTAAACTTCTAATATTTTTTGTATACTGTTAACAATTTTTGAAACTTCAAACTATTTTAAAAAAATTATTTGCTTAAAATTTCTGAACTGATTATGAAAGCTCTAACAAATGTTGAATACTTTAAAAATTATTTCAAAAGGAATAAAATAAAAAAGAACAGAAAAAACGAAAAATAAAAGAAAATATGATTCAAAACCTTGTGCAAAAACAAAACCAAGCATGTGCGTGCTACAGCGAAAAAAATGCGAAATCTCACGTGTTAACGTTCAGGCCGTCCAGCCTTAAAACAGAAAAGCAGGCCGTCCAACCCATGCTAACATGTCATACGAAAAAAAGACATAATACATATGCAACGTGTAGAGCCAGGACCGTTGGTCCAGTATTTAGAACCGTATTAACAACATATTTCCTTCTATCAGGATCGTATTAAATCACTTCTCAACATCTAGAACCATGTCAGACCTCGTCACCAACTTTCAGGACTATAGGTGCAATTATCTCGGCTAACAAGTGACTCGACCATGCCACAAGGATAGTATTAGAAATATTTTTTACAGCACTAGAGGGGGATCAAGCGTATTAAAGTCCCCCTAGTAGATTCACCCCTGGTTGGAAGGACTCGCCAAATGACCATATGGGTGTGCGCATCACTCATGGAAGAAACACAAGTTGTTGGCGTCGGTGCGTGTGTATTAACAACAACATAACACAAGAGAAAATACTAGTTTTTTTAAACCGCAAGACTTGTTATTTTCTTGAGAGAGAAAGAGAAAAATTGTACTACCAGAGCAACTTCATGTAAACTTGGCAAATCCTATCCTTATACATTTGGGAACATGTCCGAGCACGTCTGTGGACCCCTCTTATGTTGCTTCGAGCATCCACATATTTTAAATTCAGATTCTCAAATTCACACAACTCCATGTACGTCATTCAAACACGTC
Organism: Hordeum vulgare subsp. vulgare; assembly: GCF_904849725.1. Lineage (NCBI taxonomy): Eukaryota > Viridiplantae > Streptophyta > Magnoliopsida > Poales > Poaceae > Hordeum > Hordeum vulgare. Next base: position 302,512,401 of record NC_058518.1, on the reverse strand, counting down.
AATGTCATAAATAACAAATATTTGGTAATAAAAATAAATAGCATTTACATAAAATTTATTGAAAGTACGCAACCCAATCATCAACTATTTGGTCTCGATTGTAGGTCCACACATGATCTACAAGACCATTGAGTAGCTACAAGTGTACATGATGAATTCAAAGATTCTAATGTATCCGTAGAAAGTTCATAAGCTGATCATTTCTGAAAAACTTATCACCTCTCCTATAACAACAACTTCTTTGTGTCCCGCGCATTTAGTTTTCTCAGATACCCTGCTCCAAACATATGTACCACGGCACGGGCAGACTTGAGAGTAGTCTTTAGGCATGTACTCTTCTCCATCCTCACCATCTCACCAAGAATGCAACAATCCCTTGTGAGCTTAAAGTAGTCATCGTGTGCCTCCACTCCCGCCACAATGCGTAAAAAAATGGTTTTCACATGAGAAAACGATGATAACAGCACGGACCATCTTGAAAAATTGGATTCGGAGCAAAGTAGTCCTTCTGCAGCAGCTTTGCTCCGGATACCATATCCCGGTTGATCACTCTTCTCACTTTGATTGAGCTCTTTAAATTAAAATATGATCCACTTGCCGGTCCATTTCCCCTTGCATGCTCACGAGCATGACCATATCCAGTTTTTCATACGAATTCGAGGAATCGAAGAACTCATTTAGAATGATTTGATCAAGCTCCGTCAATCCATACTCCTCATCCTACGAAGCATCGAAATTCATCGTTTTCCCTAAAAAGATCACAAAAAATCTAGGCCGAACATTGTGTCAAACACATAGAGTGCAAGGGGGAGCTCGGGAGTTGCCAGACGTACCGCACTAGCGTCCGAGCTAGCGGTGATGTCCCCGGCTACGAAGACGGGATACAAGAGTGTTCTGCTGGTGCCCGTGACGCTAACGCTCGGAATGGCTATAGAGTGTGCGCGGTGGCAGGGCTACAAGACGGAGGACGCGGAGGAGGAAGAAGAGAGGACGAGCAAATGATCCGGTAGGTCAAGGACGGTAGATTTGGTGGAATTTGCGGTGGGGTCGGGCTTCGGGTCCGACGCGACGGACACGCCCGAACGCCACCATATCCACCCCATATTTGAACTAAATATGAGGTATGCTGATCAACCTCGGCATTTGAGGCCCGTTTAGGGCATCCGTTTGGGTCGCTTTTTTGTGGCGGTTAGTGACGGGGCGACCTGCGAGGTCGTTTGAGACGGGATTGAGAGGTCTCGTTGTAGATGCTCTAAAAGTTTAAAGGTTAAACCCTTCAAAAAAATCACAAAAGTTTTGAGTGGACATTTCCTCGCCTTAAACCAAAAGACTTACTTGAGGCGAATCGAGCCAGTTTTTTCATTGGTTTTCATGTTACCGTCACCGGGTTTTCTTCATTTTTTGTTTATTTATTTATTCTGTTTTTTTGATTTTTTGTCATGTCTATTTTAGTTTTCACTCTACATCTCTAGTATATGTTAAGAACATTTTTATACACATTTAAGTTTTTCTTAATACAAATTAAAAAAAATGTAAATTTAACATTTTTTAATACATGGCCAATATTTTTTATACACAGTGTCAACATTTTGCAGTCACTAATTAACATTTTTCAAGCACAAGATTAATATATTTTCAATACATGATCAACATTTTTTCTATACACACTTTGAAACCTTTTGATATTCTTAATTAAAAATATTTAATTACAAGAATAAATTATTATAACACATGATAAGTATTTTTTATATACATATTTAAAAGTTTTCAAATGCTTGATTAACAATTTTCAAATATTTATTCAACAATTTTCAAGTTCTGGATCAACATTATTATATACATGATGAAAAACAATAATCATATTTTAATTGCATAGTCAATATTTTTTCTGTACAAAATTTAGCAATTTTAAATGATTGACCAAAAAAATATATATAGTTGTTCAATATTTGTTGAAATGCTTGATTAATATTTTTATATGTATGATATATTTTTTGTTGATCTTTGAATACACGGTCAATCTTTTTTCTATACACATTTAACATTTTTAAATTCTTGATTAATTGTTTCCAAATATTGGTTTAACATTTTTTCAAGTCCTTAATTAATGTGTTGAAAATACATGATCAAATTATTTCATATATATTATTTTGTGTACATTTTTTGTATATGTGATAAACATGTTTGTTATATATGCTTGGTCAACATTTTTAAAATAATTTCTGTAGAGTGATTTTTCTCAAGTATTTCTTTAGAATGTTTTGAAGTATAAACAAAGATAAACAAGAGTCAACAAAAAACGTGAAAATAGAACAAAACTAAACAAAACAAAAAGCGGTTGTGTTCCCGCGCGCCTGGGCCAGACTAACTCGTGCCATCCTTGGGCGAGGTTTCCATTTAGCTCGCGCGAAGCCAGCTATAGGCGCCCTCTCCTATACAGCGCTCACTGTTATGGGCTGGCTCTGTTATCGCTCACTCAGTTACGCACGTACCTGTGTTGCACTCGTCTGATTGTTTTCTTCTACTAATTAAGCAAGCAATTCTGGTGTTAAAAACGACTACCGGTATTCTGATACTCCCTTCATTTCTAAATATAAGTTTTCTTTAGAGATTTCACTACAGACAAAGTACGGAGCAAAATAAGTGAATCAATACTTTAAAATATGAATATATACATACATATGTATTCTTTAGTGGAACTCTTAAAAGACCTAAATTTAGGAACATAGGGAGTAGAATTTAAAAGTTTCATGAAATAGAAAAAATGTTAAATTATTTTTGTAAAAAATCGTAAAACTGAAAAAAGTTCATGAATTTCAGAAAGGTACTTCCTCCATCCCAAAATAAATGTCTTAAGCTTAGTACAACTATATACTAGAGCTAGTATAAAGTTGTGACACTTATTTTAGGAGGGAGGGATTATATAATTTGTAAAAGTTCTTTAATAGTTTAAAAAATCATGAATATTTCAAAATTATCGAATATTAAAAATTTGTTGAACTTGGAAAAATAACATAGTTGAAAATTGTTTGAGGTTTCCTAAAATTATTGAATTCGAAAGTTATTCATGATATTTAAAAATAAAAAATTTAAAAAGTTTTTCACGAGTTCGAAAAAAACCATAAGTTTGAAAAGAAACTCTGAATTTGAAAGAAGAAGAAAAAAACAGAAATCCAGAATAATGTTGGTACTTCTAGAAACTTCACAAAACTTGTCGAAAGCTCGCAAAAGCATAACAAATTTGTAAAACGTCCGTGAATTATAAAAAGTTCACAAGTTTTAAAAGAGTTAGTGGATTTGAAACAAGAAGAAATAAATAAAATAGAAGAAAAGAAACAAAAATTCGGGGTCTCTTAAAAGAGTTAGTCCGAAGCTACTTGAAGCTTCACAAAACAGGGGTTGTAAGCATAATAAAAACAAAAATTCATTTAGGAGTCCAGGCTCATCTGCACCCTCTGAGTAAAAAAAATCAAAACAAATACTGTTTTTTTTAAATATACTTTTTGGGCGATATATAATTTGATGCATGAGGTTCGCTTCAATTTTTGTACAATTTAAACATCTGAGCAACTCTCGGTAAAAAAAAACTGAGTCTCTTAAAAAGTTTACGCTTCGCTTGGATGTCTCCATTGGGGAGCTTCGTATTGAATTGGTCTGAATTCCAAATCAGTGGAGGAAACTGAAATGACACGAATACGAATTCAGCTGTTTGGTTGCACAGTGAATTGGCAGTTGAAATGCCTTTCACATTTCAATACCAAATCATGTTTGGATGACAAACTTTGGAGTTGCATAGCTACATGAGTCAAAATTGAAATGTGACTACGAATGAATATATAACAATAAACATTATTAAGTATTCTAGAAATGCATAAGGAAAATGCAAATGGCCATACAATGACAACAATATTTTCTTATGATACCTTACACACAAATTTAATATAATAATAAACAGTACATACTCTCAAATATGGTCTCGTACATGACATAAATCACAATCATTTAAATAGATAGGTCTGAATGCTTGACACGAACAATGCGTGGCAGTAGTACATATTTAGTCAACACAATCCTTTTCCTCTTCCGTCTTTTATTTTCTTCATTTATCCACTCAACCTACTCCAATTGATCCGACATTTGGCTGTACAATTCAGTTATCTAGATGTAACATTACAACAAGATATCACATTCACAAATGCATAGCAAACATAGGTGAGTTCAGCTATATACCTTCAACCAGCCTAGGGAAGAGGGGAGGACGGAGCTGCATCGCCGCCGATCGTCGTAGTGGTCGCCGCTGCCACCTGCTTGGTTGCGTGCTGGTTGCCGCCGCCAAGACCTAGGTCGAGCCTCTCGTTCGCCCCTCCCAATCCCCTTCTCGTTGCTTCTTTTTTTTAGTGGTCTGAACCCGTATGTTTTGCGGGAGAGAGCAGTTTTGGAACAATTCGGAGCGCCACCCCTCCGAAACATGGGAGGGGGATTTTCACGGAAGCCAAAACGGGCCTCAATTGCTCTTTGATTTCCCATACGAATTCAGTGTCCAACCAAACGTTCGTATTGAAGCGTGATGATTACCAAATCCATTTCCTGGACTCCAATGAAGACATCCAAATGCACTGTTACTCTACATGCATCGTTTTGATCCGATTCATCTTTTTTGCTCAGAGCTGCTCAAATGTTCAAATGATACTGAAATTGGAGCGGACCTCACGCACCAAATTATCTATCATCCATTTTTTGAAAGTTTTGAAATTATTTAGTATTTGTTTGTATTCTTTTACTAAACGGGTGCATATGATCCTGGACACCGAAACGCCACACTCCAAAAAAAGCAACTGTGGCGACCGGTCTTTGTGTTCACCAGCCCCAAGACTATTGTTAGATGGTAGACACTCACTTGATACAGAATATCCAATCAAAATACAAAATCTGTGTTACAAGACCATAAAGGTCTACTGGTTTGGACAAAAGTCTGAGGTTGACGGCCGAAGCGACTCGAGGAATCTCCAATGTCCATGGGACTCCATTCCCACAGGAACAGCTCACCTGGATAAATTCCTATCTCATAAGGCTGCTATCCTGGGCTCCTGGGTTCCGGGGTTGACGGCATCGCGCTCCTCTCCGTACGCAACCTGGCCAAGACAATAGCCAGGAACAAGCCAGTGAGTACTTTGAATGCACTCGTAAACATCAAGAAAACAAATAAGTTAAAGCAGGTGAGATGAATGCATAATCCACTTAATAACTCCACCATGCCATAAGAATTAACTTATGGGTGCATTCATGCAGATAAACAATTTCTACCAATGTTGTATAAACAAGCAAGGAAGGTAAAAATAAAAAAGTAATCACATGTGTGCCGTAGTCGGGCGTTGGAGCGACACCGCCTAAAGGGCTCACATGCAATAATAACAGGTGCCGCAGCGAGGCATCGGAGCGACACCATAGAAAGGGCTTATCAGAAATAATAACGAGCATGCCATAGTCGGGCGTCTAAGAGAGACCACAGAAAGGGCTTATATGACACAATAATAACGAGCATGCCACAGTCGGGCGTCTAAGTGATACCACAGAAAGGGCTTATACGAAGTAATAATAAATATTGAATATCCAGGAGGTAGAACCATCCGAGGGATATTCAACAAACATAATCATAGGGGTTAGTCCACAGTAAAATAATAGCATGATCATCCACCACATTTCATGATTAGTCTCATGATTTCTTTAACTTCCTCCGAAGACCGACACTCACACCGACACTTGATTAGTCAACCAGTCGTCCTTGACCGTGGACACGGCTACTCGAATAGTTTTGACTCTGCAGAGGTTGTACTCTTTACCCACAACCCACAGGTTTCAATAGTCACTCAGACTAATCCCGCGTACGGTTTTAGAAGTAACTCTCAGAACCAGTACACACCCATTTTTCTCCCACGAAGACCGACATCACTCAGACTACGATGCCACAGAAAAACTAAGACGAGGAGCCTCCAACCTCGACTAGCATGGGATCAAATTTATACCGCACGCTACAAGGGAATGGCCATTCCCTCTCGGTCCCACACAAAAACATGTAACACCCTGGTTTTCGCTCCCTTTTTTTCCCTTTGCGGGATTTGACTCTCGTCATTTTTCTCGGTGTTATCGGATTTCTTTAGCTCATGGGTATGTGAAGATGGTGATCTAGCCTTGCCTTCCTATCCAACCAGAGATTCTCTCCAGTCCAACCTTGCCACCCAAGATCTTGTTGGGGAACGTCGCATGGGAAACAAAAATTTTCCTACGCGCACGAAGACCTATCATGGTGATGTCCATCTACGAGAGGGGATGAGTGATCTACGTACCCTTGTAGACCGTACAGCAGAAGCGTTAGAGAACGCGGTTGATGTAGTGGAACGTCCTCACGTCCCTCGATCCGCCCCGCTAACAATCCCGCGATCAGTCCCACGATCTAGTACCGAACGGACGGCACCTCCGCGTTCAGCACACGTACAGCTCGACGATGATCTCGGCCTTCTTGATCCAGCAAGAGAGACGGAGAGGTAGAAGAGTTCTCCGGCAGCGTGACGGTGCTCCGGAGGTTGGTGATGACCTTGTCTCAGCAGGGCTCCGCCCGAGCTCCGCAGAAACACGATCTAGAGGAAAAACTGTGGAGGTATGTGGTCGGGCTGCCGTGGAAAAGTCGTCTCAAATCAGCCCTAAAACCTCCGTATATATAGGTGGGAGGGAGGGGACCTTGCCTTGGGGCTCAAGGAGCCCCAAGGGGGTCGGCCGAGTCCAAGGGGGGAGGACTCCCCCCCCCCCAAACCGAGTTGGACTTGGTTTGGTGGGAGGGAGTCCCCCTTCCTTCCCACCTCCTCCCTTTTTTTTCTTTCTCTTTGCTTTTATCTCTATGGCGCATAGGGCACTTGTGGGCTGTCCCACCAGCCCACTAAGGGCTGGTGTGCCTCCCTCAAGGCCTATGGGCTTCCCCGGGGTGGGTTGCCCCCCCCGGTGAACTCCCGGAACCCATTCGTCATTCCCGGTAACTCCGAAAACCTTCCGGTAATCAAATGAGGTCATCCTATATATCAATCTTCGTTTCCAGACCATTCTGGAAACCCTCGTGACGTCTGTGATCTCATCCGGGACTCCGAACAACATTCGGTAACCAACCATATAACTCAAATACGCATAAAACAACGTCGAACCTTAAGTGTGCAGACCCTGCGGGTTCGAGAACTATGTAGACATGACCCAAGAGACTTCTCGGTCAATATCCAATAGCGGGACCTGGATGCCCATATTGGATCCTACATATTCTACGAAGATCTTATCGTTTGAACCTCAGTGCCAAGGATTCATATAATCCCGTATGTTATTCACTTTGTCCTTCGGTATGTTACTTGCCCGAGATTCGATCGTCAGTATCCGTATACCTATTTCAATCTCGTTTACCGGCAAGTCTCTTTACTCATTCCGTAATACAAGATCCCGCAACTTACACTAAGTTACATTGCTTGCAAGGCTTGTGTGTGATGTTGTATTACCGAGTGGGCCCCGAGATACCTCTCCGTCACACGGAGTGACAAATCCCAGTCTTGATCCATACTAACTCAACTAACACCTTCGGAGATACCTGTAGAGCATCTTTATAGTCACCCAGTTACGTTGCGACGTTTGGTACACACAAAGTATTTCTCCGGTGTCAGTGTGTTATATGATCTCATGGTCATAGGAATAAATACTTGACACGCAGAAAACAGTAGCAACAAAATGACACGATCAATATGCTACGTCTATTAGTTTGGGTCTAGTCCATCACGTGATTCTCCTAATGACGTGATCCAGTTATCAAGCAACAACACCTTGTTCATAATCAGAAGACACTGACTATCTTTGATCAACTGGCTAGCCAACTAGAGGCATGCTAGGGACGGTGTTTTGTCTATGTATCCACACATGTAAATGAGTCTTCATTCAATACAATTATAGCATGAATAATAAACGATTATCTTGATACAGGAATTATAATAATAACTATATTTATTATTGCCTCTAGGGCATAATTCCAACAGTCTCCCACTTGCACTAGAGTCAATAATCTAGCCCTCACATCACCATGTGAATTACATTGTAATAAATCTAACACCCATACAGTTCTGGTGTTGATCATGTTTTGGCCGTGGAAGAGGTTTAGTCAGCGGGTCTGCTACATTCAGATCCGTGTGCACTTTGCATATATTTACGTCCTCTTCCTCGACGTAGTCGCGGATGAGGTTGAAGCGTCGTTTGATGTGTCTGGTCTTTTTGTGAAACCGTGGTTCCTTTGCTAAGGCAATGGCACCAGTGTTGTCACAGAACAAGGTTATTGGATTAAGTGCGCTTGGCACCACTCCAAGATCCGTCATGAACTGCTTCATCCAGACACCCTCCTTAGCCGCCTCCAAGGCAGCCATGTACTCCGCTTCACATGTAGAATCTGCTACGACGCTTTGCTTGGAACTGCACCAGCTTACTGCACCCCCATTAAGAATAAATACGTATCCGGTTTGCGACTTAGAGTCGTCCGGATATGTGTCAAAGCTTGCATCGACGTAACCTTTTACGGCGAGCTCTTCGTCACCCTCATACACGAGAAACATCTCCTTAGTCCTTTTCAGGTACTTTAGGATATTCTTGACCGCTGTCCAGTGATCCACTCCTGGATTACTCTGGAACCTACCCGCCATACTTATGGCCAGGCTAACATCCGGTCTAGTGCACATCATCGCATACATGATAGAACCTATGGCTGAAGCATAGGGGACGGAGCGCATATGCTCTCTATCTTCATCAGTTGCTGGGCACTGAGTCTTACTCAATCTCGTACCTTGTAGAACTGGCAAGAACCCTTTCTTGGACTGTTCCATTTTGAACCTCTTCAAAACTTTATCAAGGTATGTGCTTTGTGAAAGTCCTATCAGGCGTTTTGATCTATCCCTATAGATCTTAATGCCTAGAATGTAAGCAGCTTCTCCTAGGTCCTTCATAGAGAAACTTTTATTCAAGTAATCCTTTATGCTCTCTAAAAACTCTACGTTGTTTCCAATCAGTAATATGTCATCCACATATAATATTAGAAACGCCACAGAGCTCCCACTCACTTTCTTGTAAATACAAGATTCTCCAACCACTTGTATAAACCCAAATGCTTTGATCACCTCATCAAAGCGTTTGTTCCAACTCCGAGATGCTTGCACCAGTCCATAAATGGATCGCTGGAGCTTGCACACCTTGTTAGCATTCTTAGGATCGACAAAACCTTCGGGTTGTATCATATACAACTCTTCCTTAAGGAAACCGTTAAGGAATGCCGTTTTGACATCCATCTGCCAGATTTCATAATCGAAAAATGCAGCTATTGCTAACATGATTCTGACGGACTTAAGCATCGCTACGGGTGAGAAAGTCTCATCGTAGTCAACTCCTGGAACTTGTGAAAAACCCTTTGCCACAAGTCAAGCTTTATAAATGGTTACATTGCCGTCAGCGTCCGTCTTTTTCTTAAAGATCCATTTGTTCTGAATAGCCTTGCGGCCCTCAGGCAATACTTCCAAAGTCCACACTTTGTTCTCATACATGGATCCTATCTCGGACTTCATGGCTTCTAGCCATTTGTTGGAATCTGGGCCCACCATTGCTTCTTCATAATTTGCAGGTTCATTGTTGTCTAACAACATGATTGACAAGACGGGATTACCGTACCACTCTGGAGCAGCACGTGATCTCGTCGACCTACGTGGTTCAACAGAAACTTGAACTGGAGTTTCATGATCATCATCATTAACTTCCTCCTCAACCGGCGTCGCAATGATAGAGGTTTCCCCTTGCCATGCGCCACCATCCAGAGGGATGAGAGGTTCGACAACCTCGTCAAGTTCTATCTTCCTCCCACTCAATTCTCTCGAGAGAAACTCCTTCTCGAGAAAAGCTCCGTTTTTAGCAACAAACACTTTCCCTCGGATTTGAGATAGAAGGTGTACCCAACTGTCTCTTTTGGGTAACCTATGAAGACGCACTTTTCCGCTTTGGGTTCCAGCTTTTCAGGCTGAAGCTTTTTGACATAAGCATCGCATCCCCAAACTTTAAGAAACGACAACTTTGGCCTTTTGCCATACCACAGTTCGTATGGTGTCGTCTCAACGGATTTTGATGGTGCCCTATTTAAAGTGAATGGAGCTGTTTCTAATGCATAGCCCCAAAATGATAACGGCAAATCAGTAAGAGACATCATAGACCGCACCATCTCTAATAGAGTACGATTACGATGTTCGGACACACCATTACACTGTGGTGTTCCAGACGGTGTTAACTGTGAAACAATTCCACACTGTCTTAAGTGAGCACCAAACTCGAAACTCAGATATTCACCCCCACGATCAGACCGTAGGAACTTGATCTTTTTGTTACGATGATTTTCCACTTCACTCTGAAATTGCTTGAACTTTTCAAATGTTTCAGACTTGTGCTTCATCAAGTAGACATAACCATATCTACTTAAATCGTCAGTGAAGGTGAGAAAATAACGATATCCGCCGCGTGCCTCCACGCTCATCGGACCACACACATCGGTATGTATGATTTCCAACAAGTCACTTGCACGCTCCATTGTTCCGGAGAACGGAGTCTTAGTCATCTTGCCCATGAGGCATGGTTCGCACGTGTCAAGTGAATCAAAGTCCAGTGACTCCAAAAGTCCATCAGCATGGAGTTTCTTCATGCGCTTTACACCAATATGACCTAAGCGGCAGTGCCACAAAAATATGGCGCTATCATTGTTAACTCTAACTCTTTTGGTCCCAATGTTATGTATATGCGCATCGTTATCAAGATTCAATATGAACAATCCTCTCACATTCGGTGCATGACCATAAAAGATGTTACTCATAGAAATAGAACAACCATTATTCTCTGACTTAAAAGAGTAACCGTCTCGCAATAAACAAGATCCAGATATAATGTTCATGCTCAACGCAGGCACTAAATAACAATGCTTTAAGTTCATCACTAATCCTGATGGTAACTGAAGTGACACTGTGCCGACGGCGATTGCATCAACCTTGGAACCATTTCCTACGCGCATCGTCACTTCATCTTTCGCTAGCCTTCGCCTATTCCGCAGTTCCTGTTTCAAGTTGCAAATATGAGCAACAGAACCGGTATCGAATACCCAGGCACTACTACGAGAGCCGGTTAAGTACACATCAATAACATGTATATCAAATATACCTGATTTTTTCTTTGCCCGCCTTCTTATCTGCCACATACTTGGGGCAATTGCGCTTCGAGTGACCCATACCCTTGCAATAGTAACACTCCGTTTCCGGCTTAGGTCCAGCTTTGGGTTTCTTCGTCGGATTGGCAACAGGCTTGCCGCTCTTCTTCGAATTGCCCTTCTTGCCTTTGCCGTTTCTCTTGAAACTAGTGGTCTTATTCACCATCAACACTTGATGCTCTTTACGGAGTTCAGACTCTGCGACTTTCAACATCGCAAACAACTCGCCGGGAGACTTGTTCATCCCTTGCATGTTGTAGTTCAACACAAAGCCTTTATAGCTTGGCGGCAGTGATTGAAGGATTCTGTCAGTGATAGCTTCTTGCGGGAGTTCAATCCCCAGCTCAGCTAGACGGTTTGAGTACCCAGACATTTTGAGCACATGTTCACTGACAGACGTGTTTTCCTCCATCTTGCAAGCATAGAATTTATCGGAGGTCTCATACCTCTCGATCCGGGCGTTCTTCTGAAAGATAAACTCCAACTCCTGGAACATCTCAAATGCTCCATGACACTCAAAGCGACGTTGAAGTCCCGGTTCTAAGCCATACAAGACTGCACATTGAACTATTGAGTAGTCCTCCTTACGTGCTAACCAAGCGTTCTTAACATCCTGATCAGTCGTAGCGGGTGGTTCATCTCCTAGCGCAGCATTAAGGACATAATCCTTCTTCCCAGCTTGTAAGATTAGCTTAAGATTACGAGCCCAGTCTACAAAGTTGCTTCCATCATCTTTCAACTTAGCTTTCTCTAGGAACGTATTAAAATTCAGGATGACTGTCGCGTGAGCTATGATCTACAACACAAATATATTCAAAGTGGACTTAGACTATGTTCAAGATAATTAGAGTTTAACTTAGTCAAAATATTCGCTAAACTCCCACTCAAAAAGTACATCTCTCTAGTCATTTGAGTGGTTCATGATCCACTTACACTAGCTCAAGTCCGATCATCACGTGAGTTGAGTATAGTTTCAGTGGTAAGCATCCCTATGCTAATCATATCATCTATATGATTCATGATCGAACTTTCGGTCTCATGTGTTCCGAGGCTATGTCTACACATGCTAGGCTCGTCAAGCTTAACCCGAGTGTTCCGCGTGCGCAACTGTTTTGCACCCGTTGTATGTGAACGTTGAGTCTATCACACCCGATCATCACGTGGTGTCTCGAAACGACGAACTGTAGCAACGGTGCACAGTCGGGGAGAACACAATTTCGTCTTGAAATTTTCGTGAGAGATCACCTCATAATGCTACCGTCGTTCTAAGCAAAATAAGGTGCATAAAAGGATTAACATCACATGCAATTCATAAGTGACATGATATGGCCATCATCACGTGCTTCTTGATCTCCATCACAAAAACACCGGCACGATCTTCTTGTCACCGGCGCCACTCCATGATCTCCATCAACGTGTTGCCATCGGGGTTGTCGTGCTACTCATGCTATTACTACTAAAGCTACATCCTAGCAAAATAGTAAACGCATCTGCAAGCACACACGTTAGTATAAAGACAACCCTATGGCTCCTGCCGGTTGCCGTACCATCGACATGCAAGTCGATATTTCTATTACAACATGATCATCTCATACATCCAATATATCACATCACATCATTGGCCATATCACATCACAAGCATACCCTGCAAAAACAAGTTAGACGTCCTCTAATTTTGTTGTTGCAAGTTTTTACGTGGTGACCGGGGTATCTAGTAGGATCGCATCTTACTTACGCAAACACCACAACGGAGATATATGAGTTGCTATTTAACCTCATCCAAGGACCTCCTCGGTCAAATCCGATTCAACTAAAGTTGGAGAAACCGACACTTGCCAGTCATCTTTGAGCAACGGGGTTACTCGTAACGATGAAACCAGTCTCTCGTAAGCATACGAGTAATGTCGGTCCAAGCCGCTTCAATCCAACAATACCGCGGAATCAAGAAAAGACTAAGGAGGGCAGAAAAACGCACATCACCGCCCACAAAAACTTTTGTGTTCTACTCGAGAAGACATCTACGCATGAACCTAGCTCATGATGCCACTGTTGGGGAACGTCGCATGGGAAACAAAAATTTTCCTACGCGCACGAAGACCTATCATGGTGATGTCCATCTACGAGAGGGGATGAGTGATCTACGTACCCTTGTAGACCGTACAGCAGAAGCGTTAGAGAACGCGGTTGATGTAGTGGAACGTCCTCACGTCCCTCGATCCGCCCCGCGAACAATCCCGCGATCAGTCCCACGATCTAGTACCGAACGGACGGCACCTCCGCGTTCAGCACACGTACATCTCGACGATGATCTCGGCCTTCTTGATCCAGCAAGAGAGACGGAGAGGTAGAAGAGTTCTCCGGCAGCGTGACGGTGCTCCGGAGGTTGGTGATGACCTTGTCTCAGCAGGGCTCCGCCCGAGCTCCGCAGAAACGCGATCTATAGGAAAAACTGTGGAGGTATGTGGTCGGGCTGCCGTGGAAAAGTCATCTCAAATCAGCCCTAAAACCTCCGTATATATAGGTGGGAGGGAGGGGACCTTGCCTTGGGGCTCAAGGAGCCCCAAGGGGGTCGGCCGAGTCCAAGGGGGGAGGACTCCCCCCCCAAACCGAGTTGGACTTGGTTTGGTGGGAGGGAGTCCCCCTTCCTTCCCACCTCCTCCCTTTTTTTTTCTTTCTCTTTGATTTTTATCTCTATGGCGCATAGGGCACTTGTGGGCTGTCCCACCAGCCCACTAAGGGCTGGTGTGCCTCCCTCAAGGCCTATGGGCTTCCCCGGGGTGGGTTGCCCCCCGGTGAACTCCCGGAACCCATTCGTCATTCCCGGTACATTCCCGGTAACTCCGAAAACCTTCCGGTAATCAAATGAGGTCATCCTATATATCAATCTTCGTTTCCGGACCATTCCGGAAACCCTCATGATGTCCGTGATCTCATCCGGGACTCCGAACAACATTCGGTAACCAACCATATAACTCAAATACGCATAAAACAACGTCGAACCTTAAGTGTGCAGACGCTGCGGGTTCGAGAACTATGTAGACATGACCCAAGAGACTTCTCGGTCAATATCCAATAGCGGGACCTGGATGCCCATATTGGATCCTACATATTCTACGAAGATCTTACCGTTTGAACCTCAGTGCCAAGGATTCATATAATCCCGTATGTTATTCCCTTTGTCCTTCGGTATGTTACTTGCCCGAGATTCGATCGTCAGTATCCGTATACCTATTTCAATCTCGTTTACCGGCAAGTCTCTTTACTCGTTCCGTAATACAAGATCCCACAACTTACACTAAGTTACATTGCTTGCAAGGCTTGTGTGTGATGTTGTATTACCGAGTGGGCCCCGAGATACCTCTCCGTCACACGGAGTGACAAATCCCAGTCTTGATCCATACTAACTCAACTAACACCTTCGGAGATACCTGTAGAGCATCTTTATAGTCACCCAGTTACGTTGCGACATTTGATACACACAAAGTATTCCTCCGGTGTCAGTGAGTTATATGATCTCATGGTCATAGGAATAAATACTTGACACGCAGAAAACAGTAGCAACAAAATGACACGATCAACATGCTACGTCTATTAGTTTGGGTCTAGTCCATCACGTGATTCTCCTAATGACGTGATCCAGTTATCAAGCAACAACACCTTGTTCATAATCAGAAGACACTGACTATCTTTGATCAACTGGCTAGCCAACTAGAGGCATGCTAGGGACGGTGTTTTGTCTATGTATCCACACATGTAAATGAGTCTTCATTCAATACAATTATAGCATGAATAATAAACGATTATCTTGATACAGGAATTATAATTATAACTATATTTATTATTGCCTCTAGGGCATAATTCCAACAGATCTATCTCCGCACTTGGCCACCGAAACCCTACCTTCCGAGTTGCCGGAAGGGAAACCCTAATCATTCGAGTTACAAAGGAACCCCAGTTTCCTTTGATCTTCTGCCTCCGAAACCTTTCCCCGTGATCATCCTTCATCTTTAAACCCTGGATATGCAAAATATTGCGAAGTCGTTCGCAATATTTTTCATTTATAATTAATTCCTTTTTTGTCAATTAAAGGAATTAAATCCAGGAAAATATCTATCCATCTCCAGAGTTCATGAAAACTTTTGGATATATTTTTTGTGATCATATTGAGGTCCCATAAAAATATTGCCATAATTAAATAGGAGAAATTACATTTTCCTATTAAATGCCAAAGTTGCATTTTGGGCACTTTCTAAAGGAACTACCATTTTGGTAGGCAGGAAAAATCTCAAATAATTTATGGAGCTTCTCCTATCCACATCTCCACCATTTCCACCAAGAACCCAAGTTTGATAGTTCAAAGTTTGAGCACAACATCAATTTGCAAATCATGTCTAGTTGGGCAATTTGCAAAGGAAGTGCTTGAACCCTTGATCTAATTAAGCTGAAATTGTTCATGGTGGTTAACATTGCTAAATCACCCATGTATTCCAAAAATCAGCTCAATTCATCTATCCATTTTAGCCCAACAATTTTCCTAAGTTTCTGTCTATTTGAAAGCTCTCTGAAGCAAGTACCATTTTGGTATTTCTAAATGGCATGAAACTTTTACACAGTCTTAGTATCATCAAATCATTGGTCTCCACCACGTTCCAGCTGTTTTCATCTAGCCAATTGTCCCCAGCACTCTCTTTTGAATTTCTGGTCCATTTACCAAATTGCAAAGGAAGTGCCATCTAGATTGATCCATTTGATCTGAAACTTTGCTAGACCATTCAACTTAGTGGATCACCACTGTATGACAAAATTCAGCTCATCACCCCAAGCCAATCTTATCTGATACACTACAAACACCTTGTCGTCAGAATTGTTTTCTGCATATATCTCTCACCCTAGAGCTATCCAGCTGCTTCTAGACACCTTTCTTATCTATTTGAGAAGCAAGGGAACTGTTGGACAATCTTAGACAGGCAGAAGCCGTCGGGAGCACGCCATGCACGTGGTGACCACGAGTAGAGCCGGCCAAAACGATGGTCTGCGTACTGTGCTCGTCGGCAAGCCTGCTCCGGCCAACTTTGGCGCGTCCGAGCGTGTCCTACGGCTCCCCTGCGTCCACGTGCCTGTTGGGGAACGTTGCATGGGAAATAAAAAGTTTCCTATGCACACGAAGACCTATCATGGTGATCTTCATCTACGAGAGGGAGATTTGATCCACATACCCTTGTAGATCGCTCAGCGGGAAGCGTTAAGAAACGCGATTGATGTAGTGGTATAGCTTCGTGATTCAAATCACCGTCATCCCACGATCCGTCCCGATATAGCACCGAACGGACGGCACCTCCGCGTTCAGCACACGTACAGCTCAATGACGATCTCGGCCTTCTTGATCCAGCAAGAGATACTGAGAAATATATGAGTTCTCCGGTAGCGTGACGGCGCCCCGGTGTTGGTGATGATCTATTCCTGCACGGCTACGCCCGAGCTCCGCGGGAATCTAATCTAGAGGAAGAACTACGAGGTGTAGGTTTGAGTTGCACGTGGCAAAGTTGTGTCTCAAACAGCCCTAAACCTCAAATATATATAGGAGGAGCCAAGGGGTGGGGCACGCCCTTAGGGCGTCAGCCAAGAAGGCCTCCTTGGGTCGGCCGACTTGGGGAAGGGAGGAGTCCTTCTCCAATCCCACTTGGACTAGGACTCCTTCCTTATTTTCCCACCTCTTTTGGGTTTTCCACTTTTTCCTCATGGGCTTTCCTTGGATGACTTTGTTAGCCCATTATACATTATTGTGCATCCAATAGACCCACGTGGACCCCTTGGAGCGTGGTGGGCCCACCCAGTGGGCCCCCGGAACCCATTCGTCACTCCCGGTACACTGCCGGCAATGCCCGAAAACTTTCAGGAATCCAAACACCAACTTCCTATATATCAATCTTCATTTCCGGACCATTCGGGAAACCCTTGTGACTTTCGTGATCTCATCCGGGACTCCGAACAACATTCTGTCACCAACACATATAACTCAACTAAACTAAAACGTCATCGAACCTTAAGTGTGCAGACCCTGCGGGTTCGAGAACTATGTAGACATGACCTGGGACATTCCTCGGTCAATATCCAATAGCGGGAACTAGATGTCCATATTGGATCCTACATATTCTACGAAGATCTTATTGGTTGAACCTCTGTGCCAAGGATTCATATAATCCCGTATAACATTCCCTTTGTCCTTCGGTATGTTATTTGCCCGAGATTTGATCGTCGGTATCCCTATACCTATTTTAATCTCATTACCGGCAAGTATCTTTACTCATTTCGTAACACAAGATCCCGTGACTTACACTTGAGTCACATTGCTTGCAAGGCTTGTATGTGACGTTTTATTACCGAGTGGGCCCTGAGATACCTCTCCGTCACATGGAGTGACAAATCCCAGTCTTGATCCATGCTAACTCAACGGACACCTTCGGAGATACCTATAGAGCACATTTATAGTCACACAGTAACGTTGTGACGTTTGATACACACAAGGTATTCCTCCGGTGTCAGTGAGTTACATGATCTCATGGTCATGGGAATGAATACTTGACACGT
Organism: Hordeum vulgare subsp. vulgare; assembly: GCF_904849725.1. Classification (NCBI taxonomy): domain Eukaryota; kingdom Viridiplantae; phylum Streptophyta; class Magnoliopsida; order Poales; family Poaceae; genus Hordeum; species Hordeum vulgare. Next base: position 302,494,517 of record NC_058518.1, on the reverse strand, counting down.
AGAAAACAATAGCAACAAAATGACACGATCACATGCTACGTTCATAGTTTGGGTCTAGTCCATCACAAGATTCTCCTAATGATGTGATCCCTTTAGCAAGCGACAACACTTGTCTATGGTGAGGAAACCTTGACCGTCTTTGATCAACGAGCTAGTCAACTAGAGGCTTACTAGGGACAGTGTTTTGTCTATGTATCCACACATGTATTTGAGTTTCCAATCAATACAATTATAGCATGGATAATAAACGATTATCACGAATAAAGAAATATAATAATAACTAATTCATTATTGCCTCTAGGGCATATTTCCAACAGTCTCCCACTTGCACTAGAAATAATCTAGTTCACATCACTATGCGATTTTAACGAATCCAACACCCATATAGTTCTGGGGTTTGATCACGTCTTGCTTGTGAGAGAGATTTTAGTCAACGGGTCTGAACCTTTCAGATTTCAGTGTGCTTTACAAATCTCTATGTCATCCTGTAGATGATGCTACCAATGTGCCATTTGGAAATTTTCCAAATGACAGCCCACTATACGAATCTGTTTTACTACTCAGAGTTATTCGGATTAGTGTCAAAGCTTGCATTAGTTACTAAGGATAACTTTGATCGTTGTACAATGATTCAATCCTGGATCACTCTTTGTACCCCTTGCCAGACTCATGGCAAGGCACACATCAGGTGCGGTACACAACATGGCATACTTTAGAGCCTACGGCTAAGGCATAGGGGACGACCTTCGTCCTTTCTCTTTCTTCTGCCATGGTCGGGCTTTGAGTCTTACTCAAATTCACACCTTACAACACAGCCAAGAACTCCTTCTTTGCTGATCTATTTGGAACTCCTTCAAAAACTTGTCAAGGCATGCATTTCATTGAAAGTTCTATTTAGCATTTTGATCTATCTTTATAGATCTTGATGCTCAATGTACAAGTAGCTCTATCTAGGTTTTCCTTTGAAAAACTCCTTTCAAACAACCCTTTATGCTTTACAAAAATTCTACATTACTTCCGATCAACAATATGTCGACCACATATACTTATTAGAAATTCTATAGTGCTCCCACTCACTTCTTTGGAAATACAAGTTTCTCATAAACCCAAAAGCTTTGATCATCTCATCAAAGCGTATATTCCAACTCCGAGATGCTTGCACCAGTCCATAGAAGGATCGCTAGAGCTTGCATACTTGTTATCATCCTTAGGATCGACAAAAACTTTTGGTTGTATCACATACAACCTTTCCTCAAGGAAACCGTCGAGGAAACAATGTTTTGACATCCTATGTGCAATATTTCACAAACAATGCAGCAACTGCTAACATAATTCCAACATATTTTTAGCATCGCTACGAGTGAGAAAGTCTCATCGTAGTCAACTCTTTGAACTTGTCGGAAACATCTTTGCGATAAGTCGAGCTTTTCTTAATGGTGAATTTTCACCATCATCGCCTGTCTTCCTTTTAAAGATCCATCTTTACTTAATAGTCTTACGACCATCAAGTAGTTCTTCTAAAATCTACACTTTGTTTTCATACATGGATCCTCTCTCGGATTTCATGGCCTCCAGCCATTTGCTGGAATCCGGGCCCCCAATCGCTTCTCCATTGCTCGTGGGTTCATTGTTGTTCAATAACATGACCTCCAAGACAGGGTTACCGTACCACTGTGTAGTAGTACGCGACCTTGTCGACCTATGAGGTTTGTAGTAACCTGATCCTGAAGCTTAATGATCACCATCATCAGTTTCCACTTCAATTGGTGTAGGCGCCACATGAACTACTTCCTGCGCCCTGCTACACACTGGTTGAAGTGACGGTTCAACAACCTCATCAAATTCCACCACCCTCCCACTCAATTCTTTCGAGAGAAACCTTTCCTCGAGAAAGGACCCATTTTTAGAAACAAACACTTCGCTTCCGAATCTGAGATAGGAGATGTACCCAACTGTTTTGGATATCCTATGAAGATGCATTTATCCGCTTTGGGTTCGAGCTTATCAGACTGAAACTTTTTCACATAAGCGTTGCAGCCCCAAGCTTTCAAGAAACGACAACTCATGTTTCTCCAAACCATATACTGTGTTATCTCAACGGAAATATGTGGTGCCCTATTTAAAGTGAATGTTGTTGTCTCTAATGCGTAACCCATAAACGACAATGGTAATTTTGATAAGAGACATCATAGTATGCACCATATCAAATAGAGCGCGACTATGATGTTTGGACACACCATCACACTATGGTGTTCTAGGTGGCATGAATTGCAAAACAAATTTCCACATTGTCTTAACTGTGTACCAAAAACTCGCAACTCAGATATTCATCTCAATGATCATATCGTAGACAATTTATCCTCTTGTCACAACGATCTTCACTCCGAAATAGGTTTGAACTTTTCAATATCTCAGACTTGTGATTCATCATGTAAATACTTGTGTATCTACTCAAATCATCAGTGAAGTAAGAACATAACGATATCCACTGCATGCCTCATCACTCATTGGACTGCACACATCAAAATGCATTGCTTCCAACAAGTTACTTTCTTGTTTGATGTGATATGATTTTGCATGTCTCAAGTGGTTCAAAATCAAGTGAATCCAAACGATCCACCTAAATGGAGTTTCTTCACGCGTTTATACCAACAGGTGTTGTTTGCATGTCTAAAATGTTTTAACAAATGAGTGAGTACAAAGATCCATCAGCATGGAGCTTCTTCATGCATTCTACACCAACATGACTCAAATGGCAGTGCCACAAGTAAGTGCTACTATCATTATTACTTTGTATCTTTTGGCATCAATATTATGAACATGTGTAGCACTACGACCGAGATTCAATAAACCATTGAAGGTAATTATTCAAGCAAATAGAACAACCATTATTCTCTTTAAATGAATAATTGTATTGCAATTAACACGATCCAATCATGTTCATGCTCAACGCAAATACCAAATAACAATTATTTAGGTTTAACACCAATCCCGATGGTAGAGGGAGCGTGCGATGTTTGATCACATAAACCTTGGAAACACTTCTAACACGTATCGTCACCTTGCCTTTAGCTAGTCTCCGTTTATTCCGGAGCTTTTATTTCGAGTTACTAATCACTTAGCAACCGAACCGGTATCTAATACCCTCGTGCTACTAGGAGTACTAGTAAAGTACACATCAATATCATGTATATCAAATATACTTCTGTCGACTTTGCCAGCCTTCTCATCTACCAAGTATCTTGGGTAGCTCCGCCTCAGTGACCGTTCCCCTCGTAACAGAAGCACTTAGTCTTGGGTTTGGGTTCAATCTTGGGTTTCTTCATTAGAGCAGCTACTGGTTTGCCGTTTCATGAAGTATCCCTTCTAGCCCTTTCCCTTCTTGAAACTAGTGGTTTTACTAACCATCAACAATTGATGCTCCTTCTTGATTTCTACTTTTGCAGTGTCAAAACATTGCGAATCGCTCAAGGATCATGATATCTATCGTTGATATGTTATAGTTCATCACGAAGCTCTAGGAGCTTGGTGGCAGTGACTTTGGAGAACCATCACTATCTCATCTGGAAGATTAACTCCCACTTGATTCAAGCGGTTGTTGTACTCAGACAATCTGAGCACATGCTCAACGATTGAGCTTTTCTCCTTTACTTTGTAGACAAAGAATCTTATCGTAGGTATGATAACTCTCAACAAGGGCACGTGCATGAAATCTCAATTTCATCTCTTAGAACATCTCTTATGTTTCGTGACGTTTCAAAAATGTCTTCGGCGCCTAGCTTCTAAGCCATTAAGTATTACGCACCGAACTATCACATAGTCATAAGAAATGTGTATGTCATATGTTTGCAGCATCCACAAACGACGCTCGAGGTGCAGCACATCGAGTGGTGCATTAAGGACATAAGCTTTCTGCGCAGCAACGAGGACAATCCTCAGTTTTACGGACTCAATCCGCAAAGTTGCTACTATCATCTTTCAACTAAATTTTCTCTAGGAACATATAAAAACAGTAGAGCTATAGCGCAAGCTACATCATAATTCGCAAAGACCTTTTGACTATGTTCATGATAATTAGTTCAATTAATCATATTACTTAAGAACTCCCACTCAAAAAATACATCCCTCTAGTAATTTGAGTGGTGCATGATCCCAATCCACTAACTCAAGTCCGGTCATCACGTGAGTTGAGTATAGTTTCAGTGGTAAACATCTCTATGCTAATCATATCAACTATACGATTCATGCTCGACCTTTCGATCTCTTGTGTTCCAAGGCCATGTATGCACATGCTAGGCTCGTCAAGTTTAACCTGAGTGTTTCGTGTGTGCAACTGTTTTGCACCCGTTGTATGTGAACATTGAGTCTATCACACCCGATCATCACGTGGTGTCTCAAAACGGCGAACTGTCGCAATGGTGCACATTCAGAGAGAACACAATTTTATCTTGAAATTTTAGTGAGGGATCACCTTATAATGCTACCGTCGTTCTAAGCAAGATAAGGTGAATAAAAGGATCAACATCACATGCAATTCATAAGTGACATGATATGGCCATGATCTTGTGCTTGTTGATCTCCATCACCAAAGCACCGGCATGATCTTCGTCGTCACCGACGCACACCATGATCTCCATCATCGTTCCATCATCGAGGTTGTCATGCTATGTTTGCTATTACCACTAAGGCTACAACCTAGCAATATAGTAAACGCATCTGCAAACACAAACGTTAGTTTAAAGACAACCCTATGGCTCCTGCCGGTTGCTGTAGCATCGACGTGCAAGTCGATATTAACTATTACAACATGATCATCTCATACATCCAATATATCACATCATGTCTTTGGCCATATCACATCACAAGCATACCCTGCAAAAACAAGTTAGACGTCCTCTAATTTGTTGTTGCATGTTTTACATGGCTGCTATGGGTATCTAGTATGATCGCATCTTACTTACGCAAACACCACAACGGTGATGCGCAAATTGCTATTTAACCTCTCTCCAAGGACCGCCTTGGTCAAATCCAATTCAACTCAAGTTTAAGAAACAGGCACCCGCTAGTCATCTTTATGTAACGAGTTGCATGTTAGTCGATGAAACCAGTCTCTCGTAAGTGTACGAGTAATACCGGTCCGGGCCGCTTCAATCCAACAATACCGCTGAATCGAGAAAAGGCTAAGGAGGGCATCAAATCGAACATCAACGCCCACAAAACCTTTTGAGTTCTACTCGAGATAACATCTACACATGAACCTGTTGGGTAACGTAGCATAAATTCAAAATTTTTCCTACGCATGTTCAGATCTTCCTATGGAGAGACCAGCAACGAGAGAGGGGTAAGATCATCTTCGTACCTTTGAAGATTGCTAAGCTGAAGCGTTGCTAGAACGCGGTTGATGGAGTCGTACTCGCGGCGATTCCGATCTAGTGCCGAACAACGGCACCTCCGCGTTCAACACACGTGCAACCCGGTGACGTCTCCTGCACATTGATTTAGCAAGGAGGAGGGAGAGGTTGGGGAAGAAGACCAGCAACACGACGGCGTGGTGTTGGTGGGGAGACGAGGTCTCCCGGCAGGGCTTCGCCAAGCGCCGGCAGAGAGGAGGAGGAAGAAGTGCAGGGCTGCGCCGAGGGAGAGGGAAAACCGTGTCCTCCAAAGGCCAAAAGTGCCCACTATATATAGGGGAAGGGGAGAGGGGGTGCCACCCCTAGGGTTCCCACCCTAGGGGGTGCGGCAGCCCTCCCAGATGGGGGGAGTGGCGGCCAGGGCAAGGAGGAGGGGTGGCGCACCCCTCTGGTGGGCCTAAGGCCCACCTTAGTTAGGGTTCCCCCCTTCCCCTTTTTTCTGGTGCACATGGGCTGGGTGGGGGGCGCACCATCCCACTTAGGGGCTGGTTCCCTTCCTCACTTAGCCCATCTAGCCTCCCGGGGTCGTCACCCCCCTTCGGTGGTCCCCCGGGACCACCTCCAGTGGTCCCGGTGGTCCCGGTACGTTACCGGTGATGCCCGAAACACTTCCGGTGTCCAAAACCATCCGTCCTATATATCAATCTTTACCTCCGGACCATTCCGGAGCTCCTCGTGACGTCCGGGATCTCATCCGGGACTCCGAAAAACTTTCGGTAATCTCGTATAACAATTCCCTATAACCCTAGCGTCATCGAACCTTAAGTGTGTAGACCCTACGGGTTCGGGAGACAGGCAGACATGACCGAGACACCTCTGTGGCCAATAACCGTCAGCGGGGTCTGGATACCCATGGTGGCTCCCACTAGCTCCACAATGATCTCATCGGATGAACCACGATGTCAAGGATTCAATCAATCCCGTATACAATTCCCTTTGTCTGTCGGTATAGAACTTGCCCGAGATTCGATCGTCGGTATACCTATACCTTGTTCAATCTCGTTACCGGTAAGTCTCTTTACTCGTTCCGTAGCACGTCATCGTGTGACTAACTCCTTAGTCACATTGAGCTCATGATGATGTTCTACCGAGTGGGCCCAGAGATACCTCTCCGTCACACGGAGTGACAAATCCCGATCTCGATTCGTGCCAACCCAACAGACACTTTCGGAGGTACCCGTAGTGCACCTTTATAGTCACCCAGTTACGTTGTGACGTTTGATACACCCAAAGCACTCCTACGGTATCCGGGAGTTGCACAATCTCACGGTCGAAGGAAAAGATACTTGACATTAGAAAAGCATTAGCATACGAACAATACGATCTAGTGCTAGGCTTAGGATTGGGTCTTGTCCACCACATCATTCTCCCAATGATGTGATCCCGTTATCAATGACATCCAATGTCCATGATCAGGAAACCATGATCATCTATTGACTAACGAGCTAGCCAACTAGAGGCTTGCTAGGGACACATTGTGATCTATTCATTCACACATGTATTACTGTTTCCTGTTAATACAATTATAGCATGAACGATAGACGATTATCATGAACAAGGAAATATGATAATAACCATTTTATTATTGCCTCTAGGGCATATTTCCAACAGTCTCCCACTTGCACTAGAGTCAATAATCTAGTTACATTGTGATGTATCGAACGCCCATAGCATTATGGTGCTGATCATGTTTTGCTCGTGGAAGAGGTTTAGTCAACGGGTCTGCAATATTCAGATCCGTGTGTACTTTAAAAATATCTATCACTCCACTCTGGACATGGTCCTGGATGGAGTTGTAGCGGCGCTTGATGTGCTTCGTCTTCCGGTGAAACCTGGGCTCCTTGGCTATGGCAATGGCTCAGTGTTATCCCAGAAGAGTGTCATAGGACCCGACGCGCTTGGAACCACTCCAAGGTCAGTTATGAGCTCCTTCATCCAAATTCCTTCATGAGCCGCTTCTGAAGCAGCTATGTACTCCGCTTCACATGTAGATGCTGCCACGACTTCTTGCTTGCTGCTGCACCAGCTCACTGCCCCACCATTCAACACATATACGTATCCGGTTTGTGACTTAGAGTCATCCGGATCTATGTCGAAGCTAGCATCGACGTAACCCTTTACGACGAGCTCTTCGTCACCTCCATAAACGAGAAACATTTACTTAGTCCTTTTCAGGTACTTAAGGATATTCTTGACCGCTGTCCAGTGTTCCGCACCGGGATTACTTTGGTACCTCCCTACCAAGCTTATCGCAAGGTTTATATCAGGTCTGGTACACAGCATGGCATACATTAGAGAGCCCACGGCTGAAGCGTAGGGGACAGAACCCATCTTCTCTCTATCTGCTGCCGTGGTCGGCGACTGAGTCTTACTCAATCTCATACCTTGCAAAACTGGCAAGAACCCTTTCCTTGAGTTTTCCATATTGAACTTCTTCAATATCTTGTCAAGGTATGTACTTTGCGAAAGACCTATGAGGCGTCTCGATCTATCTCTATAGATCTTGATGCCTAATATGTATGCAGCTTCTCCAAGGTCCTTCATTGAAAAACTCTTGTTCAAATAGACCTTTATGCTCTCCAACATCTCTATATCATTCCCCATCAATAATATGTCATCCACATATAGTACAAGGAAAGCTACAGAGCTCCCACTCACTTTCTTGTACAGACAGGCTTCTCCGTAAACCTGTATGAACCCAAACGCTTTAATCACCTCATTAAAGCGAATGTTCCAACTCCAAGATGCTTGCACCAGCCCATAGATGGAGCGCTGGAGCTTGCACACTTTGTTAGCACCCTTAGGGTCGACAAAACCTTCTGGTTGCATCATATACAACTCTTCCTTAAGGTTCCCGTTAAGGAACGCTGTTGTGACGTCCATTTGCCAAATTTCATAATCATAAAAGGCGGCAATTGCTAACATGATTCGGACTGATTTCAGCTTCGCTACGGGAGAGAAAGTCTCTTCGTAGTCAACTCCTTGAATCTGTCGAAAACCCTTTGCGACAAGTCGAGCTTTGTAAACAGTTACATTACCGTTTGCATCAGTCTTCTTCTTGAAGATCCATTTATTTTCTATGGCTCGCCGGTCATCAGGCAAGTCCACCAAAGTCCATACTTTGTTCTCATACATGGATCCTATCTCGGATTTCATGGCCTCAAGCCATTTGTTGGAATCCGGGCCCGCCATCGCTTCTTCATAGTTCGAAGGTTCACCGTTATCTAACAACATGATTTCCATCACTGGGTTGCCGTACCACTCTGGTGCAGAGCGTACCCTTGTGGACCTTCGCGGTTCAGTAGTAACTTGATCCGAAGCTTCATGATCATCATCATTAACTTCCTCTTCAGTCGGTGTAGGCACCACAGGAACAACTTCTTGTGCTGCGCTACTTTCCTGTTCGAGAGGGGGCGTAATTACCTCATCTAGTTCTACCTTCCTCCCACTTACTTCTTTCGAGAGAAACTCTTTCTCTAGAAAGGATCCGTTCTTGGCAACAAAGGTTTTACCTTCGGATCTAAGATAGAAGGTATACCCAATAGTTTCCTTAGGGTATCCTATGAATACGCATTTCTCCGCTTTGGGTTCGAGCTTTTCTGGTTGAAGTTTCTTCACATAAGCATCGCAGCCCCAAACTTTAAGAAACGACAACTTAGGTTTCTTGCCAAACCATAGTTCATACGGTGTCGTCTCAACGGATTTAGACGGTGCCCTATTTAAAGTGAATGCTGCAGTTTCTAATGCGTATCCCCAAAATGATAGCGGTAAGTCGGTGAGAGACATCATAGATCGTACCATATCTAATAAAGTACGATTACGACGTTCAGACACTCCGTTGCGCTGCGGTGTGCCAGGCGGCGTCAGTTGTGAAACGATTCCACACTTCCTTAGGTGTGTGCCAAATTCGTGACTCAAATATTCTCCTCCACGATCAGATCGTAGACATTTAATTTTTCTGTCACGTTGATTCTCAACCTCACTCTGAAATTCCTTGAACTTTTCAAACGTCTCAGATTTGTGCTTCATCAAGTAGATACACCCATACCTACTCAAATCATCGGTGAGAGTGAGAACATAACGATAACCACCGCGAGCTTCAACGTTCATTGGACCAGACACATCAGTATGTATTATTTCCAATAAGTCGGTTGCTCTCTCCATTATTCCTGAGAATGGAGTCTTAGTCATCTTGCCCATGAGGCACGGTTCGCATGTGTCAAATGATTCAAAGTCAAGAGACTCTAATAGTCCATCAGTATGGAGCTTCTTCATGCGTTTAACGCCGATATGACCAAGGCGGCAGTGCCACAAGTACGTGGGACTATCATTATCAACTTTGCATCTTTTGGTACTCACGCTATGAATATGTGTAACATCACGATCAAGATTCATCAAGAATAAACCATTCACCAGCGGAGCATGACCATAAAACATATCACTCATATAAATAGAACAACCATTATTCTCTGACTTAAATGAGTAGCCGTCTCGCATTAAGCAAGACCCTGATACAATGTTCATGCTTAAAGCTGGTACTAAATAACAATTATTAAGGTTTAAAACTAATCCCGACGGTAGATGTAGAGGTAGCGTGACGACGGCGATCACATCGACCTTTGAACCATTCCCGACGCGCATCGTCACCTCGTCCTTGGCCAGTCTCCGCTTATTCCGCAGTTCCTGCTTTGAGTTGCAAATGTGAGCAACAGCACCGGTATCAAATACCCAGGAGCTACTACGAGCGCTGGTAAGGTACACATCAATAACATCTATATCACATATACCTTTAACGTTCCCGGCCTTCTTGTCCGCTAAGTATTTGGGGCAGTTCCGCTTCCAGTGACCCTTTCCCTTGCAATAGAAGCACTCAGTCTCAGGCTTGGGTCCGTTCTTTTTCTTCTTCCCGACATCTGGCTTACCGGGCACGGCAACAGCTTTGCCGTCTTTCTTGAAGTTCTTCTTGCCCCTGCCTTTCTTGAAACTAGTGGTCTTGTTGACCATCAACACTTGATGCTCCTTCTTGATTTGTACTTCTGCAGACTTGAGCATCGAGTACAACTCGGGAATGGTTTTCTCCATCCCTTGCATGTTGTAGTTAAGCACAAAGCCTTTGTAGCTTGGTGGGAGAGACTGGAGGATTCTATCAATGATAGCATCATCCGGAAGTTCGACTCCAAGTGAAGTCAGACGACCGTGTAACCCAGACATTTTGAGTATGTGCTCACTGACAGAACTGTTCTCCTCCATCTTACAGCTGAAGAACTTGTCGGAGACTTCATATCTCTCGACACGGGCATGAGCTTGAAAAACTAGCTTCAGCTCTTGGAACATCTCATATGCCCCGTGTTGCTCAAAACGTCTTTGGAGCCCCGTTTCTAAACTGTATAACATGCTACACCTGACCAGAGAGTAGTCATCACTCCGCGCTTGCCAGACGTTTAGAATGTCCTGGGCTGCTGCGGGAGCGGGAGGGTCACCTAGCGGCGCATTAAGGACATAAGCCTTTTTACTTGCTTCAAGGATGAGCTTCAGGTTGCGAACCCAGTCCGCATAGTTGCTACCATCATCTTTCAGCTTGTTTTTCTCTAGGAATGCGTTGAAGTTGAGGTTGACGTTGGACATCTACAATATTTATAAAGACAACTTTTAGACTAAGTTCATGACAATTAAGTTCATTTAATCAAATTAAGTATGAACTCCCACTTAAATCGACATCCCTCTAGTCATCTAAGTGATACATGATCCATGTTGACTAACCCGTGGCCGATCATCACGTCAGACGGACTAGTCACCATGGTGAGCAACTTCATGCTGATCGTATTCAACCATACGACTCATGTTCGACCTTTCGGTCTCTTGTATTCGAGGTCATGTCTGTACATGCCAAGCTCGTCGAGTCAACCTAGGTGTTTCGCGTGTGTAAATCTGGCTTACACCCGTTGTATGCGAATGTTAGAATCTATCACACCCGATCATCACGTGGTGCTTCGAGACAACGAACCTTCGCAGCGGTGCACACTTAGGGGAATACGTTCTCGAAATTTTAAGAGGGATCATCTTATTATGCTACCGTCGTTTTAAGCAATAAGATGTAAAACACGATAAACATCAGAATGCAATCATATAGTGACATGATATGTCCATTATCATCTTTGCTCTTTCGATCTCCATCTTCAGGCATCGTATGATCATCATTGTCACCGGCGTGACACCATGATCTCCATCATCATGATCTCCATCATCGTGTCTCCGTGAAGTCGTCACGCCAACTACTACTATCACTACTACTATGGCTAACCGTTAGCAATGAAGTAAAATAGTAAGCACATGGCGTTGCATCTCATACAATAAATTAAGACAACTCCTATGGCTCCTGCCGGTTGTCATACTCATCGACATGCAAGTCGTGAAACCTATTACAATAACATGATCATCTCATACATCATACATGCAACATCACAACTTTGGCCATATCACATCACATGTCAAACCCTACAAAAACAAGTTAGACGTCCTCTAATTGTTGTTGCAAGTTTTACGTGGCTGATTTGGGTTTCTAGCAAGAACGCCTTCTTACCTACGTGATAGCCACAACTATGATATGCCAAAGCTATTTACCCTTCATAAGGACCCTTTTCATCAAATCCAATCCGACTAGAGTAGGAGAGACAGACACCCGCTAGCCACCTTTATGCACGATGTGCATGTCTGTCGGTGGAACCAGTCTCACGTAAGCGTACGTGTAAGGTCGGTCCGGGCCGCTTCATCCCACAATACCGCCGGAAAAGAATAAGACTAGTAACGGCAAGCAAATTGACAAACCATCGCCCACAACTTTTGTGTTCTACTCGTGCATAGAATGTACGCATAGAAAACCTGGCTCGGATGCCACTGTTGGGTAACGTAGCATAAATTCAAAAAATTTCCTACGCATGTTCAGATCTTCCTATGGAGAGACCAGCAATGAGAGAGGGGTAAGAGCATCTTCGTACCTTTGAAGATCGCTAAGCGGAAGCGTTGCTAGAACGCGGTTGATGGAGTCGTACTCGCGGCGATTCCGATCTAGTGCCGAACAACGGCACCTCCGCGTTCAACACACGTGCAGCCCGGTGACGTCTCCCGCACCTTGATCCAGCAAGGAGGAGGGAGAGGTTGGGGAAGAAGACCAACAACACGACGGCGTGGTGTTGGTGGAGAGACGAGGTCTCCCGGCAGGGCTTCGCCAAGCGCCGGCAGAGAGGAGGAGGAAGAAGTGCAGGGCTGCGCCGAGGGAGAGGGAAAACCGTGTCCTCCAAAGGCCAAAAGTGCCCACTATATATAGGGGAAGGGGAGAGGGGGTGCCACCCCTAGGGTTCCCACCCTAGGGGGTGCGGCAGCCCTCCCAGATGGGGGGAGTGGCGGCCAGGGCAAGGAGGAGGGGTGGCACACCCCTCTGGTGGGCCTAAGGCCCACCTTAGTTAGGGTTCCCCCCTTCCCCTTTTTTCTGGTGCACATGGGCTGGGTGGGGGGCGCACCATCCCACTTAGGGGCTGGTTCCCTTCCCCACTTAGCCCATCTAGCCTCCCGGGGTCGTCACCCCCCTTCGGTGGTCCCCCGGGACCACCTCCGGTGGTCCCGGTACGTTACCGGTGATGCCCGAAACACTTCCGGTGTCCGAAACCATCCGTCCTATATATCAATCTTTACCTCCGGACCATTCCAGAGCTCCTCATGACGTCCGGCATCTCATCCGGGACTCCGAACAACTTTCGGTAATCTCGTATAACAATTCCCTATAACCCTAGCGTCATCGAACCTTAAGTGTGTAGACCCTACGGGTTCGGGAGACAGGCAGGCATGACCGAGACACCTCTCTGGCCAATAACCATCAGCGGGGTCTGGATACCCATGGTGGCTCCCACTAGCTCCACAATGATCTCATCAGATGAACCACGATGTCAAGGATTCAATCAATCCCGTATACAATTCCCTTTGTCTGTCGGTATAGAACTTGCCCGAGATTCGATCGTCGGTATACCTATACCTTGTTCAATCTCGTTACCGGTAAGTCTCTTTACTCGTTCCGTAGCACGTCATCGTGTGACTAACTCCTTAGTCACATTGATCTCATGATGATGTTCTACCGAGTGGGCCCAGAGATACCTCTCCGTCACACGGAGTGACAAATCCCGATCTCGATTCGTGCCAACCCAACAGACACTTTCGGAGGTACCCGTAGTGCACCTTTATAGTCACCCAGTTACGTTGTGACGTTTGATACACCCAAAGCACTCCTACGGTATCCGGGAGTTGCACAATCTCACGTTCGAAGGAAAAGATACTTGACATTAGAAAAGCATTAGCATACGAACAATACGATCTAGTGCTAGGCTTAGGATTGGGTCTTGTCCACCACATCATTCTCCCAATGATGTGATCCCGTTATCAATGACATCCAATGTCCATGATCAGGAAACCATGATCATGTATTGACTAACGAGCTAGCCAACTAGAGGCTTGCTAGGGACACATTGTGATCTATTCATTCACACATGTATTACTGTTTCCTGTTAATACAATTATAGCATGAACGATAGACGATTATCATGAACAAGGAAATATGATAATAACCATTTTATTATTGCCTCTAGGGCATATTTCCAACAGAACCTAGCTCATGATGCTACTGTTGGGGAACGTTGCATGGGAAACAAAAAATTTCCTACACACACGAGGACCTATCATGGTGATGTTCATCTACGAGAGGGAGATTCGATCCACATACCCTTGTAGATCGCTCAGCAGGAAGCGTTAAGAAACGCGGTTGATGTAGTGGTACAGCTTCGTGATTCAAATCACCGTCGTCCCATGATCCGTCCCACGACCCGTTCCGATCTAGCGCCGAACGGAGGGCACCTCCGCGTTCAACACACGTATAGCTCGACTACGATATCGGCCTTCTTGATCCAGCAAGAGAGACGGAGAAATAGATGAGTCCTCCGGCAGCGTGACGGCGCGCCGGTGTTGGTGATGATCTATTCCTGCAGGGCTCCGCCCGAGCTCCGCAGGAATCTAATCTAGAGGAAGAACTAAGAGGTGTAGGTTTGAGTTGCACGTGGCAAAGTTGTGTCTCAAACAGCCCTAAACCTCAAGTATATATAGGAGGAGCCAAGGGGTGGGGCACGCCCTTAGGGCGCCGGCCAAGAAGGCCTCCTTGGGTCAGCCGACTTGGGGAAGGGAGGAGTCCTTCTCCAATCCCACTTGGATTAGAACACCTTCCTTATTTTCCCACCTCTTTTGGATTTTCCACTTTTTCCTCATGGGCTTTCCTTGGATTACTTTGTCAGCCCATTATACCTTATTGTGCATCTAATAAACCAACGTGGACCCCTTGGGGCGTGGTGGGCCCACCCAGTGGGACCCCGGAACCCATTCGTCACTCCCGGTACACTGTCGTCAATGCCCGAAAACTTTCCGGAATCCAAACACCAACTTCCTATATATCAATCTTTGTTTCCTGCCATTCCAGAAACCCTCGTGATGTCCGTGATGTCATCCGGGACTCCCAACAACCTTCGGTCACCAACACATATAACTAAACTAAACTAAAACGTCATCAAACCTTAAGTGTGCAGACCCTGCAGGTTCGAGAACTATGTAGACATGATCCGGGACACGCCTCGGTCAATATCCAATAGCGGGACTTGGATGTACATATTGGACTCTACATATTCTACGAAGATCTTATCGGTTGAACCTCTGTGCCAAGGATTCATATAATCCCGTATAACATTCCCTTTGTCCTTCGGTATGTTACTTGCCTGAGATTTGATCGTCGGTATCCCTATACCTGTTTTAGTCTCGTTACCGGAAAGTATCTGTACTCGTTCTGTAACACAAGATCCCGTGACTTACACTTGAGTCACATTGCTTGCAAGGCTTGTATGTGATGTTGTATTACCGAGTGGGTCCCGAGATACCTCTCCGTTACACGGAATGACAAATCCCAGTCTTGATCCATGCTAACTCAACGGACACCTTCGGACATACGTGTAGAGCACCTTTATAGTCACCCAGTAACGTTGTGACGTTTGATACACACAAGGTATTCCTTCGGTGTCAGTGAGTTACATGATCTCATGGTCATAGGAATGAATACTAGACACGCAGAAAACAAGAGCAACAAAATGACACGATCACATGCTACATTCATAGTTTGGGTCTAGTCCATCACATGATTCTCCTAATGATGTGATCCCGTTATCAAGCAACAACACTTGTCTATGGTCAGGAAACCTTGACCATCTTTGATCAACGAGCTAGTCAACTAGAGGCTTACTAGGGACACTGTTTTGTCTATGTATCCACACATGTATTTGAGTTTCCAATCAATACAATTATAGCATGGATAATAAACGATTATCACGAACAAAGAAATATAATAATAACTAATTTATTATTGCCTCTAGGGCATATTTCCTACAGTGCCCCTCTCCAGCTCCTTCCCCTCCATCCTCTTCCCCGCCGCGTCGCGACGAGCACTCTGCTTCGCCACTATGCTGCCCGTGCGCCCTCGTATCCATCCAAGCCCGAGCTCTCCCGAAGCCCAGTTGGCCTCCCCTGCTCCTCTGTGATGCTTCCGGATACCGCAAACTGCCAACCACGCCACCCAGGAGCTCTAGTGTGTGGCTAGGAACGCCACGACGGCCAAGTTCATCCGCTCGCCATCGGGCACCTATAAATAGGCTACCCCGAAGCCCTCCCCGATCACGACACCACCCCAACACCCTCTTTATCACTCCTAGCCTCCTCCCTGTCCAGTCAATTGAGCTCGAGGGCCCCTCTGATTCTCCACAACCGCCATAGTGGCCCCTGTCCTCCTCCTAAATTCGGTCCGCCCCGACCCTCTCCTCTCCTCCCAAAACCACCAGACACCCATCACCACCCCATTAAGCCCTCCCGCACCTCGGTGGGCCTCTAGAGTGGCTAGCTGCTCGGCCCCAACCTCACCCGTAGCAGCCATCCGTCGTGGCCGTGGGCACGCGCTTTTCCGCCCTCGCCGAGCTCCGCCTCCTACCTGGATGGGTGCACCGCACCACGCTGATCTCTGTGATGGCTGATACGTCTCCAACGTATCTATAATTTTTGATAGTTCCATGCTATTATCTTGTCAAACTTTGGATGTTTTGTATACCTTTTATATCTTTTTTGGGACTAACTTATTAACTCAGTGTCAAGTGCCAGTTCTAGTTTTTTCAGTGTTTTTGACCCTTTTCAGAGGAGGATTTTAAACGGAGTCCAAATGGAATAAAACTTCCAAAAATATTTTTTTCGAAACAGAAGATGATCAGGAGACTTGAGAACCAAGGCAGGGGGTCCCCATGGACCTCACAAGCCCCCTAGCCGCGGCCAGGGGGGCCCGCGCCTCCCAGGCTTGTGGGCTCCCTAGGCCTCCTCTGCCCTAGATCTTTCGCCTATATATTCCCTAAAATCCGAGAAAAAATCACGAGATCAACGAAAACACTTTTCCGCCGCCACAAGCTCCTGTCTCCGCAAGATCCCATGTGGGGCACGTTCTGGTGCCCTGCCGGAGGGGAGATTTGGATACGAAGGGCTTCTTCATCAACACCATGACCTCTCCGATGATGCGTGCGTAGTTCACCATGGACCTACGGGTCCATAGCTAGTAGCTAGATGGCTTCTTCTCTCTCTTGGATCTTCAATACAAAGTTCTCCATGATCTTCATGGAGATCTATCAGATGTAATCTTCTTTGCGGTGTGTTTGTCGAGATCCGATGAATTGTGGATTTATGATCAGATTATCTATGAATCTTATTTGAGTTTCTTCTGATCTCTCTTATGCATGATTTCATATCCTTGTCATTCTCTTCGAGTTGTGGGTTTTGTTTGGCCAACTTGATCTATGATTCTTGCAATGGGATAAGTGCTTGGTTTTGGGTTCATACCATGCGGTGACCTCACCCAGTGACATAAGGGGTAGCGAGGCACGTATCGTGTTGTTGCCATCAAGGGTAAAAAAGATGGGGTTTTCATCATTGGTTTGAGTTTATCCCTCTACATCATGTCATCTTGCTTAAGGCGTTACTCTGTTCGTCATGAACTCAATACACTAGATGCATGCTGGATAGCGGTCGATGTGTGGAGTAATAGTAGTACATGAAGAAAGTATCGGTCTACTTGTCTCGGACGTGATGCCTATATGTATGATCATTGCCTTAGATATCGTCATGACTTTACGCGGTTCTATCAATTTCTCGACAGTAATTTGTTCACCCACCGTAATATTTGCTATTTTGAGAGAAGCCTCTAGTGAACACTATGGCCCCCGGGTCTACTTCACACCATATTTTCAGCCTTACACTTCTACTTCGTCGCACTTTCCGCCTTCAGTTCTCACTTTGCAATAAATCTTGAAGGGATTGACAACCCCTTTATAGCGTTGGGTGCAAGCTCGTTTGTGTTTGCGCAGGTACTCTGGACTTGACGAGATTCTCCTACTGGATTGATACCTTGGTTCTGAAACTGAGAGAAATACTTACTGCTCCCGTGCTGCATCACCCTTTCCTCTTCAAGGGAAAAACCAACGCAAGCCAAGTCTCTATCAACGTGCCAATTTCTGGCGCCGTTGCCGGGGAGGATCAAGTCAAGAACTCATCCAAGTAAGTGTCGCAAACTCATCTCTTGCATTTACTTTTTTTTGCCTCTCGTTTTCTTCTTCCCTAGTTCTGAAAAATAAAAATTTACAAAAATATTTGCCCTTTTCTTCGTTTGCCTTTCCTTTGCTTGTGTGCTATGTGCCTTCAATATGCTTGCATCTTCGCTTGCTGAAAATCTAGTGATATGGATCCTCACCCACTTGCTAATCTCTTTAAGAGATCCAATTATGTTGATCCAATTGCTAGTGAATTGAGTGCACTTGACTTTCTCTATGGAGTTTTGCTTGAGATGCGTGAATCTGAAAATCGTGATGAAGAAATTTATGAAGTGATTCACGAGGGCTCCTTGAATGAAAAGCATGATTGCAATGATTTCATTATAAATTCTATTAATGACAATCATGCTAAAAATATGCAAAACCCTAAGCTTGGGGATGCTAGTTTTGCTATGTCCACTACTTGTTGCAATGATCATGATTGGGGTAATGATTTTTCTTATGATCTTGAAAATTTGTTGAAACCTCATGATGAATATGATATTTGCAATATTATTGAAAGTGGGTTTGGAGAAGTCATGACTTTAGTTGATGATAATCCCACTATTTTTGAAGAGCGTCAACTTTGCATGCATGTGGATCATGAAAAGAATATCCTATGGGATAGCTATATTGTTGAATTTGAATATGATCCCACATGTAATTATTATGAGAGAGGAAAATATTTTGGTAGAAACTTTCATGTTACTAAACCACCTCTCGTTGTGTTGAGATTGCTATTGTCTCTTTCTTCTTCCTTGCATATGGTCGCTATTGCTTGTCTTGACAATATGTTTTCCTATAAAATGCCTATGCATAGGAAGTATGTTAGACTTAGATGTGATTTTCACATGTTTCATGATGCTCTCGTCGTGTCCGATTGCTATCTTTTATGTGAGCATCATTGAATTATCAATGCCTAGCTAAGGGCGTTAAACAATAGCGCTTGTTGGGAGGCAACCCAATGAATTTATCTTTGCTTTTGCTTTATGTTTTTTTGCATCCACACCATCATAATTCTGTTATGATTGTGTCTTTTGTGTTTCTTTTTGTGTCTGGCCAAGCAAAACCTTTATGACTAGTCTTGGTGATGGTTGTTTGATCCTGTTGGAATAAGACAGAAACTTTTCGCTCACGAGATTATTTTTCATTTTTTATTCAGAAAGCACTTTTGAGTTGATTCTTTTTGATGCTGGTTGATGTGCCTTTTTCCCAGGCATTCGTAATTTTTCAGAATTTTTGAGGTACCAGAAGTATACGAAGTATACAGATTGCTACAGACTGGTGTGTTTTTGATAGATTCTGTTTTTGTTGAGTTGGTTGCTTGTTTTGATGAAACTATGGATAGTATCAGGGAGTACTAGCCATGGAAAAGTGAGAATACAGTAATCTAACACCAATATAAATAGAAATCAAGATTGCTACAATACCTAAGGAGGTGGTAGTTTGTTTTCTTGTGCTAATGATATCACGAGTTTCTGTTTAAGTTTGGTGTTGTGAAGTTTTCAAGTTTTGGGTGATGTTCTCATGGACAAAGGGATAAAGAGTGGAAAGAGCTCAAGCTTGGGGATTCCAAATACATCCCAAGCCAAATTAAAGGACACCAAAAAGACTAAGCTTGGGGATGCCCCGGGAAGGCATCCCCTCTTTCATCTTCAATCCATCGGTAACATTACTTGGAGCTATATTTTTATTCACCACATGATATGTGTTTTGCTTGGAGCGTCTTGTATCGTAGGAGTATTTTCTTTTTGTTGTGTCACAATCATCCTTGCTGCACACATTTTGGGAGAGACATGCACTCATCGTGATTTTGCTAGAATGCTCATTGTGTTTCACTTATATCTTTTGAGCTTGATAATTTTGCTCTATGTGCTTCACTTAGATCATTTTAGAGCACGGCGGTGCATGACTTGGTAGTTGGCTTGTGCTATGAAAGTAGTCCCAAAGGTGATAGGTACCCAAAGAAGATACAAAAACTTCCATCTTCATGTGCATTGAGTAGAAAGAGAAGTTTGATTCCTCTCAATTAGTTTTGAGACGTGGATTTGGTAATATTAAGAGTTATGTTAGTAGGGTGTTGTGAATCTAGAAATACTTGTGTTGAAGTTAGTGATTCCCGTAACATGCACGTATGGTGAACTGCTATGTTAGGAAGTTAGAACATAATTGATCTATTGATTGTCATCCTTTGTGTTGCGGTCGGGATCGCGCAATGGTTAACACCTACCAACCCTTCCCCTAGGAGTATGCATTTAGCACTTTGTTTCAATTACTAATAAAAACTTTCGCAACAAGTACGTGAGTTCTTCATGACTAATGTGAGTCCATGGTATAGATGCACTTTCACCTTCCACCATTGCTAGCCTCTCTAGTACCGCGCAATTTTCGCCCGTGCACAAACCCACCATATGCCTTCCTCAAAACAGCCACTGTATCTACCTACTATGGCATTTTCATAGCCATTCCGAGATATATTGCCATGCAACTCCCACCGTTCCGTCTCATGACTTGTGTCGTCACTCTCATATTGCCATTGCATGATCGTAAGATAGCTAGCGAAATGTTTCAATGTCATACGCCAAGCTAGATCGTTGCACATCCCGGTACACTGCCGGAGGCATTTCCTATATAGTCATCATCGTTCTAAGCTTTGAGCTATGAGTAAATAATAGTGTGATGATCATCATTATTAGAGCATTGACCCATGTGAGGAAATAAATAAATAAAAAGAGGCCAAAGAGCCCAAATAAAAAAGAGGCCAAAGAGCCCGATGAAAAAAAGAAAAAAAGAGAGAAAAAGAGAGAAGGGACAATGCTACTATCTTTTTCCACACTTGTGCTTCATAATAGCACCATGTTCTTCATGATTGAGAGCCTCTCGTTTCGTCACCACCATATGCTACTGGGAATCTTCATTATATAACTTGGCTTGTATATTCCAATGATGGGATTCCTCAAAATTGCCCTAGGTCTTCGTGAGCAAGCAAGTTGGATGCACACCCACTAGTTCTCCTTTTGAGCTTTCACATACTTATAGCTCTAGTGCATCCTTTGTATGACAATCCCTACTCATTCACATTGATATCTATTAATGGGCATCTCCATAACCCTTTGATACGCCGAGTCAATGTGACCGTCTCCTCCTTTTTTGTCTCACAACCACCACCACACTCTATTCCACCTATAGTGCTATATCCATGGCTCACGCTCATGTATTGCGTGATAGTTGAAAAAGGTTTGAGAAAGTAAGAGTGCGAAAATAATTACTTGGACAATACCGGGGTTGTGCATGATTTACATTAGTTGTGTTGGGATGATGGAGCATAGCTAGACTATATGATTTTGTAGGGATAACTTTGTTTGGCCTTGTTATTTTGAAAGTTCATGATTACCTTGCTAGTTTGCTTGAAGTATTATTGTTTTCATGTCAACAACAAACTATTGCTTTGAATCTTACGGATCTGAACATTCATGTCACATGAAAGAAGTTACAAAGGATGACTATGCTAGGTAGCATTCCACATCAAAAATTCAGTCTTTATCACTTCCCTACTTGAGGACGAGCAGGAGTTAAGCTTGGGGATGCTTGATACGTATCCAACGTATCTATAATTTTTGATAGTTCCACGCTATTATCTTATCAAACTTTGGATGTTTTGTATACCTTTTATATCTTTTTGGGACTAACTTATTAACTCAGTGCCAAGTGCCAGTTCCTGTTTTTTCAGTGTTTTTGACCCTTTTCAGAGGAGGATTTTAAATGGAGTCCAAACGGAATAAAACTTCCGAAAAGATTTTTACCGAAATAGAAGACGATCGGGAGACTTGAGAACCAAGGTAGGGGTTCACCAGGGACCCCACAAGCCCCCTAGCGGCTAGGGGGGGGGTGTGCGCCTCCTAGGCTTGTGAGCTCCTTCGGCCTCCTCTGCCCTAGGTCTTTCGCCTATATATTCCCTAAAATCCCAGAAAAAATCATGAGATCAACGAAAACACTTTTCCGCCGCCGCAAGCTTCTGTCTCCGCAAGATCCCATCTAGGGCACGTTCTGGTGCCCTGCCGGAGGGGAGATTCGGATACGAAGGGCTTCTTCATCAACACCATGACCTCTCCGATGATGCGTGAGTAGTTCGCCATAGACCTACGGGTCCATAGCTAGTAGCTAGATGGCTTCTTCTCTCTCTTGGATCTCCAATACAAACTTCTCCATGATCTTCATGGAGATCTATCAGATGTAATCTTCTTTGCGGTATGTTTGTCGAGATCCGATGAATTGTGGATTTATGATCAGATTATCTATGAATCTTATTTGAGTTTCTTCTGATCTCTCTTATGCATGATTTCATATCCTTGTAATTCTCTTCGAGTTGTGGGTTTTTTTTGGCCAACTTGATCTATGATTCTTGCAATGGGATAAGTGCTTGGTTTTGGGTTCATACCGTGCGGTGACCTCACCCAGTGACAGAAGGGGTAGCGAGGCACGTATTGTGTTGTTGCCATCAAGGGTAAAAAGATGGGGTTTTCATCATTGGTTTGAGTTTATCTCTCTACATCATGTCATCTTGCTTAAGGTGTTACTCTGTTCTTCGTGAACTCAATACACTAGATGCATGCTGGATAGAAGTCGATGTGTGGAGTAATAGTAGTAGATGCAGAAAGTATCGGTCTACTTGTCTCAGACGTGATGCCTATATGTATGATCATTGCCTTAGATATCGTCATGACTTTACGCGGTTCTATCAATTGCTCGGCAGTAATTTGTTCACCCAACGTAATATTTGCTATTTTGAGAGAAGCCTCTAGTGAACACTATGGCCCCCGGGTCTACTTCACGCCATATTTTCAGCCTTACACTTTTACTTCGTTGCAGTTTCCACCTTCAGTTCTTACTTTGCAATCAATCTTGAAGGGATCGACAACCCCTTTATAGCGTTGGGTACAAGCTCTTTTGTGTTTGCGCACGTACTCTGGACTTGACGAGATTATCCTACTGGATTGATACCTTAGTTCTCAAACTGAGGGAAATACTTACTGCTCCTGTGCTGCATCACCCTTTCCTCTTCAAGGGAAAAACCAACGCAAGCCAAGTCTCCGTCAACGTGCCAATTTATGGCACTGTTGTTTGAGAAGTAGCAATGGCTAGAGTGTCGCCGGAGGTGGCCGATGGCCCCGGGACGGCCGCTGGCGCCGGCGCCCTTTCTCTACCTCACGGTCGCGAGCGGGAGAACATAAAGGAGGAGTGGGAGGAGGGAGAAGGACCTAACAGGTGGGCCCCGACCCCACCTGTGAGCGAGAGAGGAGCTGCCAGGCTGGATAAGTGGAAGCGCCCCGGGCGTGTTTACGTTTTCCTCACGGGAAAGCGTATTTCCCGGAGTGCGCGACCAGACAGGCTGTCAGGGACTTGGTTGTGAATATTATTTTTGCAGATAAGTCCTTGTTTCTAAAACCCTTATATCTTTTTGCTCGTAACTCCAATTCATGTGAAACCAACGCCCACGTCTTCAACTCATTGAGCCTCTTCCGATGGTATCATTTTCATAATGGTTTCACATTCTGAAAATGACCATTTTTCCCTTGCCCTTCTATCAGCCCCCTCCGAGAGAAAACGATTTCCGACGATCCTTTCCGCGGACTCTCCGCACTTCTTCACGGAATATTCTTCGACCCCAGGCAAGCCGATCTTCTGATATATGCCCTAATGCATTGCTCAGTGTTATTCTTGCATGTTTAATTAATGATATGCTTGTGCTAGAAATAATTAAACTCCTGCCATTTCGATGTTATCATTTACATTACCTGCTACTACTCATCTTATCATTGCACTAATGAGTTGTCGTGATATTATATAGAGATAGGTGGTTATCATGCCTAGCTAGTGCCATCTCAAGTTATTGTGATAAACAACCATGCTTGTGAAATACTGGCAAAGACTAAATCTAGTCGGTTGATCTAGAGTCATGTGTCCGGGCTTATATGTGCAACCACATTTGCTGGTATGGGATGGCCTTGACTTGGTCTGATTGCATGCTCTTTCACCGGTACCTCCAAAGAGGGAGGGTTATGCACGCGCGATACCCTGATCAGGTAGGCGGTGATAACCCTGTGAGCCAGTTGAGTATTGTGCCGGCGTCCCTGATAACCCACAAGTATAGGGGATCAATTATAGCCTTTCTAGATAAGTAAGAGTGTCGAACCCAACGAGGAGCTAAAGGTAGGACAAATATTCCCTCAAGTTCTATCGACCACCGGTACAACTCTACGCACACTTTACGTTCGCTTTACCTAGAACAAGTATGAAACTAGAAGTACTTTTTAGGTGTGATAGGATAGGTTTGCAAGATAATAAAGAACACATAAATAAAAACTAGGGGCTGTTTAGATAAAGAAACAATTACGTTAGTTTAACGAGTGTGGAAAAGTGGTGGTAGGAGTTGCGGAATTGTCCCTAAGCAATTGACTACGTTACTAGACCGATAACAAGTTTTATGTGGGAGAGGCCACTGCTAGCATGTCATCCCTTACTTGGAATTCTATGCACTTATGATTGGAACTATTAGCAAGCATCCGCAACTACTAACGTTCATTCAGGTAAAATCCAACCATAGCAATAAGATATATTGGCCCCCCTTCAATCCCGTATGCATCAATTTCTATGCTAGGGTGAAGCTTGTGTCACCCTTGCCCTCCAATACATAGTCCTATCAACATACTACTAACCCTATGGTGTGATCCACGCGCGTGCTCATATGATGGGCACCAAAGGACAACAACATAACCACAAGCAAACTAAACCAATCATGGCAATTCATCAATCACCGATAGGACAACGAAAATCTACTCACACATCATAGGATGGCAACACATCATTGGATAATAATATGAAGCATAAAGCACCATGTTCAAGTAGAGGGTACAACGGGTTGAGGGAGCGTGGACCGCTGAATATAGATGGGGGAAGGTGATGGAGGTGTTGGTGAAGATGACGAAGGTGTTGGTGTAGATCGCTGTCACACCATGATGTCCCGGGCGGCGTTCCGCCACCGCCGGGAGAGAGGGGGAGAGAGACCCCCTTCTTCTTCTTCTTCCTTGACCTCCTCCCTAGATGAGGGAAGGGTTTCCCCTCTAGTCCATGGTCTTCATGGTGGCTGATACATCTCTAACGTATCTATAATTTTTGATGGTTCCATGCTATTATCTTGTCAAACTTTGGATGTTTTGTATGCCTTTTATATCTTTTTGGGACTAACTTATTAACTCAGTGCCAAGTGTCAGTTCCTGTTTTTCCGTGTTTTTGACCCTTTTCAGAGGAGAATATTAAACGGAGTCCAAACGGAATAAAACTTCCGAAAAGATTTTTTTCGGTACAGAAGATATGCACGGGGCGTGAGAACCAAGGCAGAGGCCACAAGCCCCCTAGGCGCGGCCAGGGGGTTGGCGCCTAGCAGGCTTGTGGCCCCCCCTGTGGCTCATCTGCCCTACTTCTTCCGCCTATATATCCCCGAAAAAAATCCAAAACCACGGGAGCGATCCACGAAAATACTTTTCCACCGCTTCAAGCTTCTGTCTCCGCAAGATCCCATCTAGGGCACGTTCTGGTGGCCTGCCGGAGGGGGGATTCAAATACGGAGGGCTTCTTCATCAACACCATTGCCTCTCTGATGATGCGTGAGTAGTTCACCATAGACCTTCGGGTCCATAGCTAGTAGCTAGATGGCTTCTTATCTCTCTTGGATCTTCAATACAAAGTTCTCCATGATCTTCATGGAGATCTATCCGATGTAATCTTCTTTTGCGGTGTGTTTGTCGAGATCTGATGAATTGTGGATTTATGATCAGATTATCTATGAATCTTATTTGAGTTTCTTCTGATCTCTTGTATGCATGATTTCATAACTTGTAATTCTCTTCGAGTTGTGGGTTTTGTTTGGCCAACTTGATCTATGATTCTTGCAATGGGAGAAGTGCTTGGTTTTGGGTTCATACCGTGCGGTGACCTCACCCAGTGACAGAAGGGGTAGCGAGGCACGTATCGTGTTGTTGCCATCAAGGGTAAAAAGATCGGGTTTACATCATTGGTTTGAGTTTATCTCTATACATCATGTCATCTTGCTTAAGGCGTTACTCTATTCGTCATGAACTCAATACACTAGATTCATGCTGTATAGCGGTCGATGTGTGGAGTAATAGTAGTTGATGCAGAAAGTATCGGTCTACTTGTCTCGGACGTGATGCCTATATGGATGATCATTGCCTTGGATATCGTCATGACTTTGTGCGGTTCTATCAATTGCTCGACAGTAATTTGTTCACCCACCGTAATATTTGCTATCTTGAGAGAAGCCTCTAATGAACACTATGGCCCCCGGGTCTACTTCACATCATATTTTCAGCCTTACACTTTTATTTCGTTGCACTTTCCGCCTTCAGATCTCACTTTGCAATCAATCTTGAAGGGATTGACAACCCCTTTATAGCGTTGGGTGCAAGCTCGTTTGTGTTTGCGCAGGTACTCTGGACACTTGGCTTGATTCTCCTACTCGATTGATACCTTGGTTCTCAAACTGAGGGAAATACTTAGTCCTGCTGTGTGCATCACCCTTTCCTCTTCAAGGGAAAAACCAACGCAAGCTCAAGAGGTAGCAAGAAGAATTTCTGGCGCCGTTGCCGGGGAGGAGGATCAAGTCAAGAATAGTCTCCCGTCAACGTGCCAATTTCTGGCACCGTTGTTGGGGAGGATCAAGTCAAGAATAGTCTCCCGTCAACATGTCAATCTCTGGCACCGGGGATTATTCTAAGTGAAGCTCATCCAAGTAAGTGTCGCAAACTCATCTCTTGCATTTACTTTTTTGCCTCTAGTTTTTCTCTCCCCCACTTCTGAAAAACAAAAAATTACAAAAATATTTGCCTTTTTCGTTCGCCCTTTTCTCTCGCTTGCTTTCTGTTCGCTTGTGCGCTTGTCTGCCTGCTAAGACCTGTATGGCCCGACCTAAGGATTATGATG
Source organism: Hordeum vulgare subsp. vulgare (assembly GCF_904849725.1). Lineage (NCBI taxonomy): Eukaryota > Viridiplantae > Streptophyta > Magnoliopsida > Poales > Poaceae > Hordeum > Hordeum vulgare. Next base: position 302,467,411 of record NC_058518.1, on the reverse strand, counting down.
CTTACTACTCAAGGTTGGAAGAAATTGAAACTAGTGTTAAAGGCTTCATGTCTACACAGTTCGATTACAATAGTTACTTCCGTGGGTAACTAAGGAAGCAAAATTCTTTCTTGGCTTTTATGAATAAAGAAGTTGATGATATGGCCAAAGAATTCCTTGCGCTAAATTCTCAGTTTGCTCGTCTTGAAAAGTTGGTAGGTCAGATATCTGGTAAACATGCTACCTTAGTCGATAAAATGGCTGCTAAACCTAAAATTTGTTATGATAATCACGAAGATCTTAAAGTGCTTGGTGTGACTCCCATTGAATCCTTGTTTTCTAGTGTCAAACCTAATGATGATGGGGCTGGATATGAACCCACCTTGGTTGAAAAACACCCCAATGATTCAGAGTCTATCTATCTTGATGCTAAAAGCATTGAAAGTGGAGTAGAGGATATCAAAGCTTTGGGTAGTAATGAAACTACTACTTTGGATTTAAAGTAATTCAATTATGATAGTTGCTCTTTGATTGAATGCATTTCCTTGATGCAATCCATGCTAAACTCTCCACACACTTATAGCCAAAACAAGGCCTTTATCGATCATATCGTCGATGCTATGATAAAATATCTTGAAGAAAAACTTGAGTTGGAAGTTTCTATTCCTAGAAACTTCATGATGAGTGGGAACCTACTATCAAAATCAAGATCAAAAACTATGAATGCAATGCTTTGTGTGATTTGGGTGGTAGTGTTTCTGTGATTCCAAAGTCTTTATGTGATATTCTAGGCTTTAATGAGATTGATGAGTGCTCTCTTAATTTGCATCTTGCGGATTCTACTCTCAAGAAACCCATGGGAAGGATCAATGATGTTCTTATTATTGCAAATAGGAACTATGTACCCGTGGATTTCATTGTGCTTGATATTGATTGCAATCCTGCATGTCCTATCATTCTTGGTAGACCTTTCCTAAGGACTATTGGTGCTATCATCGATATGCAGGAAGGGAATATCAGATTTCAATTTCCTTTAAAGAAGGGCATGGAGAATTTTTCTAGAAATAAAATAAGATTGCCTTGTGACTCCGTGATGAGGGCTACATATGGTTTGAGCACCAAAGACAACGATACATGATTCTATCACCTTATGCCTAGCTAAGGGCGTTAAACAATAGCGCTTGTTGGGAGGCAACCTAATGAATTTATCTTTGCTTTTTTGCTTTCTGTTTTGTTGCGTCCACACCATCATAATTCTGTTATGATTGTGTCTTTTGTGTTTCTTTTTGTGTTTGAGCCAAGTAAAACCTTTATGACTAGTTTGGTGATGGTTGTTTGATCCTGCTGGAAAAAGAAAAAAACTTTTTGCTCACGAAATTATTTTTCATTTTTAGCCAGAAAGAGCTTTTGAGTTGATTATTTTTGCTTTTGGTTGATATGCATTGGCCCAAACCGTCGTAATTTTTCAGAATTTTTGAGATACCAGAAGTATACGAAGTATACGGATTGCTACAGACTCGTCTGTTTTTGATAGATTCTGTTTTTGTTGTGTTGGTTGCTTGTTTTGATGAAACTATGGATAGTATCGGGGGGGGGGGGGGGGGTACTAGCCATGGAAAAGTGATAATACAGTAACCTAACACCAATATAAATAGAAATCAAGTTGGCTACAGTACCTCAGGAGGTGGTAGTTTGTTTTCTTGTGCTAATGATATCACGAGTTTCTGTTTAAGTTTTGTGTTGTGAAGTTTTCAAGTTTTGGGTGATGTTCTCATGGACAAAGGGATAAAGAGTGGAAAGAGCTCAAGCTTGGGGATTCCCAAGGCATCCCAAGCCAAATTCAAGGACACCAAAAAGCCTAAGCTTGGGGATGCCCCGGGAAGGCATCCCCTCTTTCTCTTCAATCCATCGGTAACATTACTTGGAGCTATATTTTTTATTCACCACATGATATGTGTTTTGCTTGGAGCTTCTTGTTGTGTCACAATCATCCTTGCTGCACACCTTTTGAGAGAGACATGCACTCATCGTGAATTTGCTAGAATACTCTTTGAGCTTCGCTTATATCTTTTGAGTCAGGCAATTTAGCTCACTTGTGCTTCACTTAGATCTTTTCGAGCAAGGCGGTGTCATATTTTGGAGAAATAAGAACTCTCGATCTTCATTTATATCTTTTTGAGAGTGATCTATCTGAGTAACTTTGTAGTTGGCTTGTGCTATGAAAGTAGTCCCAAAGGTGATAGGAACCCAAAGAGGATACAATGCAACTTCCATCTTCTTGTGCATGGATTAGAAAGAGAAGTTTGATTCCTCTCAATTAGTTTTGAGACATGGATTTGGTGATATTAAGAGTTATGTTAGTAGGGTGTTGTGAATCTAGAAATACTTGTGTTGAAGTTAGTGATTCCTGTAACATGCACGTATGGTGAACCGCTATGTTAGGAAGTCAGAGCATAATTGATCTATTGATTGTCATCCTTTGTGTTGCAGTCGGGATCACGCGATGGTTAACACCTACCAACCCTTCCCCTAGGAGTATGCATCTAGCACTTTGTTTCGATTACTAATAAAAACATTCGCAATAAGTATGTGAGTTCTTCATGACTAATGTGAGTCCATGGTATAGATGCACTTTCACCTTCCACCATTGCTAGCCTCTCTAGTGCCGCGCAACTTCTGCCGGTGCATAAACCCACCATATGCCTTCCTCAAAGCAGCCACCATACCTACCTACTATGGCATTTTCATAGCCATTTCGAGAAATATTGCCATGCAACTCCCACCGATCCGTCTCATGACTTGTGTCATCACTCTCATATTGCCATTGCATGATCGTAAGATAGCTAGCGAGATGTTTCAACGTCGTACGCCAAGCAAGATCGTTGCACATCCCGGTACACCGCCAGAGGCAGTTCCTATAGAGTCATCATTGTTCTAGCATTGAGCTTTGAGTAAATTAAAGTGTGATGATCATCATTATTAGAGCATTGTCCCATGTGAGGAAATAATAAAAAAAGAGGCTAAAGTTTCCCACAAAAAAAAGAGAGAGATATGGAAAGAGGCCAAAGTGCCCAAAAAAATATTGGGGAACGTCGCATGGGAAACAAAAATTTTCCTACACGCACGAAGACCTATCATGGTGATGTCCATCTACGAGAGGGGATATTCGATCTACGTACCCTTGTAGATCGCACAGCAGAAGCGTTAGTGAACGCGGTTGATGTAGTGGAACGTCCTCACGTCCCTCGACCCGCCCCGCGAACCGTCCCGCGATCAGTCCCACGATCTAGTGCCGAATGGACGGCACCTCCGCGTTCAACACACGTACAGCTCGACGATGATCTCGGGCTTCTTGACCCAGCAAGAGAGGAGGAGAGGTAGATGAGTTCTCCGGCAGCGTGACGGCGCTCCGGAGGTTGGTGGTGATCTAATCTCAGCAGGGCTCCGCCCGAGCTCCGCAGAAACGCGATCTAGAGGTAAAACCGTGGAGATATGTGGTCGGGCTGCCGTGGCAAAGTTGTCTCAAATCAGCCCTAAAACCTCCGTATATATAGGAGGAAGAGGGGGGACCTTGCCTTGAGGCTCAAGGAGCCCCAAGGGGGTCGGCCGAGCCAAGGGGGGGAGTCCTCCCCTTCCAAACCGAATCCAACTAGGTTTGGAAGGAGGAGTCCTTCCCCTTCTTCCCACCTCCTCTTTTTTTTTCCTTTTCTCTTTGATTTTCTTCCTATGGCGCATAGGGCCTTCTTGGGCTGTCCCACCAGCCCACTAAGGGCTGGTGCGCCACCCCAAGGCCTATGGGCTTCCCCGGGGTGGGTTGCCCCCCCGGTGAACACCCGGAACCCATTCGTCATTCGCGGTACATTCCCGGTAACTCCGAAAACCTTCCGGTAATAAAATGAGGTCATCCTATATATCAATCTTCGTTTCTGGACCATTCCGGAAACCCTCGTGACGTCCGTGATCCCATCCGGGACTCCGAACAACATTCGGTAACCAACCATATAACTCAAATACGCATAAAACAACGTCGAACCTTAAGTGTGCAGACCCTGCGGGTTCGAGAACTATGTAGACATGACCCGAGTGACTCCTCGGTCAATATCCAATAGCGGGAACTGGATGCCCATATTGGATCCCACATATTCTACGAAGATCTTATCGTTTGAACCTCAGTGCCAAGGATTCATATAATCCCGTATGTCATTCCCTTTGGCCTTCGGTATGTTACTTGCCCGAGATTGGATCGTCAGTATCCGCATACCTATTTCAATCTCGTTTACCGGCAAGTCTCTTTACTCGTTCCGTAATACAATATCCTGCAACTTACACTAAGTCACATTGCTTGCAAGGCTTGTGTGTGATGTTGTATTACCGAGTGGGCCCCGAGATACCTCTCCATCACACGGAGTGACAAATCCCAGTCTCGATCCATACTAACTCAACGAACACCTTTGGAGATACCTGTAGAGCATCTTTATAGTCACCCAGTTACGTTGCGACGTTTGATACACACAAAGCATTCCTCCGGTGTTAGTGAGTTATATGATCTCATGGTCATCGGAACAAATACTACATTCAGATCCGTGTGCACTTTGCATATATTTACGTCCTCCCCTTCAACGTAGTCGCGGATGAGGTTGAAGCGTCGTTTGATGTGTCTGGTCTTCTTGTGAAAACGCAGTTCCTTTGCTAAGGCAATGGCACCCGTGTTGTCACAGAACAAGGTTATTGGATTCAGTGCACTTGGCACTACTCCAAGATCCGTCATGAACTGCTTCATCCAGACACCCTCCTTAGCCGCCTCCGAGGCAGCCATGTATTCCGCTTCACATGTAGAATCTGCTACGACGCTTTGCTTGGAACTGCACCAGCTAACCGCACCCCCATTAAGAATGAATACGTATCCGGTCTGCGACTTAGAGTCGTCCGGATCTGTGTCAAAGCTTGCATCGACGTAACCCTTTACAGCGAGCTCTTCGTCACCTCCATACACGAGAAACATCTCCTTAGTCCTTTTCAGGTACTTCAGGATATTCTTGACCGCCGTCCAGTGATCCACTCCTGGATTACTCTAGAACCTGCCTGCCATACTTATGGCCAGGCTAACGTCCGGTCTAGTGCATAGCATTGCATACATGATAGAACCTATGGCTGAAGCATAGAGGACGGTGCTCATATGCTCTCTATCCTTATCAGTTGCTGGGCACTGAGTCTTACTCAATCTCGTACCTTGTAAAACTGGCAAGAACCCTTTCTTGGACTGTTCCATTTTGAACCTCTTCAAAACTTTATCAAGGTACGTGCTTTGTGAAAGTCCTATCAGGCGTTTTGATCTATCCCTGTAGATCTTAATGCCTAGAATGTAAGAAGCTTCTCCTAGGTCCTTCATAGAGAAACTTTTATTTAAGTAATCCTTTATGCTCTCCAAAAACTCAACGTTGTTTCCAATCAGCAATATGTCATCCACATATAATATTAGAAACGCCACAGAGCTCCCACTCACTTTCTTGTAAATACAAGATTCTCCAACCACTTGTATAAACCCAAATGCTTTGATCACCTCATGAAAGTGTTTGTTCCAACTCCGAGATGCTTGCACCAGTCCATAAATGGATTGCTGGATATTGCACACCTTGTTAGCATTCTTAGGATCGACAAAACCTTCGGGTTGCATCATATACAACTCTTCCTTAAGGAAACCATTAAGGAACGCCGTTTTGACATCCATCTGCCAGATTTCATAATCGAAAAATGCAGCTATTGCTCACATGATTCTGACGGCCTTAAGCATCGCTACGGGTGAGAATGTCTCATCGTAGTCAACTCCTTGAACTTGTGAAAAACCCTTTGCCACAAGTCGAGCTTTATAAACGGTCACATTGCCGTCAGCGTCCGTCTTCTTCTTAAAGATCCATTTGTTCTGAATAGCCTTGCGGCCCTCAGGTAGTACTTCCAAAGTCCACACTTTGTTTTCATACATGGATCCTATCTCGGACTTCATGGCCTCTAGCCATTTGTTGGAATCTGGGCCCACCATTGCTTCTTCATAATTTGTAGGTTCATTGTTGTCTAACAACATGATTGACAAGACGGGATTACCGTACCACTCTGGAGCAGCATGTGGTCTCGTCGACCTGCGTGGTTCGACAGGAACTTGAACCGGAGTTTCATGATCATCATCATTAACTTCCTCCTCAATCGGCGTCGCAACGACACATGTTTCCCCTTGCCCTGCGCCACCATCTAGAGGGATGAGAGGTTCGACAACCTCATCAAGTTCTATCTTCCTCCCACTCAATTCTCTCGAGAGAAACTCCTTCTCGAGAAAAGCTCCGTTTTTAGCAACAAACACTTTGCCCTCGGATTTGAGATAGAAGGTGTACCCAACTGTCTCTTTTGGGTAACCTATGAAGATGCACTTTTCCGCTTTGGGTTCCATCTTTTCAGGCTGAAGCTTTTTGACATAAGCATCACATCCCCAAACATTAAGAAACGACAACTTTGGCCTTTTGCCATACCACAGTTCGTATGGTGTCGTCTCAACGGATTTTGATGGTGCCCTATTTGAAGTGAATCCAGCTGTGTCTAATGCATAACCCCAAAACGATAACGGCAAATCGGTAAGAGACATCATAGATCGCACCATCTCTAATAAAGTACGATTACGACGTTCGTACACACCATTACGCTGTGGTGTTCCAGGCGGTGTCAACTGTGAAACAATTCCACATTGTCTTAAGTGAGCACCAAACTCGAAACTCAGATATTCACCCCCACGATCAGATCGTAGGAACTTGATCTTCTTGTTACGATGATTTTCAACTTCACTCTGAAATTTCTTGAACTTTTCAAATGTTTCAGACTTGTGCTTCATTAAGTAGACATAACCATATCTACTCAAATCGTTAGTGAAGGTGAGAAAATAACGATATCCGCCGCGTGCCTCTATGCTCATCGGACCGCACACATCGGTATGTATGATTTCCAACAAGTCACTGGCACGCTCCATTGTTCTGGAGAACGGAGTTTTAGTCATCTTGCCCATGAGGCATGGTTCGCACGTGTCAAGTGAATCAAAGTCAAGTGACTCCAAAAGTCCATCGGCATGGAGTTTCTTCATGCGTTTTACACCAATATGACCTAAGCGGCAGTGCCACAAAAATGTGGCGCTATCATTGTTAACTCTAACTCTTTTGGTCTCAATGTTATGTATATGTGTATCACTATCAAGATTCAATATGAATAATCCTCTCACATTGGGTGCATGACCATAAAAAATGTTACTCATAGAAATAGAACAACCATTATTCTCTGACTTAAAAGAGTAACCGTCTCGCAATAAACAAGATCCAGATATAATGTTCATGCTCAACGCACGCACTAAATAACAATGATTCAAGTTCATAACTAATCCTGATGGTAACTGAAGTGAAACTGTGCCGACGGCGATTGCATCAACCTTGGAACCATTTCCTACGCGCATCGTCACTTCATCTTTCGCCAGCCTTCGTCTATTCCGCAGTTCCTGTTTCGAGTTGCAAATATGAGCAACAGAACCGGTATCGAATACCCATGCACTAATACGAGAGCCGGCTAAGTACACATCAAGTATATCAAATATACCTGATTTTTCTTTGGCCGCTTTCTTATCAGCCAGATACTTGGGGCAGTTGCGCTTCCAGTGACCCATACCCTTGCAATAGTAGCACTATGTTTCAGGCTTAGGTCCAGCTTTGGGTTTCTTCGTCGGATTGGCAACAGGCTTGCCGCTCTTCTTTGAATTACCCTTCTTGCCTTTGCTGTTTCTCTTGAAACTAGTGGTCTTATTCACCATCAACAGTTGATGCTCTTTACGGAGTTCAGACTCTGCGACTTTCAGCATCGCAAACAACTCGCCGGGTGACTTGTTCATCCCTTGCATGTTGTAGTTCAACACAAAGCCCTTATAGCTTGGCGGCAGTGATTGAAGGATTATGTCAGTGATAGCCTCTTGCGGGAGTTCAATCCCCAGCTCAGCTAGACGGTTTGAGTACCTAGACATTTTAAGCACATGTTCACTGACAGACGAATTCTCCTCCATCTTGCAAGCATAGAATTTATCGGAGGTCTCATACCTCTTGATCTGGGCGTTCTTCTGAAAGATAAACTTCAACTCTTGGAAAATCTCATATGCTCCATGACGCTCAAAGCGACGTTGAAGTCCCGGTTCTAAGCCATACAAGACTGCACATTGAACTACTGAGTAGTCCTCCTTACATGTTAACCAAGCGTTCTTAACATCCTGGTCAGCCGTAGCGGGTGGTTCATCTCCTAGCGCAGCATTAAGGACATAATCCTTCTTCCCACCTTGTAAGATTAGCTTAAGATTACGAGCCCAGTCTACAAAGTTGCTTCCATCATCTTTCAACTTAGCTTTCTCTAGGAACGTATTAAAATTCAGGGTGACTGTCGCGTGAGCCATGATCTACAACACAAATATATTCAAAGTGGACTTAGACTATGTTCAAGATAATTATAGTTTAACTTAATCAAATTACTTGCTAAACTCCCACTCAAAAAGTACATCTCTCTAGTCATTTGAGTGGTTCATGATCCACTTACACTAGCTCAAGTCCGATCATCACGTGAGTTGAGTATAGTTTCAGTGGTAAGCATCCCTATGCTAATCATATCATCTATATGATTCATGATCGACCTTTCGGTCTCATGTGTTCCGAGGCCATGTCTGCACATGCTAGGCTCGTCAAGCTTAACCCGAGTGTTCCGCGTGTGCAACTGTTTTGCACCCGTTGTATGTGAACGTTGAGTCTATCACACCCGATCATCACGTGGTGTCTCGAAACGACGAACTGTAGCAACGGTGCACAGTCAGGGAGAACACAATTTCGTCTTGAAATTTTAGTGAGAGATCACCTCATAATGCTACCGTCGTTCTAAGCAAAATAAGGTGCATAAAAGGATTAACATTACATGCAATTCATAAGTGACATGATATGGCCATCATCACGTGCTCCTTGATCTCCATCACCAAAGCACCGGCATGATCTTCTTGTCACCGGCGCCACACCATGATCTCCATCAACGTGTCTCCATCGGGGTTGTCGTGCTACTCATGCTATTAATACTAAAGCTACATCCTAGCAAAATAGTAAACGCATCTGCAAGCACAAACGTTAGTTTAAAGACAACCCTATGGCTCCTGCCGGTTGCCGTACCATCGACGTGCAAGTCGATATTATATATTACAACATGATCATCTCATACATCCAATATATCACATCACATTGTTGGCCATATCACATCACAAGCATACCCTGCAAAAACAAGTTAGACGTCCTCTAATTTTGTTGTTGCATGTTTTACGTGGTGACCATGGGTATCTAGTAGGATCGCATCTTACTTGCGCAAACACCACAACGGAGATATATGAATTGCTATTTAACCTTATACAAGGACCTCCTCGGTCAAATCCGATTCAACTAAAGTTGGAGAAACTGACACTTGCCAGTCATCTTTGAGCAACGGGGTTACTCGTAGCGATGAAACCAGTCTCTCGTAAGCGTACGAGTAATGTCGGTCCAAGCCGCTTCAATCCAACAATACCGCGGAATCAAGAAAAGACTAAGGAGGGCAGAAAAACGCACATCACCGCCCACAAAAACTTTTGTGTTCTACTCGAGAAGACATCTACACATGAACCTCGCTCATGATGCCACTGTTGGGGAACGTCGCATGGGAAACAAAATTTTTCCTACACGCACGAAGACCTATCATGGTGATGTCCATCTACGAGAGGGGATATTCGATCTACGTACCCTTGTAGATCGCACAGAAGAAGTGTTAGTGAACGCGGTTGATGTAGTGGAATGTCCTCACGTCCCTCGATCCGCCCCGCGAACCGTCCCGCGATCAGTCCCACGATCTAGTGCCGAACGGACGGCACCTCCGCGTTCAGCACACGTACAGCTCGACGATGATCTCGGCCTTCTTGATCCAGCAAGAGAGACGGAGAGGTAGATGAGTTCTCCGGAAGCGTGACGGCCCTCTGGAGGTTGGTGGTGAACTAATCTCAGCAGGGCTCTGCCCGAGCTCCGCAGAAACGCGATCTAGAGGTAAAACCGTGGAGATATGTGGTCGGGCTGCCGTGGCAAAGTTGTCTCAAATCAGCCCTAAAACCTCCGTATATATAGGGGGAAGAGGGGGGACCTTGCCTTGAGGCTCAAGGAGCCCCAAGGGGGTCGGCCGAGCCAAGGGGGGGGGGAGGGGGGGGGAGTCCTCCCCTTCCAAACCGAATCCAACTAGGTTTGGAAGGAGGAGTCCTTCCCCTTTTTCCCACCACCTCTTTTTTTTCCTTTTCTCTTTGATTTTCTTCCTATGGCGCATAGGGACTTCTTGGGCTGTCCCACCAGCCCACTAAGGGCTGGTGCCCCACCCCCAAGGCCTATGGGCTTCCCCGGGGTGGGTTGCCCCCCCGGTGAACACCCGAAACCCATTCGTCATTCCCGGTACATTCCCGGTAACTCCGAAAACCTTCCGGTAATCAAATGAGGTCATCCTATATATCAATCTTCGTTTCTGGACCATTCCGGAAACCCTCGTGACGTCCGTGATCTCATCCGGGACTCCGAACAACATTCGGTAACCAACCATATAACTCAAATACGCATAAAACAACGTTGAACCTTAAGTGTGTAGACCCTGCGGGTTCGAGAACTATGTAGACATGACCCGAGTGATTCCTCAGTCAATATCCAATAGCGGGACCTGGATGCCCATATTGGATCCCACATATTCTACGAAGACCTTATAGTTTGAACCTCAGTGCCAAGGATTCATATAATCCCGTATGTCATTCCCTTTGTCCTTCGGTATGTTACTTGCCCGAGATTCGATCGTCAGTATCCGCATACCAATTTCAATCTCGTTTACCGGCAAGTCTCTTTACTCGTTCCTTAATACAATATCCCGCAACTTACACTAAGTCACATTGCTTGCAAGGCTTGTGTGTGATGTTGTATTACCGAGTGGGCCCCGAGATACCTCTCCGTCACACGGAGTGACAAATCCCAGTCTCGATCCATACTAACTCAACGAACACCTTTGGAGATACCTGTAGAGCATCTTTATAGTCACCCAGTTACGTTGCAATGTTTGATACACACAAGGCATTCCTCCGGTGTTAGTGAGTTATATGATCTCATGGTCACAGGAACAAATACTTGACACGCAGAAAACAGTAGCAACAAAATGACACGATCAACATGCTACGTCTATTAGTTTGGGTCTAGTCCATCACGTGATTCTCCTAATGACGTGATCCAGTTATCAAGCAACAACACCTTGTTCATAATCAGAAGACCTTGACTATCTTTGATCAACAGGCTAGCCAAATAGAGGCTTGCTAGGGACAGTGTTTTGTCTATGTATACACACATGTATATAAGTCTTCATTCAATACAATTATAGCATGGATAATAAACGATTATCTTGATACATGAATTATAATAATAACTATATTTATTATTGCCTCTAGGGCATAATTCCAACAAAAATGAGAGAAAAAGAGAGAAGGAACAATGCTACTATCTTTTCCACACTTGTGCATCATAATAGCACCATGTTCTTCATGATCGAGAGTCTCTTTTTTTGTCACCACCATATGCTAGTGGGAATCTTCATTATATAACTTGGCTTGTATATTCCAATGATGGGCTTCCTCAAAATTGCCCTACGTCTTCGTGAGCAAGCAAGTTGGATGCACACCCACTAGTTCTCCTTTTGAGCTTTCACATACTTATAGCTCTAAGTGCATCCATTGCATGGTAATCCCTACTCTTTCACATTGATTTCTATTAATGGGTATCTTCATAGTCCTTTGATACGCCGAGTCAATGTGACCATCTCCTCCTTTTTGTCTCACAACCTCCACCACACTCTATTCCACCTATTGTGCTATATCCATGGCTCACGCTCATGTATTGCGTGAGAATTGAAAAAGGTTTGAGAAAGTAAGAGTGCAAAAATAATTACTTGGCCAATACCTGGGTTGTGCATGATTTAAGTTGGTTGTGTGGGGATGATGGAGCATAGCCAAACTATATGATTTTGTAGGGATAACTTTCTTTGGCCTTGTTATTTCGAAAGTTCATGATTACCTTGCTAGTTTGCTTGAAGTATTATTGTTTTCATGTCAATAGCAAACTATTGTTTTGAATCTTACGGATCTGAACATTCATGTCACATGGAAGAAGTTACAAAGGACAAATATGCTAGGTAGCATTCCACATCAAAAATTCATTATTTATCACTTCCCTACTCGAGGACGAGCAGGAGTTAAGCTTGGGGATGCTTGATACGTCTCCAACGTATCTATAATTTTTGATGGTTCCATGCTATTATCTTGTCAAGCTTTGGATGTTTATATGCCTTTTATATCTTTTTTGGGACTAAATTATTAACTCAGTGCCAAGTGCCAATTCCTGTTTTTCCGTGTTTTTGACCCTTTTCAGAGGAGAATATTAAACGGAGTCCAAACGGAATAAAACTTTCGAAAAGATTTTTTCCGGAACAGAAGATACGCACGGGGCGTGAGAACCAAGGCAGATGCCACAAGCTCCCTAGGCGCGGCAATGGGGGGGGGCGCCTAGTAGGCTTGTGGGCCCCCTATGGCTCGTCTTCCCTACTTCTTCTGCCTATAAATCCCCGAAAAATCCAAAACCACGGGAGAGATCCATGAAAATACTTTTCCGCCGCCGCAAGCTTCTGTCTCCGCAAGATCCCATCTGGGCACGTTCTGGTGCCCTGCCGGAGGGGGGATTCGGATATGGAGGGCTTCTTCATCAACATCATTGCCTTTCCGATGATGCGTGAGTAGTTCACCATAGACCTTCGGGTCCATAGCTAGTAGCTAGATGACTTCTTCTCTCTCTTGGATCTTCAATACAAAGTTCTCCATGATCTTCATGGAGATCTATCCGATGTAATCTTCTTTTGCGATGTGTTTGTTGAGATCCGATGAATTGTGGATTTATGATCAGATTGTCTATGAATCTTATTTGAGTTTCTTCTGATCTCTTATATGCATGATTTCATATCCATGTAATTCTCTTCGAGTTGTGGGTTTTGTTTGGCCAACTTGATCTATGATTCTTGCAATGGGAGAAGTGCTTGGTTTTGTGTTCATACCGTGCGGTGACCTCACCCAGTGACAGAAGAGGTAGCGAGGCACGTATTGTGTTGTTGCCATCAAGGGTAAAAAGATGGGGTTTACACCATTGGTTTGAGTTTATCTCTCTACATCATGTCATCTTGCTTAAGGCCTTACTCTGTTCGTCATGAACTCAATACACTAGATGCATGCTGGATAGAGGTCGATGTGTGGAGTAATAGTAGTAGATGCAGAAAGTATCGATCTACTTGTCTCGGACGTGATGCCTATGGGTATGATCAATGCCTTAGATATCGTCATGACTTTGCACGGTTCTATCAATTGCTCGACAGTAATTTGTTCACCCACCATAATATTTGCTATCTTGAGAGAAGCCTCTAGTGAACACTATGACCCCCGGGTATACTTCACATCGTATTTTCAGCCTTACACTTTTACTTCGTTGCACTTTCCGCCTTCAGATCTCACTTTGCAATCAATCTTGAAGGGATTGACAACCCCTTTATAGCGTTGGGTGCAAGCTCGTTTGTGTTTGGGCAGATACTCTGGACACTTGGCTTGATTCTCCTACTGGATTGATACCTTGGTTCTCAAACTGAGGGAAATAGTTACTGCTACTGTGCTGCATCACCCTTTCCTTTTCAAGGGAAAAACCAACGCAAGCTCGCCCCTCCGAGATTGGATACCTCTCTCTGTGTCCTTTTGTTTTTGCGCTCCTAGATTCTGGCCTTTCACCGTTTCTTAAAGTCCCGGAGATCCGTAACTCCGATTGAGGTGTCCTTTTAGCACGATTTTCTTCCGGGTATTAGGTTTCTTGCGGCGAAAGAAGGGCCCCAACCTCCTTAGGGGTTGGTCACGAGCCTGCCAGGCGCGCCTGGGGGGTAGGGCGCGCCTCCTAGGCTCGTGACCCCCTCGGGCATCGTTTTGCGTTGATTCTTCTTCCCAAAAATCATAAATATTCCAAAAAAAATCCTCGTAGGGTTTTTATTTCATTTGGACTTCGTTTGGTATGGATATTCTGTGAAACAAAAAACATGCAACAAACAGGAACTGGCACTAGGCACTGGATCAATATGTTAGTCCAAAAAATAGTATTAAAAGTTGCCAAAAGTATATGAAAGTTGTAGAATATTGGCATGAAAAAATCAAAAATTGTAGATACGACGGAGACGTATCAGCATCCCCAAGCTTAATTCCTGCTCGTCCTCGAGTAGGTAAATGATAAAAAAGATAATTTTTGATGTGGAGTGCTACCTAGCATAATCTTGATCATATAATCTGATCATGGCATGAATACTAAAACACGAGTGATTCGAAGCAATAGTCTATCATTTGACACAAAGACAATAATATTTCAAGCATACTAACAAAGCAATCATGTCTTCTCAAAATGTCATGGCCAAAGAAAGTTATCCCTACAAAATCATATAGTCTGGCTATGCTCCATCTTCCCCACACAACGCATTTAAATCATGCACAACCCCGGTTTTAGCCAAGCAATTGTTTCATACTTTAGTGTTCTCAAATTTTTCAACTTTCACGCAATACATGAGTGTGAGCCATGGACATAGCACTATAGGTGGAATAGAATATGGTGGTTGTCGAGAAGACAAAAAGGAGGAGATAGTCTCACATCAACTAGGCGTATCAACAGGCTATGGAGATGCCCATCAATAGATATCAATGTGAGTGAGTAGGGATTGCCATGCAACAGATGCACAAGAGCTATAAGTGTATGAAAGTTCAAAAAGAAACTAGTGGGTGTGCATCCAACTCGCTTGCTCACGAAGACGTAGGGCAATTTGAGGAAGCCCATCATTGGAATATACAAGCCAAGTTCTATAATGAAAATTTCCCACTAGTATATGAAAGTGACAACATAGGAGACTCTCTATCATGAAGATCATGGTGCTACTTTGAAGCACAAGTATGGTAAAGGATAGTAGCATTGTCCCTTCTCTCTTTTCTCTCATTTTTTATTAATTTTTTTCTCCTTTTTTTTGGTGGGCTTCTTTGGCCTTTTTTTATTTGGGCTTCATTGGCCTATTTTATTATTTCCTCACATGGGACAATGCTCTAATAATGATGATCATCACACTTTTATTTACTTACAACTCGATATTTAGAACAAAATATGACTCTATATGAATGCCTCCGGCGGTGTACCGGGATGTGCAATGATCTAGCGTAGAATGACGTCAAAAAACGGACAAGCCATGAAAACATCATGCTAGCTATCTTACGATCATGCAAAGCAATATGACAATGGTGGTGCGTGTCATAATAAATGGAACGTTGGAAGTTGCATGGCAATATATCTCAGAATGGTTATGGAAATGCCATAATAGGTAGGTATGGTGGCTGTTTTGAGGAAGGGTATATGGTGGGTGTAATGCACCGACGAAAGTTGCGCGGTACTAAAGAGGCTAGCAATGGTGGAAGGGTGAGAGTGCGTATAATCCATGGACTCAACATTAGTCATAAAGAACTCACATACTTATTGCAAAAGTCTATTATTCATCGAAACAAGGTACTACACGCATGCTCCTAGGGGAAGGGTTGGTAGGAGTTAACCATCGCACGATCCCGACCTCCACACAAAGGATGACAATCAATAAATAAATCATGCTCCGACTTCGTCACATAACGGTTCACCATACGTGCATGCTACGGGAATCACAAACCTTAACACAAGTATTTCTACGAATACACAATTACTCACTAGCATGACTCTAATATGACATCTTCATGTTGCAAAACTATTGAAAGGAATCAAACATATCATATTCAGTAATCTACAAGTTTTATGTAGGATTTTATGACTAACCATGTGAATGACCAACTCCTGTTAACTCTCTAAATAGGTATAAGTGAAGCATGAGAGTTTAATTCTTTCTACAAAAGATATGCCCTGCTCTAACAAATATAATTTGTAAGTGCATCTAGTGCCCCTTAGTGATTTTGGTGGTTTGAAGACTTATAGGTTAAGTATCTAATGTGTTTGTGAGTGTACACATGATCTATAAGTCATTGAGGAGTTTGAGATATTTGAAGAATATCGACCCCTAAAAATGTATATCTTTAGTTGAAGAAATTGGTCTGAAGCTGAAGAAATGAATCGCGAGGAATCGGCGATGAAATTGATATTCCTCATGAAGATACTGATATTGAGAAGACCGGTGGTTCCTGAAGAAAATCATTCTGAAGAAATTGAAGCGTGAAGATTTATGCTTTTTGTTTTACTTTCTTTGCATTTGAGTAATAGGAACACCGTACTGTTAAAGGGGGTCAAAGTTACACTTCGGAATGAATTTCCTCATGATGCTCAACCCAAGCCTAATCCTACCAAAAGCCTCAAGTGAGGAATATGAGTGACATGAGGACTCTCACAGTTGAGGGTCCTGACCGTTTCGATAACCACACCAAGTCACTGGTCTTATCCACTCCAACGGTCATATTATTTAAGGGCATTAGTACCAAATCATGTCGGAATGCTCCCAGGCTATAAATAGCCACCCCCCACAACCACTAGCTGGTTGGCTGCTCCGTTAGAAACTGACACTTGTCATAAGAGCAACCCAATTCCTCAGAGCTTTCGAGAGTAATTCATCAGTGAGGAAATACACCACCCACCGAAACCACACACCAAACCTAGTGATTGAGCATCACTGAAGAAGTTGTTCCTGTATGGGACTGAAGCCTTTTACCTTTGAGGACTGTGCATCCTCCAGACGGTTAGGCGTCATGGTCTAGAGCAATCCAGCAGTCAATTGTGGATCGCCGGGTGACCAAGTTTGTGAGGGTTTGGAAGTCTGCCCTGAAGACTTACCACGAGTGTTGGGCGAGGACTGTGTGTCCTTATCTCAAGGAAAATACGGTAGGGACTGTGTGTCCCGGGACTGGGTGTCCTTTGGTTTCAATGCCAAGCCGCTCCAAACCAGATGTACAACTGTCACAGCAGTTGGAACTGGGTCATCAACGACTGTCTTCTCCGAGAATCGGGTTCTAATTCCTCAACTCTTTACTTTCTCTGTATTATGTGTTGATGACTTTCACTGTGACTGTTTGAAGAATTTGCTGAAGACTTTCTCTGAATTTCCTCAACCCCAAATTCTTCACAATAGTTAATCATCATCTGTATTCTGCGTGCCTGCTTACTGTGCAATCTGTTTTCACATTCTTCACTCTGAAATACTGCTGGTGTGAACATTTGCACGTCTGATCCTTTACTGTTTCCGCTGTAAGTTAGTCATCAGTGAGGAATTTCCTCAAAAGGAATTTCCTCAAAAGGAATTTCCTCAGTGATGAAATTCTACAAATATCCTATTCACCCCCCTCTAGTCGATATAACGCACTTTCAATTGGTATCAGAGCAAGGTACTCCCTTGTTCTGTGTGATTTTGGTTTATCCACCTGGAGTTTTAGTTATGTCGACTGCAGGCATGTTTAAGGTGACTGCATCATGTCCTACCTACGAAGGGAAGAACTTTCCCTTCTGGAAGAACAAAATGCAAATGCATCTACAAGCTATTGATAATGATCTCTGGTATATTGTGGAAAATGGCGTCGCCATCATTTCTGCCAGTGTCACTGCAGCTGATGTGAAGAAATTCAAGCAACTTGATTCTCAAGCGAAGAACATCATCTGTGGCCATCTGAGCCCTGGCCAGTTTGGAAGAGTAAGTGCTTTGGGCTCTGCAACACTGATCTGGGAGAGACTGTGCAAGGTAAACGAAGGAGTATCAACCCAGCGTGACTCTCGTGTTGATATTCTTCGCAATCTCTTCAATCGCTTCAAGAGACATGACAATGAATGCTGCCAAGACACCTTTGATCGCCTCACTGACATATCAAATGAACTACAAGAACTGGGAGCTCGAGACATCACTGATCACGAAGTTGTGAAGAAACTGCTGAGATCTTTGGATTCTTCATTTGACACTCTAGTTCTGATGATTCAAGAAAGACCAGACTACAAGATGCTGGATCCAGCTGATATCCTTGAAAGGCTAAATACTCATGAATTCCAGCTAGAAGAAAAGAGAGATCTATATGGACAAATCTATTCTAGACCACGTGCACTGAAGGCTAGAGCAATTTCCTCATCTGAAGAAGAAGACACAGATGACAACAGTTGTGACCCTGAAGAATTTGGACAGGAGCTTGCAATGCTTGTGAGGAAATTCCAGAGATTTACACGACGAGGCCACTTCGGTAAATCATCAAGAAGAGACATGAGGAAATGAGAATCTGCATCTGAGGACTACAAGAAACGAACCTTTCACAAGTGCAAGAAATCATGTCATTACATTGCTGATGGGTAAAGGAATCAAAGAAGAAGAAATACAAGGATGGCAGTTCTGATGACTCAAAGAAGAAGAAGAAATCTTCAAAATCCTCATCTTCAAAGCCCTCATCACACAAGAAGACTAGTTTCAGAAAGGCTCGGGCACTTATTGGCAAGGAAATGGACTCCGAGGCAGAATCAGAGGAATGTGATGAAGAAGAAGGCTCTGGAGAAGACTCAGAATCTGGACAGGCTAGTCTTGCACTAGCAACCACATTCGTCAGCAAGTCAATCTTCAATCTTGGAGAAAATGATTACACCATCCATACTGATGACCATGCTGATGACTTCGCTCCAACCTATTGCTTCATGGAAAAAGGTTCAAAGGTATCAAATAATGCCTCCTCCTCTGATTCAAGTGACTGTGAACATAATGATTATAAGAAACCCAGTTACAGTAAACTTGCTATCATTGCCACCAAACAACAAACTGCTCTCGAAAAGCTTCAAAAACTGCTAGACAAAAGTGATGATCTGTTGAATGATGAAATGAACCTTAACCAAATCCTCGCTGATGACATGAAAAGTCTTCAGTCTAGATTTGATAATCTTCAGGATCGTTATGATACACTCCTCACTGATCATGAGAAGCTTTCCTACGAATTTCTTCAAAGGAAGCTTGATCTTGAGAAGCTGAGGATGTCTCATGATGATCTTCGTATGGAAAATGATTCATTACTAGCTCAACAGATCAGCACTAGTCAAGTTGAATTTATTCCTCCATGTCTTAAATGCATTGAATGCGAAACTACTAATTCCTCACCAGAATCATCAAATGCTACCATTGCTACAAATTCTTCAACTGCACCTGTTGTGTCTATTTCCTCACTTGAGGAAAACACAAATGTTACTGATGAAAATGCAGGGTTGAAGGAATTGTACGTGACAGGCATGTACAAAAGCCTCAAAGGACATCAAACCCTTTGTGATATGCTCAGAAAGCAGATCTTGAACAGGAACCCGAGGAAAGAAGGAATTTCCTTTGAGAGGAAATTAAATGCTGATGGATCTTATTGGAAACCTGAGCAGTATCCCAAAACCTCATGGGTTGCTGCTACTGGGCCTCCTTTTGATCCATCTAATCTAACTGGCTTCTCATGTGAATTATCCTATTCCTCGGATGAGTCATTTGATTCCAACTATAAACTGTTCAAAAATCAATCTGGTGAAGTATCTGCTCGATATGTTGGAACTAACTGCAGGAATGGCCCTCCTCTGAGGAAAATCTGGGTTCCCAAAAGTTGTCTTGAAAATCTTGAGGTGAATGTCCTCATGACACCACCACTGAAGAATCTGAACCCCAGATCAAATTCCTCAGGAGGACCAAAGTCTTCAAGAGGATCAAAGTCCTCAACTGGTCAAAACTATGCTCGTACCCGTGCTTATGCATCTAACATGCAGGGAAACTACAAAGAATATGAATATGAGCGTTACTCCTCAAATCATTATGTTCATAAATCCTCAAACCAGTTCTCTGCATATTCATATGAGTACTTTAATCCCCCTACTGTTAAGAGAGGTGCATTAGCTTCAATGCCACCTTTCTCATATGGTGCTCGCAGGATGATGAACGCTTTGCCACCCCTTCAGATGTGGGTGGTGAAGAAATCAAACTAATCACTTCTGCAGGTCAGGTCTCCAGATGAAAATCATCATCTGAAGAATTTGCTGGAGACCTGAGGAAATGCTTGATAGGACGCAAGCTAATAGTTGATGAAATAGAAATATTTCACATGTCCTTACATTTCTGTTATGATGAAATTACTGATGAAATTAGTATCATATTCTTCAAATCTGAAGCATATGAGATGGTAAGCTGTACTAATTCATCTGCAGGATGACAAACCCAAAAATACTGAGTGGGTTCTCGATAGTGGCTGCACACATCACATGACTGGTGATAAAAGCTTACTGATGAATATGCCACTAACTCCATCACCTCTGAAGCAAATCACATATGCTGACAAGGGTAAAAGCAAGGTATTGGGACTTGGCAAAGTAGCTATTTCCAAGGATAGGCATATGGACAAAGTGATGCTTGTTGAATCCCTTGGTTTTAACCTCATGTCAGTCTTGATGCTGTGTGATCTGGATATCATTGTTATCTTTGGTAGATATAGATGTGTAGTCATCATGGAATCTCACAGATCCAAAGTCTTTGAAGGTGTAAGAAGAGGGGATTTGTACATTGTTGATTTCTCTACAGGTCCTCAACCAGCCACTTGCTTACTAGCAAAAACCTCAGAAGGATGGCTGTGGCACCGAATACTAGGTCATGCAGGCATGAGGAATTTGCACACGCTTGCAAAGAAGAAGCATGTCATCAGCATCGAATCAGTCAAATTCCTCAAGGACCATCTCTTCGGTGCTTGTGAATCTGGGAAAATGACCAGATCGAAGCATCCCTCTAAAACCATCATGACCACTACACGTCCATTCGAATTGCTTCATATGGATTTATTTGGACCTACTCACTATGCCACACTAACCAATGCAACAGCTTTATATGGCTTCGTCATAGTTGATGATTATTCCAGATATACTTGGGTGCATATCATAGTGTATAAAACTGAAGTGCAGGAAATCTTCAAATGATTTTCTTCAAGGGCCTCGACGAACTTTGGCATCAAGATCAAACACATCAGGAGTGATAATGGAACTGAGTTCAAAAACACTGGTCTTGATGATTATCTTGATGAACTTGGTATTACTCACGAATTGTCTGCTCCTTATACTCCTCAGCAGAATGGTGTCGTCGAAAGGAAGAACATGACTCTGGTTGAAATGGCAAGAACTATGCTTGAAGAATATCAGACTCCTCGTCGCTTTTGTCCTGGAGCAATCAACACTGCATGTCATATCATCAACAGGGTATATCTTCACAAATTCCTCAAGAATACCTCATATGAACTCCTCACTGACAAGAAACCCAATGTAAGTTATTTCAAAGTCTTCGGTGCAAAATGCTGGATTAGAGATCCTCACCATAGCTCAAAATTTGCACCTAAGGCACATGAAGGTTTTATGCTCGGTTATGGAAAGGACTCGCACACTTACAAAGTCTTCAACAACTATCACAACAAAGTTGTTGAGACTGTAGATGTGCGGTTCGATGAAACTAATGGCTCGCAAAGAGAGCAATTGCCTTCTGATCCAGATAAGCTGTCTCCTAAGGAAGCGATAAAGCTTAAGCCTACTGAAGACATTGTCCCAACTGAGGATATTGGTGAAGAAATGATCCCCATCGCTGATAAAAACCAAGAAGATGCTCCTGAGGAAATTGCAACAGCACCACTTCCTCAGCCCAGACAAAATCCTCAACCAGCTCATCCGAGGATTGCAAACGAAGTAGAACTTGACAAAATCCTCAACGACATCAACGCGCCAGGTCCTCTCACTCGCTCAAAAGCTTCACACTTGGTTAACTTTTGTGGGCATTTTTCCTTTGTATCCATGACAGAACCCTCAAAAGTTGGTGAGGCTTTTCTGGAACTGGAGTGGATCCAAGCTATGCAAGACGAACTTCTTCAATTCAAGCTGAATGACGTATGGGAGCTCGTCAAACGACCAGATCCTCGCAAGCACAATATCATCGGCACCAAGTGGATTTTCTGAAACAAGCAAGATGAGGACGATCAAGTGGTGAGGAACAAGGCACGACTTGTAGCCTAAGGCTACACCCAGGTTGAAGGAATAGATTTCGATGAAACTTTTGCACCTGTTGCTAGACTTGAAGCTATTCGAATACTACTTGCTTATGCTAATCATCATAACATCACCTTATATCAAATGGATGTGAAAAGTGCATTCCTCAATGGTAAGCTTGAGGAAGAAATATATGTTGCTCAACCCCCAGGTTTTGAGGATCCAAAGAATCCACACAAAGTCTTCAGACTCAAAAAGGCTCTGTATGGTCTCAAGCAAGCCCCTTGGGCATGGTATGATACATTGAAGGAATTCCTCATGAAGAAAGGCTTCAAACCTGGTTCACTCGATCCAACTCTTTTCACAAAATCCTATGATAATGAGCTGTTTGTATGTCAAATATATGTTGATGATATCATATTTGGCTGTACTGACAAAAGATACAATGATGAATTTGCCTACATGATGAGTGAAGAATATCAGATGTACATGATGGGGGAGCGAAATTATTCTTAGGCCTTCAAATTCGTCAACAAAGCAATGGAATCTTCATATCACAGGAGAAATACCTCAAGGATGTTCTGAGGAAATTCGACATGCACGAATGTAAAGGTGCCAAGACTCCAATGCCTACGAACGGCCACCTCGACACTGATGAAAATGGTAAAGATTTCGATCAGCAGGTATACCGTTCTATGATTGGCTCCTTATTGTATCTATGTGCATCTAGGCCAGATATAATGCTTAGTGTTTGCATGTGTGCACGTTTTCAAGCAAAACCAAAGGAATCACACCATAAGGCTGTGAAACATATTCTTTGATACTTAGCTCACACACCAACACTAGGATTATGGTATCCCAAGGGCTCCAATCTTCATCTGGTAGGGTACTCTGATTCAGACTATGCTGGTGACCGTGTGGATCGCAAGTTAACTTCTGGCACATGCCATTTCCTCGGAAGATCACTAGTTTGCTGGTCCTCAAAGAAGCAGAACTGTGTATCACTCTCCACTGCCGAAGCTGAGTACATTGCTGCTGGTTCTTGCTGTGCTCAATTGCTGTGGATGAAGCAAACCCTCAAGGACTACGGCATCAACATGAAGAATGTGCCTCTCTACTGTGACAATGAGAGTGCTATCAAGATTGCATACAACCCAGTACAACACTCGAAGACCAAGCACATCCAGATTCGTCATCATTTTCTTCGGGACCATGTCCTCAAGGGCAATATCCTCATCGACCATGTGAAGACTGATGATGAACTGGCAGATATCTTCACTAAGCCCTTGGATGAGAAAAGGTTTTGCAAGTTGCGGTGTGAGCTAAATATCTTAGAGTCTTCAAATGTTTTGTAAAAACATGCACACATCCTAACACTTATGCAAAGTTGATGACTTAGATGTGCAACACATGATGAAACGATTTTCTTCAACTGATGAAGAAAGTCAATCTGAATGTGAAGAAATTAACGAAGAAATTGATTCTCAGGGCCCTACGACAATTGTACGCGGCGTCTGTAATCAACATTCTTATATGGTGGGTAACGCCACCGCCCAATGTGAAATTCCTCAAGTTGATTTTCTTCAAATGATCAATTTCCTCATAATGCATTTTTCTTCAAAAACAGCTGTTCTTCATTGTGATGATCTATTACAAAATCTTCAAAAACACTTGATGACTTTCATTTGCCTAGGTAGACTGTGATTTCTAGTCCTCAACATCATTCACTTATTGCTATTTCTTCAAGTTGATGTTTCTGCTAAGTGAATGTGATCGGACCCTACTTTCCGTGTGTGCTATACTTATCCAGTCTATTCAATTCATCATATGCGTTCTACTTGAAACTTTGTTCAAAATCCTCACTGCATCCTTGTCAGCTGATGGTTTTGTAACAAAAATCCTCAAATCTTCAAAAATTGTTTTCTTTAAAGGCACAGTAACCGAACGCCCACTTCCCACGATCGGATAACCACGATCTCCACTATCTCCACCGCATCGTACGGGAGCTACACGTGTCCTCCGGAGACGTAGAGGCAGGGGCTATTTGGTCCGAAACTTTCGTGCCAAACAGTAACTTTTGGGCTATAAATATGTCCTTATCCCCTCGGTATCCTCTTCTTCGCCTCATCGCTCTCCTGCCACAGCACACTCCACCGAACCCTAGCGCCACCGCTGGTAGTCTTGTCACCGGTGAGGAAGAGCTTCACTGCCTTGACCTTTTCGTCGCCAGAATCACGCCGGAGTCAGACCATCTTCGTCCGCCGCCGCCGTAGACGTCCTCTGCCGCCAAGTTAGGGTGCATTGGACACGCGAACGAAGAGCCTCTCCAACACTACTTTCTGTGTTCTTCATACGCACATTCCAGGGTGAATATATCCCATTTTTACAGCAGATTAGATCTGAAATTTTACATCTTCTATGTGAAATCTGTTTTTCCTCAAGATACGATGCGCAGATGATTCCTCAAACACTACCTATCACCGCAATCATTTATGAACTAGCTAAGCATCTAAGATTTTCATGAGATTCCTCAATTGTGCGAATTTTCGGATCTGTACAACTCTGGAACCCAAGAACAGTATGCTTAGGCAAATTCCTCAACCACTGGTTATATTCCTCAAACTGTCAAACTTTTTTATTTTCTTCAAATCTGAGAACGCATATGACCTCTCCAAATTCCTCGCAACTATACTCTGTTCACAGGTACACACATGTGAGCTGATGAATCTCTCGGTTCTCATCACATTAACTCATTTGCAGCGTTTCTGGAAGAAACTCTTCAAGGCTCATCAGAATCCTCAAGAGTTCAAAATCATCAGCAAATTCCTCAACTGAAGAAAATGGAGGAAGAGAGAAAACAAAAGGGAGGAAAGAAACTGGAGCAGAACACAACTGCTGATATCCCTGAGGACATATACTTGGACTATTGTACGCCTGATGAACATGAGACAGTGGCCAAAAGAAAGATAATGCTGCAGAAGATTGAACGCCGGTGGGCGAAGGAATGGAAGGAGTACAGGTTTGTGACTCCCAAATATGCGAAGAAATTCGCTTTGAAGCCTCCTGGCAGAAGGGCCCCACTTGAGCATCATCAAGTAGCTCATCCATCAAGCCTCAAGACCGTTGATGATTACCCAGATGAGAAAGAAAAACATCTGGCCAAGCTAAAGAAGCAAGCAGAAGCTGCAGTGAGGAAATTTAATGAATCCTCAGCTGCTGCCTCCGGTGCTGCTAATTCCTCAGTGGCAGAAACCTCAGGCTCAGAAATTCCTCACACGCAGTCTGTGCCATCAAAGCAAAGGGCTCCAAAGCCTCAAGAGAAGTCTGCTCAGGCTTCTGTCACAAAATCCTCAGCTCCAAAACCCTCAGCTCCAAAACCCTTATTACCAAAACCTTCAACACCAAAACCATCAGCGCCAAAACCCTCTGCACCAATCTCCTCAGCACCAAAATCCTCAGCTCCACCTCCAAAGCCTCAAGAAAAACCAGTATAGAAGCATGTCGTGAAACCTACGACTGCCAGCTCCAGCTCCTCACTCCCAGCTGCAACTAGCTCGGAGACAAAGTCTTCAACACCACTTATGAAGACTTTGACAACTGCCGAACGTGCACCTCTGCCCAGCCCAAGCAAAATCATCGCAGTCCTGTCTGCATCAGAGGGGAGTGATGAATATGATGATGAAACCCTGCAAGCTATCATCAGAAACAAGCAAGAAAGGGTTGCTCAAGCATCAGGCAGTGCTATTCCTCTGGCCATGGACCCCAAGGTCCTCCTTGACTACATCAACATCTGGTATGAGGATCCAAACACTCCCATTGATGATTTGAAACTTCCTCGTGGCATCAGCCACATGGTGGACACCTTCATAAATGAAGCCAAGTGGAAAGAACAGCTGGCCCGGCAGGCAAAGGTTGCAAAGGCCAAAAAGGAGAAATTCCTCACGCAGAATCTCCTCAAGATGACTCCTGATGCACTGGTGTCAACCCAGGCAGAGCTGCAAGCATTGACTGACAAGTATGACAAGCTGTCAGATCGCAAAAGCATCAAGAGCAATTTCATGAAGCAGCCACTAGTGCTGTTGATGACTACAACAAGAGAACCGCACCACCAGCACCAACTCCTCAGCCCTTGGTTGAACAGCCAGCAGATGCATCTCCTGATGAGGAGGATACTCCTCAAGCTGAGGAAGAACACCAAGAGCGCCGTGTTGATGAACCGGCCATTGAAGAAATCATCACGGAAACTGCAATTGATGAAATAGCAACCACTGATGAGACTGCTCCTGATCCAGCTGCTTCATCAAAGCAGGCTGATGACTCTGTTCCAGCTGGTTCCTCACTACCAGGTGAAGAATCTGCAGAAAGAACACCTTCACCTAAAGCTTCAAAGGTGAAGAAGATAATTCCGTCTGCATCAGACGTGAAGAAAACAAGGGCTGCTGAAAAGGAAGCAAAGAAGAGAAAAGCCTCCTCAGCAGTAGAAGAGACAGAGGCTAAGCGCCTCAAAGAAACTGAAGAAACTGCTCCTCTGGACCCAGTGCCTCTAAATGTCGCCCCTTCATATGAGATGGTCGTCATTGATGACCCAGCTACAAGGGCAGATGAGGAAATGAAGGATGTCGCCTCTGAGGAACACACTGATGAGGAAATCTAGATTGATGACAGTCCTCAACCTCTTATTCCTCAGACACAGACTGCTCAAGTATCAGCTGCACCAGCTGATGAAACTGCTTCTGCCACAAAGCCAGCTGAAGAAAAACAAGCTGAGGAAAATGCACATTCTGAGCAGACTCCTCATTCCGAACAGGCTGACCCAACTCCTCAAACTGAGAAAGAAGCAGAAATTCCTCAGCCTGAAGCTCAGCAGAGCAAGCATCATCTCCCCAGCAAGAAGTACCAGCTGATCAAATTCCTCAACTTGAGGAAAATGCTGAAGAAAATGTACCCGCCCAAGACAATGAATTCATTGTGCTCAACCCAGAGACTGCCATGGTTGTCTCCTCCCCCATTCCTCAGCAAAATCTCAAGCCAGTTCAGCGCCAACCATTCTCCAAGCGTCCAAAGTTTCAGAAAGAAGATTTCTTTGAAGAACGCATGTATTTCATCGGATAGAACCCTTATGACAAGCCTCAAATGAGGCATCTGAAGTTTTGGACAAGGACTCAGATGAACTACTATTCCTCTGTGCTCTTTGGTCGCAACAAGATATTCCAACACAGGCACATTCCTCATGTTGAGCTTGAAGCAATACCCTGCCTGGAACCAGTCCTCAATGTACTCCATGATGCAGGTTTGCTCCCTATGTGCTCAGACATATCAGACTGGAATAGCGAGCTCATTCTTCAGTTCTATGCCACTCTGCACATATCTGGCAATGCTGATGACATCAACACTTGGGTGTTTGACTGGATGTCCCAAAATACTCACTACAAAGCTCCTGCTTCTGAACTCCTCAGAGAACTGCCCGTACCAATTCCCTCAGATGGGGCAATGAAGCTTTATGGTGAGCGTGAGCTACCAAATGGAATGATGGAAGTCCTCATGAAGCCTTTGGCTGCAGGAAAACCCTCAAGAACAACATTCCTCGTCCATGAGCTCAAGTACACACCTCGGTCTGTCTACAGAATCCTCTACAGTGTGCTCGCCCCAATCAAAGGCCATGACGATGAAGAAGATGTTGTAGGCCTCATGAAGAATATCCTCTTCAACATCATTCACGGTATTCCTATTAATATCCATGATTTCTTCTTGAGGACTTTGGCCGACAATGCCATGTGCCCCTATGATCATAAGATTTATGCCCCGTGGATCATGAGATTCATCAAGACAAGGACATGCATCAACTTTCATGCTGATTGTCAAACCATGTTGGGTATATGCCTCCTATCTGGGTCAACAAGAAGACTTTTGAGACCATTGAAGGAAAAGGAAAATCTGTGATTGAAGAAGGCAGCAGGCCCCTTGATGGCCAGTTCAGAGAGCCAGAAGCATATTCTTCATGGGATGATACTGAGACTCGTCCAGCAAGCCCTGTTCCTCCTCGCATGCTAAACACCAGAGAGCTCCTCCTTAGTCTTCACCAGAAGGTGGATCACAACCACAAATGGGTCAAACGCCAGTTTGGTGCCATTGTGAAAACCCTCACTGAAACTCAGAACTCTGTGAAGATTAATCATCACTATCTGCATGAGGTTTTCGATCGCACCTGGGCTACACTTGCACATCTGAAGGCTCAGACTGAGCTTGAAGAAATGAACTTTGAGCAGGACTTTGACTGGTCCTGGCCTCCCAAGAGGAAGTTTAGGCCCATTCCAGTGCCAGACCTTGAAGACAGCTCCTTTTCTTCATTCCGCACTGCTGAAACTGATGAGGAACAACTCGACACAGCAACCGGCCCAAGGAAGAAGACTACTCCCAAGAAGCATCGCGACTCTTCCTCAACCGCCAAGAAATGAAGTCTTCATGGGCGTTAGTCCTCAGTTTGTCCCTTTTTGTCACTTGATGACAAAGGGGGAGAAACTCGACCGTTAGTCTTCAAGCGGGATATTTTTGGGGCTTATAAACTATATTAAGTTACAAATTCTTGGCTCTTCTGAAGTTTTTATGTAATGAGTTGTAACTTAAGCCCGATGGTACTCTGACGCTTTTGAACGTTTTTCTTCGCATGCTTATTCCTCAAAGTTTTAATGCACGCATGCTGGAATTCGTCAGATACCATTTTCCATCATGCATCTTCATTTTCTTCATATGATATGTTATATGTATGCATGATTTACAAGACTCAGGGGGAGATCTCCATGATATAAATCATCAATGTGCATCTGCTATAAAAGCAAAATCCTCAAGGTATGCACATCTTCAGGGGGAGTCTCTCTGAATCTTGTTCTCAAATTCTTCAAATGAGTATTTACACTTCACATTTTTGATCCCTGTTGAAGACTTAACCTAATTGTCATCAACCACCAAAAAGGGGGAGATTGTAAGTGCATCTAGTGCCCCTTAGTGATTTTGGTGGTTTGAAGACTTATAGGTTAAGTATCTAATGTGTTTGTGAGTGTACACAAGATCTATAAGTCATTGAGGAGTTTGAGATATTTGAAGAATATCGACCCCTAAAAATATATATCTTCAGTTGAAGAAATTGGTCTGAAGCTGAAGAAATGAATCGCGAGGAATCTGCGATGAAATTGATATTCCTCATGAAGATACTGATATTGAGAAGACCGGTGGTTCCTGAAGAAAATCATTCCAAAGAAATTGAAGCGTGAAGATTTACGCTTTCTGTTTTACTTTTTTCGCATTTGAGTAATAGGAACACCCTACTGTTAAAGGGGGTCGAAGTTACACTTCGGAATGAATTTCCTCATGATGCTCAACCCAAGCCTAATCCTACCAAAAGCCTCAAGTGAGGAATATGAGTGACATGAGGACTCTCACAGTTGAGGGTCCCGACCGTTTCGATAACCACGCCAAGTCACTGGTCTTATCCACTCCAACGGTCATATTATTTAAGGGCATTAGTGTCAAATCATGTCGGGATGCTCCCAGGCTATAAATAGCCACCCCCCACAACCACTAGCTGGTTGTCTGCTCCGTTAGAAACTGACACTTGTCATAAGAGCAACCCAATTCATCAGAGCTTTCGAGAGTAATTCATCAGTGAGGAAATACACCACCCACCGAAACCACAAACCAAACCTAGTGATTGAGCATCACTGAAGAAGTTGTTCCTGTGTGGGACTGAAGCCTTTTACCTTTGAGGACTGTGCATCCTCCAAACGGTTAGGCGTCATGGTCTAGAGCAATCCAGCAGTCAATTGTGGATCGCCGGGTGACCAAGTTTGTGAGGGTTTGGAAGTCTGCCCTGAAGACTTACCACGAGTGTTGGGCGAGGACTGTGTGTCCTTAGCTCAAGGAGAATACGGTAGGGACTGTGTGTCCTTTGGTTTCAATACCAAGCCGCTCCAAACCAGATGTACAACTGTCACAGCAGCTGGAACTGGGTCATCAACGACTGTCTTCTCTGAGAATCGGGTTCTAATTCCTCAACTCTTTACTTTCTCTGTATTATGTGTTGATGACTTTCACTGTGACTGTTTGAAGAATTTGCTGAAGACTTTCTCTGAATTTCCTCAACCCCAAATTCTTCACAATAGTTAATCATCATCTGTATTCTGCATGCCTGCTTACTGTGCAATCTGTTTTCACATTCTTCACTGTGAAATACTGCTGGTGTGAACATCAGCACGTCTGATCCTTTACTGTTTCCGCTGTAAGTTAGTCATCAGTGAGGAATTTCCTCAAAAGGAATTTCCTCAGTGATGAAATTCTAAAAATCTCCTATTCACCCCCCTCTAGTCGATATAACGCACTTTCATAAGTGAAGCAAAAGAGCATTCTACAAATGGCGGTTTTCTATGTGTAGGGAAACAGGCAATCCAAACTTCAAATGATATAAGTGAAGCACATGAAGCATTTTATAAAGCCATACTCAAAAGATATAAGTGAAGTGAAAAGAGCATTCTATAAATCAACCAAGGACTATCTCATACCAGCATGGTGCATAAAATAAAAAGGAAAAATAAACACAAAAGACGCTCCAAGCATTTGCACATATCATGTGATGAATAAAAATATAGCTCCGAGTAAAATTACTGATAGATTGTAGACGAAAGAAGGGATGCCTTCCGGGGCATACCCAAGCTTAGATGTTTGAGTCTTCCTTGAATATTACCTTGGGGTGCCTCGGGCATCCCCAAGCTTAGGCTCTTGCCTCTCCTTATTCCTTCATCCATCGTGGTCTCACCCAAAACTTGAAAACTTCAATCACACAAAACTCAACAAAACCTTCGTGAGATCCGTTAGTATAATAAAGTAAATCACCACTTTAAGTACTGTTGTGAACTCATTCCAAATTCATATTAGCATTATATCTAATGTAATGCAACTTCACCATGGTTCATACCCCCCGATACTACCCATAGATTCATCAAAATAAGAGAACAATGCATAGAAAATAGAATCTGTCAAAAACAGAACAGTCTGTAGTAATCTGAACATATACCATACTTCTGATACTCCAAAAATTCTGAAACAATTATGATAATTAAGGAAATTTGTATATCAATCAGCAGCAAAAATAGCCAACTCAATAGTGCTCTATGTATAGAAATAAGAAATGATTTCGTGAGTGCAAAGTTTCTGTTTTTTCAGCATGATCAAACAACTATCACCCAAACTAATCATAAAGGCTTTACTTGGCACATTATTTTTATAATACAATGGAATTATACAAGGGGATAATTATTTTTGCAAGAAACTTGAATGAAAAATTCTACATTGTTTCCATGAGCATGAACACAAGTGTTCAAGGTCGACCCTCACTTCCGTAATGCATCACCTTTCAATCGCTTCTCTTTTTGAAAACATTTTAAGTTCCCCTCTATATATTTTTTTTGTTTTTAAACTATATAAAAGAACTCAACAGAAATAAATGACTCTCTAAAACTTCCGGGTTGTCTCCCAGGCAGCGATTTCTTTAAAGCCATTAAGCTAGGCATAAAGTGCTCAAGTAATGGATCCACCCGGATCCCAAGGTATATTAAAGCCAATTTTAACTAACAATGATTTATAATTTAGTAGTGAGCACAAGGTAACATATATCATGCAATGACAAAGTCTAACTCTCTTCCTATGCATTGGCATGTCATAAAAGAACAATTCATGCACATCAAGTAAAGGCCAATACATAGCATAAGCAGTTTCTTGCAATTTTATCGTATTGGAAACATAGAGAGGTGGAGATGTAGTTCCTCTCTCATAATAATTGCAAGTAGGAGCAGCAAGCACATGCATATTATATTCATAAAAATCATCATGTGTAATAATAGAAGGCAACCCATCTACGTAATCCCTAATAAGAGCAAACTTCTCTGATATAGTGTAGTTGGGAGAGTTCAAAAAGATAATAGGACTATCATAAGTGGCTGCGATAGCAACAATTTCATATTTAACATAAGTAACTATAGCAAGTTCATCTTCATAAGCATCATTCATATTGGCATCATGGCCACAAGCATAGCAAGCATCAAGTTCATCAAAAAGGGATATTTCAAATGAATCCAAGGGATCATAGCAATCAACATAGCATTCATCCTTCGGTAAGAACGAAGGGAAATTAAACAATGTATGAGTTGAAGAGTTACTCTCATTAGAAGGTGGGCACGGGTAGCTAGTCGTCTCTTCCTCCTTTTGTTCTTCGCTCTCCTCGTCATCTTTTTCATCTATTGAGCTCACAGTTTCAGCATTTTCTTCTTCCATAGTTTCCTGCAAAATATTAGTCTCTTCTTGGGCAGCGGAGAATATCTCCATAAATCGATAAATATGGGCATTATATTCATAATTAGTATAACAATAACGAATCATAACTAAATTTTCAGTTCGGTAAACAACATCATCTTTATCATCACACTTTTTAAATAGAGCTTCAATTTCATAAGCACCCATAAAAGCAACAAACTCTGCTATTTGTTCCACATCATAGTAGTCATATATACCATTAGCATAAGAAGCCAAGGTTTCATTAGCATTAAATTTACAAGAAAAGGGAAGGTGTTTAGCCTTCATCCTAGAGCAACAACTAATATCGTATCTCAAGCATAGATCCCAAGCATACCATTTCAACGTATGAATTTGATCCCATAATAGTTTCCCTTTTTGAGTCAAGTGATAATCCCTAAAGTATTCACGTTGATCCAACGTGTCTCCCATTATAGAATTGAACGGAGTTTTCTCAGGATTATTAAAGAAGTGCATAATATTTTCCACATAACGAGCATCAAGGGTTTTAGGAGGTTCCCCATCTCCATGAGTAGCAAGTACACCTAATTTTTTTGATATTTCGTGTTCCATATCCATAAATAAAGATAGAGAACAACTTAGAACAACAAATAAATCTACTTAGTGATAAAGCAAACAAGCACACACGAGAATATTCACCCCACACTATTGCTTCCGCGGGAACGGTGCCAGAAAAAGGTCTTGATAACCCACAAGTATAGGTGATCTGTTGTAGCCTTTCTCGATAAGTAAGAGTGTCGAACCCAACGAGGAGCTAAAGGTAGGATAAATATTCCCTCAAGTTCTATCGACCACCGATACAACTCTACGGACACTTTACGTTCGCTTTACCTAGAACAAGTATGAAACTAGAAGTACTTTGTAGGTGTGATAGGATAGGTTTGCAAGATAATAAAGAACACGTAAATAAAAACTAGGGGATGTTTAGATAAAGAAACAATTACGTTAGTTTAACGAGTGTGGAAAAGTGGTGGTAGGAGTTGCGGAATTGTCCCTAAGAAATTGACTACGTTACTAGACCGATAGCAAGTTTTATGTGGGAGATGCCACTGCTAGCATGTCATCCCTTACTTGGAATTCTATGCACTTATGATTGGAAATATTAGCAAGCATCCGCAACTACTAATGTTCATTAAGGTAAAACCCAACCATAGCAATAAGATACATTGGTCCCCCTTCAATCCCGTATGCATCAATTTCTATGCTAGGCTGAAGCTTCTGTCACCCTTGCCCTCCAATACATAGTCCTATCAACATACTACTAACCCTATGGTGTGATCCACGCGCCGCTCATATGATGGGCACCAAAGGACAGCAACATAACCACAAGCAAATTAAACCAATCATGGCAATTCATCAATCACCGATAGGACAACGAAAATCTACTCACACATCATAGGATGGCAACACATCATTGGATAATATGAAGCATAAAGAACCATGTTCAAGTAGAGGGTACAGCGGGTTGCGGGAGCGTGGACCGCTGAATATAGATGGGGGGAAGGTGATGGAGGTGTTGGTGAAGATGACGGAGGTGTTGGTGTAGATCGCCGTCAAACGATGATGTCCCGGGCGGCGTTCCAGCGCCGCCGGGAGAGAGGGGGAGAGAGCCCCCCTTCTTCTCTTCTTCCTTGACCTCCTCCCTAGATGGGAGAAGGGTTTCCCCTCTGGTCCATGGTCTCCATGGCGACGGAGGGGCGAGAGCCCCTCCGAGATTGGATCTCTCTCTCTGTGTCCTTCTGTTTCTGGGCTCCCAGATTCTGGCCTTTCACCGTTTCTTAAATTCCTGGAGATCCGTAACTCCGATTGAGGTGTCCTTTTAACACGATTTTCCTCCATATATTAGTTTTCTTGCGGTGAAAGAAGGGCCCCAACTGCCTTAGGGGTTGGCCACGAGCCTGCGAGGCGCGCCTGGGGGGTAGGGCGCGCCTCCTGGGCTCGTGACCCGCTCAGGCATCGTTTCACGTTGATTGTTCTTCCCAAAAATCATAAATATTTTAAAAAAAATCCCCGTAGGTTTTTTTATTGCGTTTGGACTTTGTTTGGTATGGATATTCTGCGAAACAAAAAACATGCAACAAACAGGAACTCGCACTGGGCACTGGATCAACATGTTAGTCCCAAAAATAGTATAAAAAGTTGCCAAAAGTATATGAAAGTTGTAGAATATTGGTGTGAAACAATCAGAAATTATAGATACGACGGAGACGTATTAGTCCCTGTTTGGGACAGTTTAGTTTGGCCACGACGGTGGCAGGTGTCATGAGAACACAGGGCCACCGAGGGCTGGATTCCGGGGGAGGATGAATGCCGGTGGTACGATGGAAGAGTCATGAGTCAGGCAGGTTTCGTTGAAGCAACACTGGTCCGCCCGAATGGGATCACGATGCCAGGTGCTTCATGGTGTGGGTAAAGTGTGCAACCTCTGCAGAGTGTCAAATCTATTCGAATAGACGCGTCCACGGTATTGGACAGCCCGTCCAGACCTCAATAGGCAGTCAACCGTAATAATGATAATATTGATGAAAGAACTCGTCTTGTGCAGACATCAGATGATGTTAGGAATATGATATGTTAGCCATGGGATGGCTATGAGATGAGTGGTCGGATGACCACTTGAATCAGATTGGATTTGGATCAGATTCAGATTGGATCATGAAAACATTCAGAGTATAAATTATTTACTTAATATGCTTTACCCTATCATATCTACTTTAGTACTTATCTTGCTGGTTAATCTTGTTATAACATGATAATTAATATTGCTAGATAGGATTGCTAGGTCATGCTGATTAATATTGCTCTAATAATAAATGCATGCTTGAATGCCATGGATTGCTTTGCTTGGTGTATATGTTAGTTTGGTTTGCTTGCGAGTACATTCAAAAGTACTCAACGGCCTTTAACATGGCCAGGTTCACATAAGGATCCGTTGTTCATCGTCAAGGAGTTGGAGTGTTCGTGGGCTAGAGGAGTAACCTAGTCAAATCCTTGTGGATTGGAGCCGCAGCAAGACCATGCTGCTTTAGCTAGAGCTTTTCCGCTGCCTTCACCCTTGTAATATCCCATGTAAGACCCTTATATCTATTAATAGAAATGCATGTGTTCATGATACTTGTTGTAAACACGCATACCAGAGTGATTTCCTGGGCTAGTATGCGCGGCGACCGTCTGGGTACAATGGTAATCAGGCGGGGCG
The DNA here is from genome assembly GCF_904849725.1 of Hordeum vulgare subsp. vulgare. Lineage (NCBI taxonomy): Eukaryota > Viridiplantae > Streptophyta > Magnoliopsida > Poales > Poaceae > Hordeum > Hordeum vulgare. The sequence goes on along the minus strand of NC_058518.1, from coordinate 302,431,714 downwards.
CCACAACCAATGGTATCAGAGTAGCCAGGCTGACCATAGGTTACCCTAGCCAGACTTCACTGTCTTGTGTTCAGTAGAAGGCCCAGATGGATTTCAGCCATCTTTGCCGCCTGGCACAGCTACTATTGATCATAAGGCAACCCCATAGGTCTTTGGCTCCATCAGACCCCAACTCTCGTGGCCCTTGCCTCCGGTGTGAAACGCCCGCACCGGGCAATGACCCGTGAGACCTGAAACCCCTAGGTAAACCAGATATCCCTACCCTGCTTGCTAGCCATGGCATTCCTTTTGTTGCTCTAGTTTCCTTTGGGAAACTCTTATAAATTTTATCTCTCCACGACGACCTTAGGAACATTGACTAAGCCACTTTGAGAATGGTCCTGCATCGAGTGTGATGCTCCCTAAGGAAGTAGTAGGAGCTTGACACCAGTGCTACCAGGAGCATTGGGTGGTTTCACTTCTAAATCTTTAGAGGTGCATCGAGTGCGCTATACTAGTTATATTAGTATATCCCTACCCATGTGTGTAAGGTCCGCAAAATGTGTTTTTATGTGCTTCTTGGTTTTTCATGGTTCTTGTTTCTCTTGTCGGTTTTGTTTCTTCACTCCGACTAGATCCATCTGCAAGTGCCATCAAGAAGACTAGCATACAACTCGGACAATACCCAATAATCCCAATTCACCAAAAGTCAAGCCAAGCCAACTACCTGGTATTCAGAATAGCAGCACCGGATATGTTAGGAATGAAGAATGGGTGAGAAGCAGAATCATGTGCAACAGAAAAGGCCAGAATATACCTGAGAGAGTTGGCCTCAGAACCGATCATACCCGAGGAGTAGTCAGATGAGCTACCAAGAATGTACATTAGTAAGGACAAATTATTCCGTCCGCAAGGATGATTTCAGTTAGTGGGGTGAACCCTGACTTTCAATGGATCCAAGAATCATTTATTCCCCACCGAGGACATATATCAAGAATGCGAATGAGCCAAAAGCGGCAACAGAACTCCGGTACAATGGTACAAATTTCAAAGCATACTTTGAAGTTCACTAGTACAAATACAAAGTTTTCTGGACACTGTGAACAAGGTTTGCGAGGAATATAGATAAGTTTGTGGTTGCCAGAATCAATGAGAACGTCACATGCTTGGAAGCTCAGCTGAACCAAATGGAATTATCTGTCAACTTCTTACTATCGGCAACACCTGGGTTGAATGCAAAGGGTAATCTGAATTGATTAACGACATGAGGTCCGTGTTAGTCATGCAACCTTTACAACAACAATAATCAAACCAACAGAAGGACAAGCGATGTGCATGACCAATGGAATATCTTCACTCAAGGTATGGCATATATCATGTTTTGGCTCTGCTATGGGTAAAATTTCAGATGCTTCGGAAGGAAGACAGAACCGGCCCTAGATCCAATGATACATCACAACAAAATGCTTTTGGAATAAGCAACCACTAGTAGAAAATGGCCTATTTGTCCCAGTTCCAGAGGCCCATTAGCCCCGGTTCCTGAACCGGGACTAAAGGGTCGGGACTAAAGCCCAAAACCTTTAGTCCCGGTTCCTTTACCAACTGGGACAGAAGGGCCTCCACGTGGCCTCTACGGGGAGCCTAGGCAGGAGGGCCTATAGTCCCGGTTGGTAATACCAACCGGGATGAGGAGGTGTTTTTTTTGAATGGGGGGGGTGTGTGTTGGGGGTTTTGGAGGGTTAATTTAGGGGTTTCATATTGTGTTAGCTAGCTAACAGAGAGAAGTGTTCTCTCTTTCTCCGTGATGTAGAAGTAACGACTTTAGCAAGTTATCCTCGGTCTCTTAGGTATTATGGCGTACCGACCATTCATTTACGACATCTGGGCTAATGAACCCAACCTCGAAGATTCATCCACACATGAATCTAATCCGCTTTCCTTCCCCCAATGATGTAATAACCAATCATGATCATAATAGCAAATCATCATGATAATCATGATCAGCATCACCATTATATTAATGTAAAAACTCTTGCATCACTATAGCTAATAATCATCATAGTCATTACTACCAACACTATTTAATCATCATTTTCATCAATGAGACATCATATAACAAAAGTTGGTCACTAGTCATAATCACAACTCCTCCTCCTCATCGTCATCAACTATAACACATTGTAGCACATAATAACACATTGTACCTTGGACCTACTCCTCTCTCATAGGACCTACTCTACCCTCTCTTAGGTAGAATATCATAAAACAAGATAGGCCCTGACTCTCCATTATGGAGAATGGAGATCATCTTGTCTCCCATCCTTGGCCTATGCACAATGTTGCTTCCAAATAGCTCTCTATGATTGACCGTTCATTTTTTTCAATCTTTGATTGTCATTTCATCGGTTTTAGAAATCCAGTATGGACATGAGTGATGCAGATACCTAGGCTAACCTGGCTGTGTTGGTCGCATGCTCATAACATCAACACAACCTCTTGGAAACATCAGATGAGGCACACAATCTTGCGGGATTTTCTGTTGAAAAACATAGTATTAACTTTGTATCTAGCATTGTAGTTTGGTGTTACAAGAATTTATGCAAAAGATGCACGGATGTCGTAATAGTAGAAAATCTTACCATGTAATCTCCATGCATATTACCGTAGTTCACCACGTGCACTAGTGGCACATATTGACCATAATGTGGGGGAGTTTTCTGATAGGTATTGTAATTCTCAAGATCATTGATAAATGCGACAAGATGATGTTTCTCCTTACAAGTTAATTTTGCTTCATCGTTGTAGCAATAGGTTTTGTCTACCATCTTCCGTACATTTTTTGAAGAACGAAAATAAGCTGTCAATGGAAATAAGTTGTCAACTATTTTTAAATAAACAATATAAATTACTTAATAAATATGGTTGAGAAACTCATATAATGGTAGAACTGGAGGCGTCTGCACATCGACCCAGATGTCGATATTACCTTCAATTTCATCTTCCGGACGAATATCAAAGGTGATAAGCATATTAGGCTCAAATGCATAAGCCTTGCATAGTGCTTGCCAATTTGTGCATTCAAAATAGGAGTAGGTGTCTGCATTGTACAACTTTACGACAAAAGTATAACCATGCTCGGTCCTCAAGTGAACTCTCTTTACCTCCATAGTTTTTTCAGTACTGAAACCAATCTTATCCAAGACATAAATTCTAGCATGGTAGGGGATACGCTAGTAGAATAGTAAAAAATAAAAAATATAAGTTGAAGCAAAACAAGTCATGCTTAATTACAAAAAAAGACTTGTCGTTGTGACTTACTGTATCCACTTCGAAGTCCTCATCCAGCATGATGCTGAAGCGCCTATCATCAACTAGTTGAGGCGTGTCGCACATGCCACGCTCTTCTTGGTAGTATTCACACATAGAGAATTTCCTTTCGTCGTCAGACATTTCCTATGTTCATAGTTGAAACATTTAAAATTGATCAAAGGCAACTACCAGGAAACTTATATGACATATCACTATTAATTATAAAATAGATCACTATTACTCAATATGCAACGTGTTGACTTTAGGTCTGTCGAGTCTTTCCTTCCTAAACACACACATCACAAGAACACTAAGACATCTCTATATTCAGAATGCATCATCCTCTACATACGCACTAGGAGGTGTTCCGTGCAATAACATACACACATCAAATAAATGACATATAACTCATCATCATCTTACTCATTTAACAACTCATGAAAGTCATACAAGGAGCAATGACAAACCAAAACATAACCGATATTATTACCAATACATCTCAAATATTATCATACAATATCACTAATAAAAATCCAGTTGACGTCTCATGATGCAGGCGGTGGCAACCCAAAGATAAGGAATCATCACCGGATCATAGCTCGTGTGATGTCCTTGGAGAACCTGCCAGGTATTGGAGAACCTGGCATCCAATGCAGCCATGTAGTGACAGACGTGCTCGTGCTCCTCCTTTACACGGCGACGTACCACCTCCGTGGGGGCCAACTCCCTCGGCACAGATAATGGGCCACGCGACCGCCACCAAAGAAGCTCCGGGTCAACGATGAGACCCGGATTCCTCACCAAGGTGTGCCCCCCGGAAGGTAGCACCTCCCAGTGCCAGCCCGACGGAGCCCAGTCCCGGACATGGTGCTTATCAAGCAGGCTCTCGCTGACCACTCGACGACGAGGATGCGGGCCAGGCATCGTTGACGTCAAGACAAATTCCTCTGAGAAAATTTTCTTATTGTTTAATGTTTTACTTTCTAGTTATCATTTGTACAATAATCATGTCATTTGAATTTAGCTAGCTCCCACTACCTATTTTTCTCAACATGCAAGTATGACACCAAATATACAATAATAAAACACAATATATATATTTTGCAAATATTTCTGCAACAACATTCGGGGCTTGAGCAAATATTTTGCAAATATACAAGAATCATATCCTAGGAAGAACCCTAGGCACGGGGATGTCTCACCAGAGGTTTGGGTCGGTGTCGGGGTCGAGCCCGGGGTCGAGGTCATCGACGGGCTCGGGGCGGGGGCGGCGACGGCGATGGGCTCGGGGGCGGCAACGACGACGGGCTTGGGGCGGGGGCGGCGACGGCGACGGGCTCGGGGGCGGCGAAGACGATGGGCTCGGGGCGGGGGCCGCGACGACGACGGGCTCGGGGGCGGCGATGATGACGGGCTCGGGGCAGGGGCGGCGATGACGACGGGCTCGGGGGCGTCGACGACGACAGCTCGGGGGCGGCGATGACGACGGGCTCGGGGAAGGCGGCGACGAGGAGGAGGAATGGATCGGCGGCGACTGCGTGGGGAAAATGGGAGAGGTTGGGAAAATTCGGTAACTCCCGCCTTATATGCGAAACCTGTTGTCCCGGTTCGACGTACAAAAACCAGGACTAAAGGTCAATTTTCAGCAGCCCAACGGGCGGGAAGAAGAGACCTTTAGTCCCGGTTTGTGCCGCAAACCGACACTAAAGGGAGTCTTTGGTCCCGGTTTATTCCACCAACCGACACGAAAGGATGTCCTTGGTCCCGGTTGGTGCCACAAACCGACACGAATGGCCTATGCCTGCCACGACCGAGGTGTTTGGTGAAGAACCACCAAAAACAAGATCTATTCTTCACATGATTCGGCGAAACCCTAGGGCCGCCAACCCTATATAATCTCCGCCCCACCCACGGCGCAAGTTTTCCCCCGCCCACAACCTCCAACCCCTCCCCCAACCCGAAACCCACCAGCAGCGGCGCAGCGCGAGGAGAGGAGAAGGAATATGGTGAAGTTCCTAAAGCCTGGCAAGGCGGTGATCCTGCTGCAGGCAGGTATGCCGGGAAGAAGGCGGTGATCGCCCACTTGTTCGAGGAGGGCACCCGCGACCGCCCCTACGGGCACTTCCTGGTCGCCGGCTTGGCCAAATACCCGAAGAAGGTGATCCTCAAGGACTCGGCCAAGAAGACGACTAAGAAGTCCCGCGTCAAGGTCTTCCTCAAGCTCGTCAACTTCACCCACCTCATGCCCACCCGCTACACCCTCGATGTCGACCTCAAGGAGGTGGTCTCCGACGCCTTGGTACGTCCATTTTGCATCATGCTTTCATGTTGATATTTATTGCTTTATGGGCTGTTGTATTACTTTGTGGTACCATATTTATGCCTTTTCTCTCTTATTGTGCAAGGTTTATTTGAAGAGGGAGAATTCAGGCAGCTGGAATACTAGACTAGAAAAGCAGCAAATCTTAGTCCACTATTCTGCAAATCTCCAAATGCCCTAAAAAGTTACGTGGAATTTTTTGGGATTATATAAAAAATACTACACGAAAGAAGTACCAGAGGGGGGCTACCAGGGCGACGCAAGCCCTGCCACCGCCACCCCCTGGTGGCGGATGGCAAGCTTGTGGGCTCCCTGACGGCCCACTAGCCCCCCTCTTTTGCTATATGAAGGGTTTCGTTCGAGAAAAAAAATCAATCGGGAGCTTTTTCGTGGTTTTGCCGCCGCCACAAGGCGGAACTTGAGCAGATCCAATCTAGAGCTCCGGCAGGACGATCCTGCCGGGGAAACTTCCCTCCGAAGGGGAAATCGTCGCCATCGTGATCACCAACACTCCTCTCGTCGGAGGGGAGGCATCTTCATCAACATCTTCATCAGCACCATCTCCTCTCCAATCCCTAGTTCATCTCTTGTAACCAATCTCCGTCTCACGACTCCGATTGGTACTTGTAAGGTTGCTAGTAGTGTTGATTACTCTTTGTAGTTGATGCTAGTTGGATTACTTGGTGGAAGAGTTTATGTTCAAATCCTTGATGCTATTCATTACACCTCTGATCATGATTATGATTATGCTTTGTGAGTAGTTACTTTTGTTCCTGAGGACATGGGATAAGTCATGCTGATAATAGTCATGTGAATTTGATATTCGTTCGGTATTTTGATATGTTGTATGTTGTCTTTTCCTCTAGTGGTGTTATGTGAACGTCGACTACATAACACTTCACCATACTTGGGCCTAGAGGAAGGCATTGGGGAGTAGTAAGTAGATGATGGGTTGCTGGAGTGACAGAAGCTTAAACCCCAGTCTGTGTGTTGCTTCGTGAGGGGCTGATTTGGATCCACTAGTTTAATGCTATGGTTAGATGTTGTCTTAATTCTTCTTTCGTAGTTGCGGATGCTTGCGAGAGGGGTTAGTGATAAGTGGGATGCTTGTCCAAGTAAGGGCAGCACCCAAGCGCCGGTCCACCCGCATTACAAACTATCAAAGTAACGAACGCGAATCATATGAACATGAGGAAACTAGCATGACAGAAATTCTCGTGTGTCCTCGGGAGCGTTCTTCCTCCTATAAGACTTTGTCCAGGCTTGTCCCTTGCTACAAAAGGGATTGGGCCACTTGCTGCACCATTGCTACTACTTGTTACTTGTTACTTTTCGCTTGCTACGTTTCACCTCACTACACCATCACTTGTTACCGCTACTTTCAGTGCTTGCGGTTATTACCTTGCTGAAAACCGTTAATCAGAGTCTTCTGCTCCTCGTTGGGTTCGACGCTCTTACTTATCGAAAGGACTACGACTGATCCGCTATACTTGTGGGTCATCAAGAATCTTTTCTGGCGCCGTTGCTGGGGAGTGAAGCACCTTTGGTAAGTGGAAATTGGTAAGGAAACATCTATATACTATGCTGAAATTTATTGTCACTTGTCACTATGGAAACTGTTCCTTTGAAGAGTTTGTTCGGGGTATCTTCACCACGAACGGAGGCACGAGGAGTTGTTCCTCGACCTGAGGTACCTACTGAAAATATCTTTTGTGAAATTCCTTCGGGTATGCTTGAGAAACTGCTGGCTAATCCTTTCACAGGAGATGGATCTTCACATCCAGACTTGCATCTGATCTATGTAGATGAAGTTTGTGGTTTATTTAAGCTTGTAGGTTTGCCCGAGGATGAGGTAAATAAGAAAGTCTTTCCTTTATCCTTGAAAGATAAGGCGTTGACATGTGATACGTCTCCATCGTATCTACTTTTCCAAACTCTTTTGCCCTTGTTTTGGACTCTAATTTGCATGATTTGAATGGAACTAACCTGGACTGACGCTGTTTTCAGCAGAATTGCCTTGGTGTTATTTTTGTGCAGAAATCAAAGTTCTCCAAACGTCCTGAAAATTTACGGGGAGCAGTATTGGAAAATATGAAAAATATCTGTGCCAAGTTCCACCTGAGGGGGTGGGCCAGTGGGCCACAAGCCCTGGCTCCGCCACCACCCCCCGGGTGGCGGTGGGCAGGCTTGTGGGGCCCACACGGCTCTGCTGCCCCAACCTCAGGTCTATAAGTTCACTTTCGTCCCAGAAAAAATAAAAAAGAGAAGTTTTCGTCGCGTTTGCGATACGGAGCCGCCACCACCACCTGTTCTTCATCTGGAGGGCAGATCTGGAGTCCGTCTTGGGCTCCGGAGAGGGGAAATCATCGCCATCGTCATCATCAACCTTCTTCCCTCTCCAATTCCATGAATCTCTTCGTCGTTCGTGAGTAATCTATTTGTAGGCTCGCTGGGCGGTGATGAGTAGGATGAGATCTATCATGTAATCGAGTTAGTTTTGATGGGGATTGATCCCTAGTATCCACTATGTTATGACATTGATGTTGCTACTACTTTGCCATGCTTAATGCTTGTCACTAGGGCCCGAGTGCCATGATTTCAGATCTGAAATTATTATGTTGTCACCAATATATGTGTGTTCTAGATCCGATCTTGCAAGTTGTAGTTACCTACTATGTGTTATGATCCGGCAACCCTGGAGTGACAATAACCGGAACTACTCCCGGTGATGACCATAGGTTGAGGAGTTCATGTGTTCACCAAGTGCTAACGCGTTGGTCCGATTCTTTATTAAAAGGAGAACCTTAATATCCCGTAGTTTCCTTTTGGACCCCACTGCCACGAGAGGGATGGACAATAGATGTCATGCAAGTTCTTTTCCCTAAGCACGTATGACGACACACGAAATGCATGCCTACATCACATTGACGAACGGGAGCTAGCCACATATCTCTCCGTGTTATAACTGTTGCATGATGAATATCATCCAAACAAATCACCAACCCATCGCCTACGAGTTTGTCCTACTACTGCTGTTACTTGTCTTGCTCTGCAGCTGTTACTACTGTCGTTACTTGTCTTGCTCTGCTGCTGCTACTACTGTTGCTACTGTTGTTACGTGTCTTGCTCTGCTGCTAGTGTTGCTACTACCGTCGCTTGCTACTGTTGCTACTTGCTACGGTTGTCACTACTGCTTTTCCTTGCCGCTGCTATTGCTCGTTACACTGCTGCTACCTGCTACAATTTTGGTTCGCTGGTCATTGACGGGAACTGACAACTTCCGTCAACGAGGCAAATTGGCGCCATTGATACAATCGTTAGAAATAGTCTGCCGTGTCAACAGATCGTTTCTGACACCGTTGTTATCATACTACTTTGCTACTGATACTTTTCTTGCAGAATCTAATCTTTCAGGTGTGGTTGAATCTGACAAATTCAGCTGCTAATACTTGAGAGTATCCTCTCACCTCCTATAGGCGTACCAACAAATTTGGGTCGAATACTCTACCCTCGAAAACTGCTACGATCCCACGCGCTGGTGGCCCGTCAACAACATTCTTCTAGTTTCGATTGCCGGAGAGTGCTAGTAGCATTCTTCTGGTGCCGTTGCAAAGGGGAAGAACAGTTGACATCAAGCATTTTTCTGGCGCCGTTACCGGGGATTGCGATCAGCATTTTTCTGGCGCCGTTGCCGGGGAGGTATTGCTATACTCTCTGAGTCACTTGGGATTTATATCTGCTGATCACTATGAAGAATCTGAAGGATCCGGAGACCAAAGTCTTGCCCTCAACTACGAGGGGAGGTAAGGAATTGCCATCTAGCTCTGCACTTGATTCACCTTCAATTATGAGTAAGTTTGCAACATCACCTCCTGCTAGAAATCTTGAGATGTCGCATGTGCTTGATGATGCTTATGATGCTACTGCTAGAGATGCTATGCCTGATACTGCTTTGCCTGATGATGCTAGAGATGCTATGCTTGATACTGCTTTGCCTGATGATGCTAGAGATGCTATTTTGCCTGGTGATGCTATGCTTGATACTGCTAGAGATACTCCTTTGCCTGATGTTCCACTGGGGGTGTTCCTTGATGCTCATATTGCTAGAGTTACTGCCAATGCTCGTGATGCTTTTGAAACTACCGATACTATTGAGATAGAACCTGCTTTTGCTCCTGCTAGATCTAGCTCTCCTAGATATGAATTTCCTGATATACCTGAGTGTTACGTTATGGAGAGATAACTGAGGATTTACTTGCGTGTAAGGATGCCTATGACGCTGAGAAATTACTTCTCAAGTGGAAGGAAAAATCTCGGGAAGCTAGGATGAAATACGACCCAAAGTTTGCCACTTCACCTATCTTTATCACCGATAAGGATTATGAATTCTTTGTCGATCCTGAGATAATCTCTCTAGTCGAATCTGATCCTTTTCACGGTTATGAGTCTGAGACGGTCGTAGCCCATCTTGCCAAACTACACGATATAGCCACCCTTTTCACTAATGTGGAGAAGATCCGTCACTACTACATCCTTAAGCTGTTTCCTTTCTCTCTAAAGGATGACGCTAAAGCCTGGTTCACCTCTCTTGCTCCTGGATGTGTGAGTAGTCCCCAGGAGATGGTCTATTACTTCTGTGAGAAATATTTCCCTACCCATAAGAAGCAAGCTGCCTTGCAGGAAATATACAACTTTGCTCAACTCCAAGAAGAGAGTCTTCCACAAGCTTGGGGGAGGCTCGTCCAGCTACAGAATGCTTTGCCTGATCACCCTCTTAAGAAGAACAAGATACTTGATATCCTCTATAACGGACTTACCGATGCCTCTAGAGACCACCTAGATAGTTGTGCCGGTTTTGTTTTTAGGGAACAAACTGTAGAACAAGCTGAGACCCTACTTAATAACATCTTGATCAACGATAATACTTGGACTATTCCTGAACCACCTCCTAAGCCAACTCCTAAGAAAAGAGGTATTCTATTCCTCAGCCCCGAAGATATGGAAGAAGCCAAGAAATCTATGCAAGAGAAAGGCATTAGATCTGAAGATGTCAGAAATCTACCACCTATCGAAGAGATCCATGGTCTCGATAACCCGATACAGGTAGTAGAAGTGAATTCTCTGCGTAGGTTTGATGAGAGTGATATTCCTTTTGATAAACCTGATAGCCTATGCTTTGATGAATTTGACAACTTTGTTGCCAAACAACAGAGTTTCAATGATTATGTTAGCAGACATTTGGAACAAAGTACTCGTATGGTTACCATTTTAGTGCTTGTGTAGACAGAAATGTCAATGATCTGAAGCTTCTGAGTAAACATGCCTCTATGATTACTACTCAGGTAGGACAAGTACTTAAAGATTAGAATGACCTGCTCAATGAATTAAATGACAACTCTGTCAGAGTCATTACCAGAGGAGGCAAAATGACTTAGGAACCTTTGTATCCTGAAGGTCACCCTAAGAGAATTGATCAAGATTCTCAAGGAATCAATGCTGATACACCTAGTCATCCTAAGGAGAAGAAGAAGGATGATAGAAGCCTGCGTGCCCATTCACCAAATACTGTCACACCTGAAGAACCTAATGATATTTCTGTGTCTGATGCAGAAACACAATATGGTGATGAACATGAACCTGGTGACAATATGGACAGTGATGTTCATAATAATGCTCAACCTAGCAATGATGAGGATGTGGAGATTGAACCTACGGTTAATCCTGATAACCCACAACCTAAGAAATACGATAAGAATGACTTCACTGCTAGGAAGCATGGTAAAGAAAGAGAGCCATGGGTTCAGAGACCTATGCCCTTTCCTCCTAAGCCATCCAAGAAAAAGGATGATGAGGATTTTGAGCGCTTTGTTGAGATGATAAGACCCATTTTTCTGCAGATGCGGTTAACTGATATGCTCAAGATGTCCCCGTATGCCAAGTACATGAAAGATATCGTGACTAATAAATGGAAGATACCAGATCTTGAGATCTCCACCATGCTTGCCAATTACACTTTCAAAGGTGGAACTCCTAAGAAACTTGGTGATCCCGGAGTGCCCACCATACCTTGCTCCATTAAAGGAAACTACGTAAGAACTGCCTTATGCGACCTTGGAGCCGGTGTTAGTGTTATGCCGCTTTCTCTTTATCGTAGACTTGAATTGGATAAGTTGACACCCACTGAAATCTCTCTGCAAATGACCGACAAATCAATTGCTTTCCCTATTGGCATTTGCGAGGATGTGCCTATTGTGGTTGCTAACACTATCTTAACAGACTTTGTTATCTTGGATATTCCCGAGGACGATGCCATGGCTGTCATCCTCGGAAGACCCTTTTTAAACACTGTAGGGGCTGTTATAGATTGCAACAAAGGCAATGTCACTTTCCATGTCAACGGTAATGAGCACACAATGCAATTTCTGAAGAAACGATATCAAGTACATTGCATCAATGCTATCGAAAAGACTTCATCGATTCTCATTGGGAGCTTTGAATGCCCTATTCCTCGTGTCAAGATGTAGTATGATTTGCTTGTTGGGGAGATACATATCCCCATTGAGGTGACTTAGTGGATATGAGAAAATTCTCCGTTCTCTCTTGCGATTCGAGAAGGGTTTTGTCATAAGGACTTGATCAATCCCATTGACGGATTTCTTTCGATGACCATGAAATGGATGAATCCAAGAGTCACATACCTCTGTTTTAAAGCTTTCATTTTCTGTTGCTTAGAAGAAAAATGATAGAGTTACTTTATTTTTTCCTGTGTTCTGTTTTAGCGTCCCGGAGTAAAATACCTCAAAAATAAAAGTTCTCCTATGGTCCTGAAAATTCAGTATGATTTTTTCTGGAATTTTTGAAAATTTCTGGGCTTGAGAGCTGGCTTGGGGGCCAGACCAGTGGGCCACAAGCCGTGCCACCGCCACCTACCCCCCTGGTGGCGGAGTGCAAGCTTGTGGGGCCCACAGGGACCCCTCCACTCATTCTATCTCCCAGCCTCTTCTTCCACCTCCAGAAAAAAATATTTCGCCGCTCAAACCCATGTTCTTGCTCATTTGGCTGTGATTTTTGATCTCCTTGCTCAAAGCACCATTCTCCGAACCGTTTTGGGGAAATTACTCCTTGGTAAGTGACTCCTCCATTGGTCCAATTAGTTTTTGCTCTAGTGCTTTATCCTTCGCGTATTCTTGCTACCTTGGTGACCCTATTCTTGAGCTTGAAAGTTTGATTTTAGCTGGTCCCAAGTAGTTTTAGCGCGTGATACGGTCTCTAGGCACTAGTAGGAGTAGTTGCTACAAGTTGGGTTAATCCTTGTTCACTTTTCTTTCGAAGTCTCTAAAAATTTCAGAATTTTTCGGAGCTAGAAAAAGGAAAAGATGAGGAGGTTCTTGAGAGGCTCTTCAAGCTATAACCCCAAGAAGGATGAGAAGAACCACCCCAAGTACGTAGTCCCTCGAGTCACAGAAGTTCGAGCGTGCGAGTGGCCAAGTGATGAATTTTTGCGCGCCGCTGGGCTTTATGAAGACTTTTATTACTTGGTGGAGAACGCAGGTCTTACTGCGTTCGTTGAAGATAAGTGCTCACAATACCTCCTCATCACCAATATTTTCGTTCAAAGCTTCTACTTTGATCCGAGGAAGAATCCTCCCATGGTTGAGTTCATGATATACGATGTCCCCCAGTGCATGACGCTACAGGATTTTTGCAATGTATGCAAATTACCTTATGTTGGGGATATTTTTGACCCTCGTCCACAGGACTTGGAGCATTTCATTCGTTCTATTCCTGTTGGAGAGGAGAGCGGAGTCTCTCGCGCTAGAATTGCTAGCATACATTTTCCTGTGCTTTGGTACTTCTCACTATTTGTGGGAAAATGTTTGATTGGCCGTGGGGAGGCTGGATCACTTAGTTCTCCAGACCTTGCGGTTTTGCGCGAAGGCCTTTATAACGATAAGACTTATAGCTTGGGCGCTATAGTAGCTCAACGGTTGAACCTGAACCGTTCTAAAGGTGTTGTCTATGGAGGTATCTATGCTACCCGTCTTGCCAGACACTTTGAGATACCCATTAGACTGGGAGAGGAAGGAGGGATGCTTCTCCCTAAGAAATATCTGGATTATGACAGCATGGTTCGCCATGATTTTCTGGATAGAGATGCTAGTAGACGGATGATTTATAACCTGGTATTTAGTCAGGGTACTCGTGAGACTATTACTTTGCCTGCTCCTTCTTTGTTCGATCTTCATGCAGGCAGGTACACTATTATGCCCTCGGACATCTACGCATATTGGGGCTTGGCCCAACCACAGGCGCCCGTGCCTGAGCCGCCAGTCGAGTACCAGACGCCAGTTTATCAGTGGGAGCTAGAGGAGCTCACATAGCAGTGGCATCCACAATCTGCGCCGGAGTATCCTGGAGCTGGTTATTTCCCACCTTGGGAGTAGACCAAGCTAGGCCAAAAGCCTAAGCTTGGGGGAGTACGTGTTCTCACCGACTTTACATTCATGCTTATGCTTTCTCTTTGTTAGCCGGTGTTTACACTTTGCCACTGTATTATCCATGCTAGTTTATTTTTGTTTTCTTGTTTTCTTGTTTTGTGTCCTTTTGAGAAAACCCAAAAAGATTTTTCTTTCTTCTTTTGCTTGTTGGGAGCTTTCCCGTGTAAATAGTTTTCTTTTTCTTTGGGTCAAGGTAGAAGATATTGGTTACAATGCTTAGTGGCTCTTCCATGCTTACCTGTTTAGCTTCCAAAGAGCCATATTACTTTGTCTTCTCCTTTGTGTTTGCCTGCAGATTCAACTTAGTCCAATGCGCTTATTATTGTTCACATCATTAGATCGTGCAAATGAAAGGCAATAATGATGACATATGATGAAGTGACTGAGACTGAAAAGCTGGTATGAACTCTATCTATTTTGTTTTTGTAAATATGACTAGCTTGTCGACCCAGATTTAGCTTTGTTGTGAGAGAAACATGTTTGCAATGACAACTTAGAGATCATAGCTGATGCCATGCTTAATTAGCTAGGAGCTTATAATGGTTTGTCTTGGATGCCAACATGAATTTTGAGATGACAATGATGTAGTATGATAGGATGGTATCCTCCTTTGAATGATTCAAGTGGCTTGACATGGCGCATGTTCACGCATGTAGTTGAAACAAAATCAACATAGCCTCTATGATATTCATGTTCATGGTGATTTATGTCCTACTCATGCTTGCACTCAATGTTGGTTAATCTCAATGCATTTTGATGACCGTTGTCGCTCTCTAGTTGGTCGCTTCCCAGTCTTTTGCTAGCCTTCACTTGTACTAAGCGGGAATACTGCTTGTGCATCCACTTCCATAAACCCAAAGTTGTTCCATATGAGTCCACCATACCTACCTATTTGCGGTATCTACCTGCCGTTCCAAGTAAATTTGCATGTGCCACTCTCTAAACCTTCAAGAAATAATCTGTTTTGCATGCCCGAACCGCTCATGTGGTGACTGGGGGCTATTGGCATCTTCCATGCTTGGAGTGTTATCCTCGACATGTGTTTATTCACTGTCATTCACGAGAAAGGGGCCAGTAATTGGAATGCCCAATTCCACGCTTAAATCGAAAACATAACTGTAAAACAAGACTCCCCCCGGGTTGATGTTAGTATGGACGGTACCCGAGGATTCGGCTAGCCGTGGAGTGTGATTGATTGGTGGTGGGGGAGTTAAAACTTTACTCTTCTGTTTGTGAACCGCCTATAGCATGAGTAGGATGGAAGATATTGAGAACTCTTGGTCATTGCGTTGACAATGAAAGCATGCCACCCAAAATTATTATCTCTGTTTTCAAAGCTTGAGCTCTGGCACCTATGCAAATCAATGCTTCCCTCTGCGAAGGGCCTGTCTATTTATTTTCCTGTTGAGTCATCCTCCTCTTATATAAGCACCAATTAGAGAGCACCTCTGTCATTTTTATGCTTTGATTTTGACTGATATTGAGTATGACTATGACTGGATCTTCGTTGCTATGAATTATAATGTTTAGTCAGCCCTTGATCTTTGAAAGTGCTCTGCATTTATGTTTTGCGGTCTCAGAAAGAGCTAGTGAGATACCACCTATTCATATTGCTTCATGCTTGTTTTGATTGAAGTGTTGGTATTTGAAACTCATTATTATTTGCTCGTTAGCTGATTATGCCATTGATATTAGTTTACCGTGAGACCTTTGTGTCATTTGTTTATGTGGTTAACTTGTGATCTTGCTGAAATTCTGGTTATGAGTTAGACATAGTTGCAACAACAAGATCAAACAGAGTTTGTCAAAGTTTTTCTTTCTCTCTCACTTTGTCAACTGAGTTGCTTGAGGACATGCAAGGTTTTAAGCTTGGGGGAGTTGATACGTCTCCATCGTATCTACTTTTCCAAACTCATTTGCCCTTGTTTTGGACTCTAATTTGCATGATTTGAATGGAAGTAACCTGGACTGACGCTGTTTTCAGCAGAATTGCCTTGGTGTTATTTTTGTGCAGAAATCAAAGTTCTCCAAACGTCCTGAAAATTTACGGGGAGCAGTATTGGAAAATATGAAAAATATCTACGCCAAGTTCCACCTGAGGGGGTGGGCCAGTGGGCCACAAGCCCTGGTTCCGCCACGACCCCCCTGGTGGCGGTGGGCAAGCTTGTGGGGCCCACACGGCTCTGCCGCCCCCAACCTCAGGTCTATAAGTTCACTTTCATCCTAGAAAAAAATAAAAAAGAGAAGTTTTCGTCGCGTTTGCGATACGGAGCCGCTGCGACCACCTGTTCTTCATCTGGAGGGCAGATCTGGAGTCCGTCTTGGGCTCCGGAGAGGGGAAATCATCGCCATCGTCATCATCAAACTTCTTCCCTCTCCAACTCCATCAAGCTCTTCGTCGTTCGTGAGTAATCTATTCGTAGGCTCGCTGGGCGGTGATGAGTAGGATGAGATCTATCATGTAATCGAGTTAGTTTTGAAGGGGATTGATCCCTAGTATCCACTATGTTCTGAGATTGATGTTGCTAGTACTTTGCCATGCTTAATGCTTGTCACTAGGGCCCGAGTGCCATGATTTCAGATCTGAAATTATTATGTTGTCACCAATATATGTGTGTTTTAGATCCGATCTTGCAAGTTGTAGTTACCTACTATGTGTTATGATCCGGCAACCCCGGAGTGACAATAACCGGAACCACTCCCGGTGCTGTCCATAGTTTGAGGAGTTCATGTGTTCACCAAGTGCTAATGCGTTGGTCCGGTTCATTATTAAAAGGAGAACCTTAATATCCCGTAGTTTCCTTTTGGACCCCGCTGGCACGGGAGGGATGGACAATAGATGTCATGCAAGTTCTTTTCCCTAAGCACGTATGACGACACACGTAATGCATGCCTACATCACATTGACGAACGGGAGCTAGCCACATATCTCTATGTGTTATAACTGTTGCATGATGAATATCATCCAAACAAATCACCGACCCATTGCCTACGAGTTTGTCCTACTACTGCTGTTACTTGTCTTGCTCTGCTGCTGTTACTACTGTTGCTACTGCTGTTACTTGTCTTTCTCTACTGCTGCTACTACTGTTGCTACTGTTGTTACTTGTCTTGCTCTACTGCTACTGTTGCTACTACTGTCGCTTGCTACTGTTGCTACTTGCTACTGTTGTCACTATTGCATTTCCTTGCCGTTGCTATTGCTCGTTACACTGCTGCTACCTGCTACAATTTTGGTTCACTGGTCGTTGAAGGGAACTGACAACTTCCGTCAACGAGGCAACTTGGCGCCATTGATACAATCGTTATAAATAGTCTGCCATGTCAACAGATCGTTTCTGACACCGTTGTTATCATACTACTTTGCTTGGAGATACTAATCTTTCAGGTGTGGTTGAATCTGACAAATTCAGCTGTTAATACTTGAGAGTATCCTCTCACCTCCTATAGGTGTACCAACAAATTTGGGTCGAATACACTACCCTCGAAAACTGCTACGATCCCACACGCTGGTGGGCTGTCAACAACATTCTTCTAGTTTCGATTGCCGGAGAGTGGTAGTAGCATTCTTCTAGTGCCATTGCAAAGGGGAAGAACAGTTGACATCAAGCATTTTTCTGGCGCCATTGTCGGGGATTGCAATCAACATGGTATAGGCTATGTGATGATACTGGATCATGGGACTACAATCGGTTGAAATTGGAATTTCATCAAAAGTTCTATCCTATGCATTTAGTACATCGTGATCGGAACTTTATTTATAACTTTTGGCCTCGTGACAGGGAAAGCATAGCTCAAGCTTGGGGGAGGCTTAAATCAATGCTATATTCATGCTCCAATCATGAGCTCTCGAGAGAAATCATCACTCAAAACTTTGATGCTCGGCTTTCTCATGAAGATCGTACCATGCTTGACACTTCTTGGTACCGGTTCTTTTATGAAGAAGGATATTGACCACAAGTGGAATTTATTGGAAAGAATCAAATGTAACTCTGAAGATTGGGAGCTGGAGGAAGGTAAGGAGTCAGGTATGAATTTCCAGTTTGATTGCGTTAAATCTTTTGTTGAGACAAACACTTCTAGAGATTTTAGCGCTAAGTATGGACTTGACTCTGAGATAGTAGCTTCTCTATGTGAATATTTTGCTGCTCATGTTAATCTTCCCAAAGAGAAGTGGTTTAAATATCATCCTCCTGTAGAAAGAACATAGTCAAAACCAATCTAGTTGAGGAGAAAGTCATTGCTTTTAGTGATCCTGTTGTTCCTTGTGCTTACACTGAGAAACCACCATACCCTGCTAGGATAAAGGATTATTCTAAAGCTCCAACTGTGATACATAGGGGTTACATTAGACCACTTGCACCCCCTGAGGAGATTAGAGTTGAACCTAGTGTTGCTATTATCAAAGATCTCTTAACCGAAGACGTAGACGCGCATGTTATCAAATTCTGTGAGGACTCCGCTAGAATTGCTAAACCTCACGCGAAAGACAAATACGGACCTGTAGTTGGCGTGCCCGTTGTCTCTGTTAAGATAGGAGATCACTGTTACCATGGTTTATGTGATATGGGAGCTAGTGTTAGTGCAATACCCCGATCCCTATATGATGAAATCAAAGATGAGATTGCACCTGCTGAGTTAGAACCCATTGATGTCACTATTACACTAGCTAATAGAGACACTATCTGCCCTCTGGGAATTGTGAGAGACGTAGAAGTCCTGTGTGGTAAGACGAAGGATCCTACTAATTTCCTCGTCCTTGGTACTGCACAAGATAGCTTTTGTCCCATCATATTTGGTAGACCCTTTCTCAACACTGTCAATGCTCACATAGATTGCATTAAGCAGACTGTCAGAGTTAGTTTCGAGGGTGTGTCTCATGAATTTAACTTCTCCAAGTTTTGAAGACAACCCCATGAAAAAGAGTCGTCTGGTAGGGATGAAATCATTGCTCTTGCCTCTATTGTCGTACCTCCTACGGATCCTTCAGAGCAATATCTGCTTGAGCATGAAAATGATATGCATATGGAGGAAAGAGATGAGATAGATAAAATTGTCTTAGAACAATATCCTATTCTCAAGAATAATCTGCCTGTTGAACTGCTTGGGGATCCTCCCCCACCAAAGGGTGATCCTGTGTTCGAGCTTAAACAGTTGCCTGATACTCTTAAGTATGCCTATCTTGATGAGAAGGATATATATCCTGTTATTATTAGTTCTCTCCTCTCAAAGCACGAAGAGAAGAAGTTACTAAAAACTCTGAGGAAGCACCGTGCTGCTATCGGATATACTCTTGATGATCTTAAGGGTATTAGTCCCACTCTATGTCAGCACAAGATTAAAACCGATCCTGATTCTAAACCAGTTGCTGATCATCAAAGGAGATTAAATCCTAAGATGAAAGAGGTCGTTAGAAAAGAAGTATTAAAGCTTCTAGAAGCAGGAATCATTTATTCTGTTGCTCATAGTGATTGGGTAAGTCCAGTACATTGCGTACCTAAGAAGGGAGGTATCACCGTAGTTCCTAATGATAAGGATGAACTAATCCCACAAAGGATTATTACCGGCTATAGGATGGTGATAGACTTTCGGAAACTGAACAAGGCAACCAGGAAAGATCATTATCCTTTGTCGTTTATCGACCAAATGCTAGAAAGGCTATCAAAACACACACACTTTTGCTTTCTAGACGGTTATTCAGGTTTCTCGGAAATACCTGTTGCACAATCTGATCAGGAGAAAACCACTTTCACCTGCCCCTTCGGTACCTATGCTTATAGACGTATGCCTTTTGGCTTATGCAATGCACCTGCCACCTTTCAAAGATGTATGATGGCTATATTCTCTGACTTCTGTGAAATGATTGTCGAGGTTTTCATGGATGACTTCTCTGTTTATGGGTCTTCCTTTGATGATTGCCTCAGCAACCTTGATCGAGTCTTACAGAGAAGTGAAGATACCAACCTCGTCTTGAATTGGGAGAAGTGCCACTTTATGGTTAATGAAGGTATCGCCTTAGGACACAAAATCTATGAAAGAGGCATTGAAGTTATAAAGCTAAGGTTGATGCAATTGAGAAAGTGCCTTGCCCCATAGATATCAGAGGTATACGAAGTTTTCTAGGTCATGCTGGTTTCTATAGAAGGTTCATTAAAGACTTCTGTAAGATTTCTAGGCCTCTTACCAACCTCTTGCAGAAGGATGTTCCTTTTGTTTTTGATGAGGATTGTGAGGAAGCCTTCGAAATACTTAAGAAGGCTTTGATAACCACACCTATCGTTCAACCACCTCACTGGAACTTGCCCTTTGAAATCATGTGCGACGCTAGTGATTATGCTGTTGGTGCTGTTCTAGGACAAAGAGTTGACAAGAAGTTGACTGTTATTCACTACACTAGTAAAACTCCAGTCAGTGCCCAAAGAAACTATGCCACTACGGAAAAGGACTTTTTAGCAGTCGTGTTCGCATGTGAAAAGTTTAGATCTTATATAGTTGACTCCAGAGTCACTATTCACTCTGATCATGCTGCTATTAAGTACCTTATGGAGAAGAAGGACGCTAAGCCTAGACTGATTAGATGGGTTCTACTACATGAGTTTGATTTGCACGTCGTTGACCGAAAGGGTGCTGATAACCCTGTAGGAGATAACTTGTCTGGGCTAGAGAATGTCCTTGATGACCCACGACCTATTGATGACAGCTTTCCTGATGAGCAATTAAATGTCATCCGCACTTCACATAGTGCACCGTGGTATGCTGATTACGCAAACTATATCGTAGCCAAATATATACCACCCAGTTTCACCTATCAGCAAAAGAAGAAATTCTTCTTTGATTTGAGACACTACTTTTGGGATGATCCTCACCTTTATAAGAAAGGAGTAGATGGTGTTATTAGACATTGTGTGCCTGAACATGAGCAGGGACATATCTTGCAGAAGTGTCATTCCGAAGCCTATGGAGGTCACCACGCTGGAGATAGAACTGCCCATAAGGTATTGCAATCAGGTTTCTGTTGGCCCACTCTCTTCAAGGATGCCCGTAAGTTTGTCTTGTCTTGTGACGAATGCCAAAGAATAGGGAACATCAGTAAGCATCAGGAAATGCCTATGAACTATTCACTTGTCATTGAACCATTTGATGTCTGCGGCTTTGATTATATGGGACCCTTCCCGAGTTCCAATGGGTACACTCACATCTTAGTTGCCGTGGATTACGTCACTAAGTGGGTAGAAGCTATCCCCACTAAAAATGCTGATCACCACACCTCTATTAAGATGCTTAAAGAAGTAATTTCCCAAGATTTGGAGTCCCTAGATATTTGATGACTGATGGCGGTTCACACTTCATTCATGGTGTTTTCCGCAAGATGCTCGCTAAGTATGATGTCAACCATAGAGTTGCATCTCCTTATCATCCTCAGTCTAGTGGTCAAGTGGAATTGAGTAATAGGGAGATCAAATTGATCCTACAAAAGACCGTCAATAGATCTCGAAAGAATTGGTCTAGCAAACTTGACGATGCACTATGGGCTTATACGACTGCCTATAAGAATCCCATGGGCATGTCGCCGTATAAAATGGTTTACGGTAAGGCCTGTCATTTACCTCTTGAGTTGGAACACAAAGCTTATTAGGCAATCAAAGAGCTCAACTTTGATTTCAAACTTGCCGATGAGAAGCGGTTGTTTGATATCAGCTCGTTAGATGAACAGAGGGCCCATGCATATGAGAATGCCATGTTGTTCAAGGAAAAGGTTAAGAGATGGCACAATAAACGAATACAGAAACGAGAGTTCAATGTAGGTGATTATGTCCTGCTATACAATTCTCGTTTAAGATTCTTCGCAGGCAAGCTTCTCTCTAAATGGGAAAGTCCTTACGTTATCGAGGAAGTATATCGTTCCGGTGCCATCAAAATCAATAACACGGAAGGAAATTTTCCTAGAGTGGTAAATGGGCAAAGAATCAAGCATTACATCTCTGGTACTCCCATAAATGTTGAGACCAATATCATCAATGTCATAACTCTAGAGGAGTACATAAGGGATGTTTATCAGCCTGTTTGAGACCCTGAAAACAAAGAGGTATCTGTTTCGGTAAGAAATTGGACTCCGATGCTTTTCCAATAGGAAATTTCCTCCGTTTTGGAATTTTTGGAAAATTAGAAAAATAAAAAGCAATCCGGAGAGCGCACGAGGCGGCCACAAGCTTGGAAGCCGCCACCTACCCCCTGGTGGCGGATGGAGGGCTTGTGGGCACCTCGTGTGCCTCCCGGACTCCATTTTCTTGCGGAGCACTCCTTCTGGTCCAGAAAAAATCAATATATATATTCGCCCGAAGGTTTTGATCTCCGCATCGCGCAGTTTTCCTCTGTTTTCGTTTCGAGCTTGTTGTCTGCCGCAGATTTAGGTCAAGATGTCTTCTCAAGATTCAGAAGAAGAGATCTATGTGGCCGATGATCGTGCGAACTCTAGGATTAATGGGGACATGGAACCATATGGCTGGACCACTGACGAGGGAGAGGACTATGAGCCCAAGGGGAAGGAACAAACGAGTTCCGATGAAGAGGTTTCCTCTACCTCAACCTGGACGCACTAATGTGGAGTTCAAGAAGTCAAGCCTCCCTGACCCAAAGAATAAGCCTAAGACCTTGTTTATCCCTTCTCGTTTCTTGCAAGAGAGTAAGCAGGAACTTTGCCATAGAGTGTTGAAACTTGAGGAGGAAAATGACGATATAAGGGAGCATAACTTTTTGCTCAAGTGGAAATTAGACAAGCTCAAGACTGCTTCAGCAACTCCACCACCATCACCACCAAAGGAAGACAACTAAGCATTGGTATGGGCAATCCCCTTGGTTCTGCCAAGCTTGGGGGAGTTGCCCTGGTATCGTATCACCTTTATATCTTTTGCTTTTACCTTTGTTTTAGTTCTTTCCTTTTCAGTTTTTATTTTTTTCTCTTAGAGGAATAAGTCTTTAGTGTTTAGTTTGATCTTTTGCTTTTGTATCTCCCCCGATGTATTCGAGCTTGCGAGCTATATAATAAAGAGTATCATAGTCAAGGGCTTTGCTTTGTGCCATGATCAAAAGTATGAAAAGAACGATAGCATGAAAGATCATGAGACGATCTTATGGAAAGTGATAACTTCACATATGACACGTATGATGATTGAAACTTGTTGAGAATAAATCAACATAAACCTCAGTCATTGTTGCAATTAATAAGAAGTAATAAGGAAAGAGAGGTTCACATATAAATATATCATCTTAGACACTTCTTTTACAATTGTGAGCACTCACCAAACTATTACATGCTTAGGGGTAGATGTTAGACAAGGAAGACAACATAATGAATTGTGTTTGCTTGGTTCCAAACAATGTTATATGATTAGAGATCCCTTAGCATGTGACGATTGCTTCCACCTCATATTAGCCAAAACTCCCGTACCAAGTAGAGATACTACTTGTGCATCCATAAACCTTCAACCCAGTTTTGCCATGAGAGTCCACCATACCTACCTATGGATTGAATAAGATCCTTCAAGCAAGTTGTCATCGGTGCAAGCAATAAAATTTGCTCTCTAATATGTATGATCTATTAGTGTGTGGAAAATAAGCTTTGTACGAACCTGTGATGAGGAAGATATAAAAGCGACAGACTGCATAATAAAGTTCTTCATCACAGGAGGCAATATAAAGTGACGTTCCTCCGCACTAAGAGGACACACATTAAAACCTCAAAAGCGCATGACAACCTCTGCTTCCCTCTGCGAAGGGCCTATCTTGTACCTTTACTTTTTGCCCTTGTAAGAGTCATGGTGATCTTCACCAATTCCCTATTTTTGCCTTCGTCTTGGCTACCGTTGCATGCTTGGGAAAGATCTATATTCATATATCAACTTGCAGTTGAGTACTTATGCTTTATTATTGTTGACCTTACCCTTGAGGTAAATAGTTAGGAGGAAAAACTATAAGCCCCTATCTTCCTCTGTGTCCAGCTGAAACTTTGACACCATGAGTACCACGTGAGTTGTAACAATTGTGGAAAACAAAAGAGATAATTGAGTATGTGGATTTGCCTTACGAGCTCTTATTTGACTCTTTCCGATGTTGTGATAAATTGCAACTGCCTCAATGACTTTGGACTGTTGTTGGTTACTTCTCGGTAAGGTTTTTGCTTCATGCTTTGATTTGTGAAGGAATTGTTACTTTCCCATAAGAATCTTTATGATGTATTGCTCTTCTATGTGTGATCATGATGCCCTCATGTCCGTATTATGTTTTATCGACACCTTCGTCCCTAAACATGTGGACATGTTTATGGAACTTGGTTTTCGCTTGAGGACAAGCGAGGGCTAAGCTTGGGGGAGTTGATACGTCCATTTTGCATCATGCTTTAATGTTGATATTTATTGCTTTATGGGCTGTTATATTACTTTGTGGTACCATATTTATGCCTTTTCTCTCTTATTTTGCAAGGTTTATTTGAAGAGGGAGAATTCAGGCAGCTGGAATTATGGACTGGAAAAAGAGCAAATCTTAGTCCACTATTCTGCACATCTCCAAATGCCCTGAAAAGTTACGTGGAATTTTCTGGGATTATATAAAAAGTACTGGGCGAAAGAAGTACAAGAGGGGGGCTACCAGGGCGCCACAAGCCCTGCCACCGCCACCCCCTGGTGGCGGATGGCAAGCTTGTGGGCTCCCTGACAGCCCACTAGCCCCCCTCTTTTGCTATATGAAGGGTTTCGTTCCAGAAAAAATTCAACCGGGAGCTTTTTTGTGGTTTCGCCGCCGCCACGAGACGGAACTTGAGAAGATCCAATCTAGAGCTCCAGCAGGACGATCCTGCCGGGAAACTTCCCTCCCGTAGGGGGAAATCATCGCCATCGTCATCACCAACACTCCTCTCGTCGGAGGGGAGGCATCTTCATCAACATCTTCATCAGCACCATCTCCTCTCCAATCCCTAGTTCATCTCTTGTAACCAATCTCCATCTCACGACTCCGATTGGTACTTGTAAGGTTGCTAGTAGTGTTGATTACTCTTTGTAGTTGATGCTAGTTGGATTACTTGGTGGAAGATTTTATGTTCAGAACCTTGATGCTATTCATTACACCTCTAATCATGATTATGATTATGCTTTGTGAGTAGTTACTTTTGTTCCTGAGGACATGGGATAAGTCATGCTGATAATAATCCTGTGAATTTGATATTCGTTCGGTATTTTGATATGCTGTATGTTGTCTTTTCCTCTAGTGGTGTTATGTGAACGTCGACTACATAACACGTCACCATACTTGGGCCTAGAGGAATGCATTGGGGAGTAGTAAGTAGATGATGGGTTGCTGGAGTGACAGAAGCTTAAACCCCAGTCTATGCGTTGCTTCGTGAGGGGTTGATTTGGATCCACTAGTTTAATGCTATGGTTAGACATTGTCTTAATTCTTCTTTCGTAGTCGCGGATGCTTGCGAGAGGGGTTAATCATAAGTGGGATGCTTCTCCAAGTAAGGGAAGTACCCAAGCGCCGGTCCACCCACATATCAAACTATCAAAATAACGAACGCGAATCATATGAACATGATGAAACTAGCATGACAGAAATTCCCGTGCGTCCTCGCGAGCGTTTTTCCTCCTATAAGACTTTGTTCAGGCTTGTCCCTTGCTAAAAAAGGGATTGGGCTACTTGCTGCACCATTGCTACTACTTGTTACTTGTTACTTTTCGCTTGCTACGTTTCACCTCACTACACCATCACTTGTTACCGCTACTTTCTGTGCTTGCGGTTATTACCTTGCTGAAAACCGTTTATCAGAGCCTTTTGCTCCTCATTGGGTTCGACACTCTTACTTATCGAAAGAACTACGATTGATCCCCTATACTTGTGGGTCATCACGCCTCCGACTCCCTCACCACCAAGGACAAGAAGCTCACCGCCGCCAAGTCCTCCAAGGCGAACCTCAAGGAGAGGTTCAAGACTAGCAAGAACAGGTAGTTCTTGACCAAGCTCCGCATGATTCGACATGATTCAACATGATTCAAGAAATGCCAACAAGATCTATTCTTCACATGATTCGACATGATTCCACATTATTCGACATGATTCAAGAAATTCCACACCATTCAAGGCCACATCATCAATTTCCAACACTTTCTGACTTCATTTGGTATTTTTCATGCTTTTACTGATTTTTTAGAGCTAAATGACCCAGAAATTGAAAAGCACTACAAATGAACTCTTAATAGGTTTAAAGTTGGCATGGTATCATCATTTCACCCACATAGCATGTGCTAAAAAGTTGAGAGGGTTCCCGCAAAAATTGGATGCATTTCGTGTACAAATCAGACAATCTCTTTCGAAGTATGAGGGTTTCATACGAAAACTCATCTCTTACAAAAGGCATTTCATTTTTCCGAACTTATTTGAACTCCAGACTTTTCGTGTGTTCAAAATGAACCATTCAAGGCCACATCATCAATTTTCAACACTTTCTGACTTCATTTGGTATTTTTCATGCTTTTACTGATCTTTTGGAGCTAAATGACCCAGAAATTGGAAAGCAATACAAATGAACTCTTAATAGGTTGAAAGTTGGCATGGTATCATCCTTTCACCCACATAGCATGTGCTAAAAAGTTGAGAGGGTTGCCGCAAAAACTGGATGCACTTCGTGTACCAATCGGACAATCTCTTTCGAAGTATGAGGGTTTCATACGAAAACTCATCTGTTATAAAAGGCATTTCATTTTTTCGAACTTATTTGAACACCAGAATTTTTGTGTGTTCAAAATGAACCATTCAAAGCCAGATCATCAATTTTCAACAATTTCTGACTTCATTTGGTATTTTCATGCTTTTACTAATTTTTTGGAGCTAAATGACCCAGAAATTGGAAAGCACTACGAATGAACTCTTAATAGGTTGAAAGTTGGCATGGTATCATCATTTCACCAATATAGCATGTGCTAAAAAGTTGAGAGGGCTGCCGCAATAACTGGATGCACTTCGTGTACAAATCGGACAATCTCTTTCGAATTATGCGGGTTTCATAGGAGAACTCATCTGTTACAAAAGGCATTTCATTTTTCAAACTTATTTAATTTTTTCCACATGGGTGCGTGTATTAAAAACCATTACAACACATCATGAATAGAGAAGTGACCAAATTAATAGAAATTCATCATTACATTAAAGCCAAAGTACAGTAGTGACCAAAATAAATACATAACGTTCTTACATAGTTCTCATTATTGAACAACATATAGCTCTCTAGAGCATCTAATTAGAACATACATTGAAACTATTAAATTTAAATGCAACAACAAATGCGATCATAACCGCAACTAAGGTACAAATTGATCCAACGATATAGTGATACCAAGCCTCAGTATGAATGGCATATTTTCTAATGTTTCTAATCTTCAAGCACATTGCATTCATCTTGATCTTGTGATCGTCACGCACATCAGCAACATCCAACTCCAATATCATCTTCTCCTCTTCAACTCTTTGTAATTTTTCTTTCAAGTAATTGTTTTCTTTTTCAACCAAATTTAACTTCTCGGCAAAAATTTGTATGTCGGTTCGAATTACCGGTTCACATACCTCCGAGATTAAAAAATATATGTCACGTTGGTAGGCATAATTTTCATAAACACTAAATAAAACAAATAGTTATAAAAGATAATATATACCACATCCGAATCATAGACAGGACGAGG
This sequence comes from Hordeum vulgare subsp. vulgare, assembly GCF_904849725.1. NCBI lineage: Eukaryota > Viridiplantae > Streptophyta > Magnoliopsida > Poales > Poaceae > Hordeum > Hordeum vulgare. The sequence continues at coordinate 302,403,884 of NC_058518.1, read as the reverse complement.
GCCGATGGAGGTGGATACCAAAACCATCGCACTATATAATAACAATCAACAATAGAAGTAAGAAAATTACACAAGTATCTATCTAAATAATACAAGTAAGAACTTTTTTTCTTTTAAAAAGAAGATAAGAAGAAGAGACTAACCACGGTGGTGCCGACGCCGAGATGGGCGCGTGCGATCGACGGCGGTGAGGACGGGGACGGGACACAGACGGACCGCCAAAGCTACACAAAACTAGAGGAAAATGGAGCTTGGACAAGGAGCTTCGAGAGGGGAAAGCTTAAGTGTGACTTGGGAATTTCATCGAACACCTCATGTGCATAGGAGGTGAGCTAGAGCACCACAAAGCTCTCCCACAACTAGCCAAATAAACAGAGCAGTGCACTGCTCTGCTCACGGTCGGGTGGTATATATAGGCCAAGCATTTGTCCCGGTTTGTGGACCGAACCGGGAGTGAAGGACAACATTTGGTCTCGGTTCCAGCCAAAAACCGGGACCAATTGTTGTGGGCGAGGAGCAAGGCACATTCGTCACGGTTCGTGTCTGGAACCGGGTCCAAAGGGGCCAGACGAACCGAGACCAATGGCCCACGAGGCCAGGTCGGCGCCGTGGCCTCATGAACCGGGACCGATGCCCCCATGGGTCCCGGTTCGTAAGTGAACCGGGACAAGTGGGATTTCATCAAGTGGACCAAAGCCCTCTTTTCTACTAGTGAACCCAGCCTTCCTCCGCAAGCCATCATAAGGGGCTTACGATACCAGACTACCAATCTTCCTCACTCCGCCACTTGGTGCGAAAAGATTCTGGGGTACAACACTCCCATCTTCTACATCGGGCTATCACGAAATACTTCCGGCATAAGGCACCTGACCTTCCGTGGCAAGACACATGAAGAAAGCTTATGAGGTGCGATAACCAACCTTCTTCAGAACACTACCCTGGCAGAAGCTTCGAGCATAAGGAATGTAGCCTGTGTCAACACACCATTGTGCCTACAACAAGCGTGTCAGAAGCAAGAACTAGTCTGGACACACGTGTGCCTCGGAACTCAGTGGTTATGAGAGGAATTATCTTACACCTGCATGTGAGCATGCAGTCCAGTGGATCAACTCATACGAGCCCCTCGTACATGAGAATGACTGTGTCCAGAGAAACAGTGGCCCCGAACTTCAAGGAAGGATACGAGCACAACAATCCCTAATAGGTATGCAAGAGTATGATCTGAAAACAATCTCGACAAACTGGGAAAACAACCAAGGAGCCGTGTTGGCACGTCATTAGGGCCATCAAAGGAGACCACAAAAACAAATAAGTCATGGACAAACAACCTCCATGACGGTCAACAAGATACAACTTCACGAACAAGGTGGCATTACCAACCCTTGTCAAACTCTTGCATATGCGGCCACAGCAATGCCCTACCTGCGGCTATAAAGGAGCTTGCCGCACTCCTCATGAATATGGGTTATCCTCCAAGGGAAAAGCCTATGCTCCAAAAGATACATCGGATCATAGTGATACTATGATCAGCTCAGTGGTCACAGCAGGGACCACAGAGGATATATATATGAACATAGCCATCTCCACGAGTGATATAGTTTGAAACAAGACACTCAGATAGAATGGCTCAAAGCACGTCAGCAGCAACAACTCGTAAACATCATGCCATCATTGGAATACGAGATTACTGATCATGCCTGCCACTTCAGTTGCGGATATAACAACTATAGCTCGGTCATGTTGAATTATGGATCACCTAAGGGCAAAGTCAGGATGCATAAGCCAGAAGGAAACATCAGAATGGAACCCACATCTAGATTGAGCATTGTGACACGGCAAAAAGAAAGCTACTTGCACTCACTCGATGCCATATGAGCACGTGAGCCTGGTACTAGCAAAGAATGTCTTGCCCACGACAGTCAGGGTACAAAGTATTACAACAAAACTAAAGCAGTACTTCCACGCCATGGAAACCGAGCTATTTGTACTACTCACTACCCCACCCAACAACACCACCACCAGGACAAAGGTTACACCTAACAGGAAAGAGAAGGATTCAAGAAAGTTGTGTGCAGAGACAACACAGGGTCTGTCAGAAGAGGTAGTTAAAGGGTCAGTGAACAAACAAAGACAAGATCGCTGATAGATTCAAGTCGCACACATGTAAGTCTCCCTTCACCAAGAGGTAAGCCTGAAAATCTCGAGGACGAGATTTTCTTAAGGGGGGTAGGTTTGTAACACCCTGGTTTTTGCTCCCTGTTTTTTCCCTTTGCGGGATTTGACTCTCGTCATTTTACTCGGTGTTATCGGATTTCTTTAGCTCTTGGGTATGTGAAGATGGCCATCTACCCTTGCCTTCATATCCAACCAGAGATTCTCTCCAGTCCAACATTGCCTCCCAAGATCTATCTCCGGACTTGGCCACCGAAACCCTACCTTCCGAGTTGCCGGAAGGGAAACCCTAATCATTCCAGTTACAAAGGAACCCCAGTTTCCTTTGATCTCCTGCCTCCCAAACGCTCCCAGTGATCATCCTTCATCTTTAAACCCTGGATATGCAAAAATATTGCAAAGTCCTTTGCAATAATTTTAATTTATAATTAATTCCTTCTTTTGTCAATTAAAGGAATTAAATCTAGGAAAATATTTATCCATCTCCAGAGTTCATGAAAACTTGTGGAGATATTTTTTGTGATCATATTAAGCTCCCATAATCGTTTTCTCTGATACACTACAAACACCTTGTTGTCAGAATCGTTTTCTGCATATATCTCTCACCCTAGAGCTATCCAATTGCTTATAGACACCTTTCTTATCTATTTGAAAAGCAAGGGCACTGTTGGACAATCTTAGACAGGCAGAAGCCGTCGGGAGCACGCCATGCACGTGGTGACCACGAGTAGAGCCAGCCAAAACGATGGTCTGCGTACTGTTCCCGTCGGCAAGCCTGCTCCGGCCAACTTTGGCGCGTCTGAGCATGTCCTACGGCTCCCCTGCGTCCACGTGCCCCTCTTCACCTCCTTCCCCTCCGTCCTCTTCCCCGTCGCACTGCAACGAGCACCCTGCTCCGCCACTGTGCTGCCCGTGCGCCGCCGTATCCATACAAGCCCGATCTCTCCCGAAGCCCACCTCACCTCCCCCGCTCCTCCGTGATGCTTCCCGATACCGCAATACGCTAGCCACACCACCCCAGAGCTCTAGTGTGCGGCTAGGAACGCCACAGCGGCCGAGCTCATCCGCTCGCCGTCGGGCACCTATATGTTGGAAATATTCCCTAGAGGCAATAATAAAATAGTTATTATTATATTTCCTCTTTCAAGATAATCATTTATTATCCATGCTACAATTGTATTGAATGGAAACATAACTGCATGTGTGGATATATAGACAAAACTATGTCCCTAGTAAGCCTCTAGTTTACTAGCCTGTTGATCAAGGATGGTTAAGGTTTCCTAACCATAGACAACTGTTGTCACTTGATGATGGGATCACATCATTGGGAGAATGATGTGATGGACAAGACCCAAACTATAAACGTAGCATGTGATCGTGTCATTTTGTTGCTATTGTTTTCTGCATGTCAAGTATTCATTCCTATGACCATGAGATCATGTAACTCAATGACACCGGAGGAATGCCTTGTGTGTATCAAACCTTGCAACGTTACTGCGTGACTATAAAGGTGCTCTACATGTATCTCCGAAGGTGTCCGTTGAGTTAGCATGGATCAAGACAGGGATTTGTCACTTCGTGTGACGGAGAGGTATCTCGGGGCCCACTCGATAATACAACATCACATACAAGCCTTGCAAGCAATGTGACTAAAGAGTTAGTCACGGGATCTTGTATTACAGAACGAGTAAAGAGACTTGCCGGTAACGAGATTGAAATAGGTATGGGGATACCGACGATCAAATCTCGGGCAAGTAACATAACGAAGGACAAAGGGAATGGTATATGAGATTATATGAATCCTTGGCATTGAGGTTCAACCGATAAGATCTTCGTAGAATATGTAGGATCCAATATGGACATCCAGGTCCCGCTATTGGATATTGACCGGGGAGTGTCTCAGGTCATGTCTGCATAGTTCTCGAACCCGCAGGGTCTGCACACTTAAGGTTCGCTGATGTTTCGGTATAGTTGAGTTATAGGTGCTGGCGACCGAAGTTTTTTTCAGAGTCCCGGATGACATCCCGGATGTCATGAGGGTTTCCAGAATGGTCTAGAAACAAAGATTGATATATAGGAAGTTGGTATTTGGATTTCGGAAGAATTTCGAGCATTGCCGGCAGTGTACCAGGAGTGACGAATGTGTACCGAGGGCCCACCACGCCCCAAGGGGTCCACATGGGTTTATTGGATGCCCAATAAGGCATAATTGTCTGACAAGTCATCCAAGCAACGCCCATGAGGAAAAAAATGGAAAATCCAAAGAGGTAGGAAATTTAGGAAGGAGTCCTAAATCAATTGGGATTGGAGGAGGACTCCTCCCTCCTCCACTTCAACTGAAGCCTTGGGGGATCCCTTGAGCCTCAAGGCTAGCCCCTCCCCTCCTCCTATATATACTAGAGGTTTTAGGGTTTTTGAGGCACAACTTTGCCACGTGCAACCCTAAACCTCTACTGCGTAGTTCTTCCTCTAGATCGGATTTCTACGGTGCTTAGGCGAAGCCCTGCCAGAATAAGATCATCACCACCACCGGCGCGCCGTCACGCTGTCGAAGAACTCATCTACTTCCCCGTCTCTCTTGCTAGATCAAGAAGGCGGGGATCGTCATCGAGCTGTACGTGTGCTGAACGCAGAGGTGTCGTCCGTTCATTACTAGATCAGGACGGATCGTGGGACGGCGGCGATTTGGATCGCGAAGACGTTCCACTACATGAACCACGTTTCTTAACGCTTCCCTCTTAGCGATCTAAAAGGGTATGTCGATCCAATCTCCCTCTCGTAGATGATCATCACCATGATAGATCTTCGTGTGCGTAGAATTTTTTTGTTCCCCATGCAACGTTCCCCAATAGTGGCATCATGAGCTAGGTTCATGCGTAGTTGATATCTCGAGTAGAACACAAAAGAGTTTGTGGGCGTTGATGTTCAATTTGCTGCCCTCCTTAGTCTTTTCTTGATTCTGTGGTATTGTTGGATTGAAGCGGCCCGAACCAACCTTACTCGTACGCTTACGAGAGACCGGTTTCATCGACTAACATGCAACTTGTTGCATAAAGATGACTGGCGGGTGTCTGTTTCTTCAACTTTAGTTGAATTGGATTTGATCGAGGCGGTCCTTGGAGAAGGTTAAATAGGAGTTTGAATATCACTGTTGTGGCTTTGTGTAAGTAAGATGCGATCATACTTGATACCCATCGCAGCCATGTAAAACATGCAACAACAAATTAGAGGACGTCTAACTTGTTTTTGCAGGGTATGCATGTGATGTTATATGGCCAAAGACATGATGTGATATATTCGATGTATGAGATGATCATGTTGTAATACTTAAATATTGACTTGCACGTCGATGCTACGGCAACGGGCAGGAGCAATAGGGTTGTCTTTAAACTAACGTTTGTGCTTGCAGATGCGTTTACTATATTGCTAGGTTTTAGCTTTAGTAGTAATAGCATAGATAGCATGACAACCTCAATGGCGGCATGATACGTCTCTGTTGTATCTACTTTTCCAAACTCTTTTGACCTTGTTTTGGACTCTAATTTGCATGATTTGAATGGAACTAACCCGGACTAACACTGTTTTCAGCAGAATTGCCATGGTGTTGTTTTTGCCCAGAAATAGAAGTTCTCGGAATGACCTGGAAATTTACGGGGATTTTTTGTGGAATATATTAAAAATACTGGCGCAAGAATCAACTGGAGGGGTGGAGCTGTGAGCCCACAAAGCTCCACCGCCTCCAATCTTAGCTCTATTTAGTCTGTTTCGTCCGGAAAAAAAATCAAGGAGAAGAGTTCATCGCGTTTTACGATACGGAGGCGCCGCCACCTCCTGTTCTTCCTCTGGAGGGAAGATCTAGAGTCCGTTCTGGGCTCCGGAGAGGGGAGATCGTCGCCATCGTCATCACCAACCTTCCTTCATCGCCAATTCCATGCTGCTCTTCACTGTTCGTGAGTAACCTCATCATAGGCTTGCTGGACGATGATGGGTTGGATGAGATCTATCATGTAATCGAGTTAGTTTTGACGGGGATTGATCCCTAGTATCCATTATGTTCTGAGATTGATGTTGCTACTACTTTGCGATGCTTAATGCTTGTCACTAGGGCCCGAGTGCCATGATTTCAGATCTGAACCTATTATGTTGTCGCCAATATATGTGTGTTCTTGATCCTATCTTGCAAGTTGTAGTCACCTACTATGTGTTATGACCCAACAACCCCGGAGTGACAATAGCCGGAACCACTCCCGGAGATGACCATAGTATGAGGAGTTCATGTATTCACCAAGTGTTAATGCGTTGGTCTGGTTCTTTATTAAAAGGAGAACCTTAATATCCCGTAGTTTCCATTAGGACCCCGTTGCCACGGGAGGGATGGAAAATAGATGTCATACAAGTTCTTTTCCCTAGGCACGTATGACTACATACGGAATACATGCCTACATTAGATTCACGAACTGGAGCTAGTTCCATATCGCTCTGTGTTATAACTGTTGCATGATGAATAACATCCGACATAATCATCCATCACCGATCCAATGCCTACGAGTTTTTCCTACTGGTCCTTGCTATGTTACTTTGCTGCTACTGCTATCATTGCTGCTATTGTTACTCTTTTGCTACTGCTATTACTTTGCTGCTACTGCTGTCACTTTGCTGCTACTGGTTACTGTTGCTACTGTTGCTATCACACTACTTTGCTACTGATACTTTGCTGCAGATACTAAATCTTTCAGGTGTGGTTGAATTGACAACTCAACTGCTAATACTTGAGAATATTCTTTGGCTTCCCCTTGTGTCGAATCAATAAATTTGGGTTGAATACTCTACCCTCGAAAACTGTTGCGACCCCCTATACTTGTGGGTTATCAAGACTATTTTCTGGTGCTGTTGCCGGGGAGGCATAGCTATATTCTCTGAGTCACTTGGGATTTACGTCTGCTGATCACTATGAGGAATCCGAAAGATCCAAGAACTAAAGTCTTTCCCTCAACTACGAGGACAGGTAAGGAACTACCATCTAGCTCTGCACTTGATTCACCTTCAGTTATGAGTAAGTTTGCGACACCACCTCGTGCTAGAAATTTTGATGTCTCGCCTGTGCTTGATGATGCTACTTCTGCTGTCCATGATGCTTGTGATGATGCTATGCTTGATACTGCTTTGCCACTAGGTGCATTTCTTGATGCACAAATTGCTAGAGTTGCTGCTAGATGTGATGATACTTCTGAAACTGCTAATACTATTGAAGTAGATCCTGCTATTTTTCCTGTTAGAACTAGCTCTCCTAGATATGAATTGCCTGATATGCCTGAGCATTATGTTATGGAGGGAGAGATAGCTGAGGACTTTCTTGCGTGTAAGGATAGCTATGATTTTGAGAAATTACTGCTCAAGTGGAAAGAAAAATCTTTGAACGCTAGGATGAAATACGACCTGAAGTTTGCTACTTCGCCTATCTTTGTGACCGATAAGGATTATGAATTCTCTGTCGACCCTGAGTTAATCACTCAGGTCGAATCTGATCCTTTTCACGGTTATGAGTCTGAAATGGTTGTAGCCCATCTTACCAAACTGCACGATATAGCCACCCTATTCACGAGTGAGGAAAAGATCCGCCACTACTATATCCTCAAGCTGTTTCCTTTCTCGCTAAAGGATGATGCTAAGACCTGGTTCACTTCTCTTGCTCCTGGTTGTGTGCGTAGCCCCCAGGATATGATCTACTACTTCTCTAAATATATTTCCCTGCCCATAAGAAGCAAGCTTCCTTGCAGGAAATATACAACTTTGCGCAAGTTGAAGAAGAGAGTCTCCCACAAGCTTGGGGGAGGCTCCTCCAGCTACTGAATGCTTTGCCTGATCACCCTCTTGAGAAGAATGAAATACTTGATATCTTCTATAATGGACTTGATATCTTCTATAATGAAATACTTGATGCTTCTAGAGACCACCTAGATAGTTATGCCGGTTGTGTTTTTAGGGAACAAACCATAGAACAAGCTGAGATCCTATTGAATAATATCTTGTGTGATGAGAATGCTTGGACTATTCCCGAACCACCTCCTAAGCCAACTCCAAAGAAAAGAGGTATTCTATTCTCAGTCCTGAAGATATGCAAGAAGCTAAGAAATCTATGACAGAGAAAGGCATTAAATCTGAAGATGTCAAAAATCTACCACCTATCGAAGAGATCCATGGTCTTGATAACCCGATACACGTAGGAGAGGTAAATTCTCTGCGTAGATTCAATGAGAGTGATATTCCTTTTGATAAACCTGCTAGCTTATGCTTGGATGAATTTGATAACTTTGTTGCCAAACAACAAAGTTTCAATTATTATGTTAGCAGACAATTGGCACAAAATGCTCGTATGCTTAGTCATTTAAGTGCTTGTGTGGACAGAAACGTCAATGATCTTAAGCTTCTGAGTAAACATGCCTCTACGGTTACTACTCAAGTAGAACAAGTACTTAAGGCTCAGAATGACTTGCTCAATGAGTTGAATGCCAATTCTGTCAGAGTCGTCACTAGAGGCGGTAGAATGACCCAGGAACCTTTGTATCCTGAGGGTCATCCTAAGAGAATTGAACAAGATTCTCAAGGAGTTAGCTCTGATGCACCTAGTCATCCTAGGAAGAAGAAAAGAGATGATAGGAACCTGCACGCTAGCAACGGAGATGGTGTTACACCTGAGAATCCAAACGATGTCTCTACCTCTGATGCCGAAACACAATCTCGTGATGAACATGAGCCTAATGATAATATCGATAGTGATGCTCATGAGGATGCTCAACCTAGCAATGATAAGGATGTGGAGATTGAACCTATTGATCTTGATAACCCACAGCCTAAGAATAAGAGATACGATAAGAATGACTTCGCTGCTAGGAAGCATGGTAAAGAAAGGGAACCATGGGTTCAGAAACCCATGCCCTTTCCTCCCAAACCATCCAAGAAAAAAGATGATGAGGATTTTGAGCGATTTGTTGAAATGATTAGAACTGTCTTTCTGCAAATGCGTTTGACAGATATGCTCAAAATGTCTCCGTATGCTAAGTACATGAAGGATATTGTTACTAATAAGAGGAGGATACCTGAGGCTGAGATTTCCACCATGCTCGCTAATTATACCTTCAATGGTGGAACTCCTAACAAACTAGGTGATCCCGGAGCGCCCACTATACCTTGCTCCATTAAAGGCAACTACGTTAGAACTGCTTTATGCGACCTTGGAGCCGGTGTTAGTGTTATGCCTCTCTCCCTTTATCGTAGACTTGAACTAGATAAGTTGACACCCATTGAAATCTCTCTGCAAATGGCCGACAAATCAACTGCTTTCCCTATCAGCATTTGCGAGGATGTGCGTGTTGTGGTTGCAAACGTCACTATCTTAACAGACTTTGTTATTCTGGATATTCCCGAGGACGATGCCATGGCGGTCATCCTCGAGAGACCCTTTTTAAACACTGCAGGGGCCGTTATAGATTGCAACAAAGGCAATGTCACTTTCCATGCCAACGGTAATGAGCATACGATGCACTTTCTGAAGAAACAATATCGAGTACATTGCATCAATGCTATCGAAAAAACTTCATCGATTCTTATTGGGAGCTTCGAATGCCCTATACCTACTATCAAGATGAAGTATGATTTGCTTGTTGGGGAGATGCACATCCCCATTGAGGTAACCTAGTGACTATTCGAAAATTTTCCGTTTCCTTTTGCGATTCGAAAAAGTTTGTCAAGGAGACTTGATCAACCTCATTGACAGATTTCTTTCGATGACCATGGGATGGATGAATCGAGGAGTCACAAACCTCTGTTCCAAGCTTTCACCTTCGGTTGCTTAGAGGAAAAATGATAGATTTAGTTTAGTTTCCCCTGTTTTCTGCTTTTAGCGTCCCACAGAAAAGTACCCCGAAAATAAAAGTTCTCCGAATGTCCTGAAAATCAAGTATGATTTTTTCTGGAATTTTTGAAAAATACTGAGACAAAGAGCTAGTCAGGGGGCTGCACCAGTGGGCCACAAGCCCTGGAAGCGCGGGCACCCCCCTGGCCGCACCTACCAGGCTTGTGGGGCCCACGTGCACCCCCTCCACTCATTCTAGCTCCCATCTGCTCCTCCTACCTACAGAAAAAATTGTTTCGCAGCTCAAACCCGTGTTCTTGCTCTTCTTGCTGGGATTTTCGATCTCCTTGTGCAAAGCACCATTCACCAAACTGTTTTGGGGAAATTGCTCCTTGGTAAGTGACTCCTCCATTGGTCCAATTAGTTTTTGCTCTAGTGCCTTATACTTCGCGTATTTTTGCTGCCTTGGTGACCCTGTTCTTGGGCTTTGCATCCTAATTTTAGCTGGTCCCAAGTAGTTTTGATGTGTGATATGGCCTCTAGGCCATTGTGGGAGTAGTTGCTACGAGTTTCGTTGGGCTTTGTTCACTTTTCCTTAGAGTCACTAAAAATTTCAGAAAAGGGAGATGTTCAGGAGAAACTATGATGGTGGTTCCTCTAGCAAGAGAGGTCCCCTCTCGTGATTCGGGAGCCCGATCCTTACCAACCAAGGAACGCACAAGTACAACCGTGTGAATGGCCTTCTGATGAATTCATGATTGAGGCAGGTTTCAAAGACGAGTTTGATACACTTGTTCACAACGTCGGACTCGAAGAGTTCATCTCTGATAAATGTGAACAGTATGTTACTCTCACTGCCTCTTTTTTTCGTAGATTCAAATTTTCAGTTGGCCGTGACACATCCGTATTGTTCGATCTCTATGACAAATCGTGTACCATGGATTTAGAGGATTTCCATAGAATTTGCAAGATACCTATTTGGGGTAGTCTCAATGATCCTCCTAAATCTTCGGTTAGAGATTTTTTCTCTGGTATAACTGTCGGAGTAACTAGAGATATTACGCAGGCTACCATGGGGAGCATTCATTTTCCTGCCTTGCATTACTTTTCCCTCTTCATAGGTAGATGCATTAATGGCAAGATTGAGCATTGTCACCTCTGCCTGACCTTAATATCCTTAAGAGCGCAGTAATGGGTGATAGAAGTTTCAATATGGGAGCTATAATAGCAAGGAGGCTGAATAATAATGCTAATAAAGGGGATTTCTTTGGTGGGATCTATGCCACTCGCATAACAAATTTTCTTGGAGTACCTATCCACGAAGGAGATCCCCGCTCCATACAGCTTTCCTTGATCGCGCCACTTTGACACACTATTGGTTCCTTGAGAGGGATGATGAATCCCTCCTATATCGTTTAATATTTAACTGGCAGCGTGTTTTCCATATTACCCTTCCTGCTCTTGCCTTCTTTGACTTTCAGGTAAAACGGAGATATTATATAACGAGAAGAGAGGCAGAGGAGTATGAGAGGGAGGCAAAGGCTGCTCATCTCTGTGAGGTAGCTATTCAGGCAGTGGCTGCAGCGCTCCCGTACAACCCCCATTATGATTTTGGGTATCGCCCGGACCATCCTTGGGAGTAGACCAACTTAGGCCAAAAGCCTAAGCTTGGGGGAGTACGTGTTTCTCACCGACTTTATATTCTTACTCACGCTTTCACTTTGTTAGTCGTTGTTCACACTTTGCCACTTTATCATCCATGCTAGTTTATTTCTTTTTCTTGTTTTCTTTTCGTCTGTTTGTCTAGTTTGAGAAAACCCCAAAAAAAATTTCTTGTTCTTCTTTTTCTTGTTGGGAGCTTTCCCGTGTAAATAGTTTTATTTTTCTTTGGGTCAAGGTAGAAGACCATGGTTACAATGTTTAGTGGCTCTCGCATGCATATCTGTTTATCTATCAAACAACCATATTACTTTGTCTTCTCCTTTGTGTTTGCCTGCAGATTCCAGCTTAGTCCAATGCACGAGCACTCTTATTATTGTTCACATCGTTCGGTCGTGCAAATGAAAGGCAATAATGATGATATATGATGAAGTGACTGAGCCTGGAAAAGCTGGTATGAACTCGATCTATTTTGTTTTTTTAAATATGACTAGCTCATCGTTCCTGATTCAGCTTTGTTGTGAGAGAAACATGTTTGCAATGACAACTTAGAGATCATAGCTGATGCCATGCTTAATTAGCTAGGAGCTTATAATGGTTTGTCTTGGATGCCAACATGAATTTTGAGATGACAATGATGTAGTATGATAGGATGGTATCCTCCTTTGAATGATTCAAGTGGCTTGACATGGCGCATGTTCACGCATGTAGTTGAAACAAAATCAACATAGCCTCTATGATATTCATGTTCATGGTGATTTATGTCCTACTCATGCTTGCACTCAATGTTGGTTAATCTCAATGCATTTTGATGACCGTTGCCGCTCTCTAGTTGGTTGCTTCCCAGTCTTTTGCTAGCCTTCACTTGTACTAAGCGGGAATACTGCTTGTGCATCCACTTCCATAAACCCAAAGTTGTTCCATATGAGTCCACCATACCTACCTATTTGCGGTATCTACCTGCCGTTCCAAGTAAATTTGCATGTGCCACTCTCTAAACCTTCAAGAAATAATCTGTTTTGCATGCCCGAACCACTCATGTGGTGACAGGGGGCTATCAGTATCTTCCATGCTAGGCGTGTTATCCTCGATATGTGTTTATTCACTATCATTCACGAGAAAGGGGCCGGTAATTGGAATGCCCAGTTCCATTCTCAAATCGAAAAGATAATTGCAAACAAAACTCCCCCTCGATTGATGTTGGTATGGACGGCACCCGAGTATTCGGCTAGTCGTGGAGTGTGATTGATTGGTGGTGGGGGAGTCAATACTTTACTTTTCTGTTTGGGAACCGCCTATAGCATGTGTAGATGGAAGATGGTGATAACTCTTTGTCATTGCATTGACAATGAAAGCGTGCCAACCAAAATTATTATCTCTGTTTTCAAAGCTTGAGCTCTGGCACCTCTGCAAATCAATGCTTCCCTCTGCGAAGGGCCTGTCTATTTATGTTCCTGTTGAGTCATCCTCTTCTTATAAAAGCACCAATTAGAGAGCACCTTTGTCATTTTTATGCTTTGCTTTTGACTAATGTTGAGTATGACTGTGACTGAATCTTCTTTGCCATGAATTACAATGCTTAGTCAGCCCTTGGTCTTTGAAGGTGCTCTACATTTATGTTTTGCGGTCTCAGAAAGAGCTAGCGAGATACCATCTATTCGTACTGCTTCATGATTGTTTTGATTGAAGTGTTGACGTTTGAGACTTACTATTATTGCTCGCTAGTTGATAATGCCATTGATATGAGTTTACCGTGAGACCTAGATGTCATTTGCTTATGTGGTTAGCTTGTGATCTTGCTGAAATTCTGGATATGAGTTAGACATAGTTGCAACAACAAGATCAAACAGAGTTCGTAAAAGTTTTTCTTTTGTCTCTTTTAGTTTGTCAACTGAATTGCTTGAGGACAAGCAAGGTTTTAAGCTTGGGGAGTTGATACATCTCCGTCGTATCTACTTTTCCAAACTCTATTGCCCTTGTTTTGGACTCTAATTTGCATGACTTGAATGGAACTAACCCGGACTAACGCTATTTTCAGCAGAATTGCCATGGTGTTGTTTTTTGCGCAGAAATAAAAGTTCTCGGAATGACCTGGAAATTTTGGGGATTTTTTGTGGAATATATTAAAAATACTGGCGCAAGAATCAACCGGAGGGGTGGAGCTGTGAGCCCACAAGCCCACGAGGTGCGGGTCCCCCTGGTCGCGCCTGGCAGGCTTGTGGGGACCACAAAGCTCGAGCGCCTCGAATCTCAACTCTATTTAGTCCGTTTCGTCCGGAAAAAAAATCAAGGAGAAGAGTTCATCGCGTTTTACGATACGGAGGCGCCGCCACCTCCTATTCTTCCTCTGGAGGGCAGATCTGGAGTCTGTTTTGTGCTTCGGAGAGGGGAGATCGTCGCCATCGTCATCACCAACCTTCCTTCATCGCCAATTCCATGATGCTCTTGACCTTTCGTGAGTAATCTCATCGTAGGCTTGCTGGACGGTGATGGGTTGGATGAGATCTATCATGTAATCGAGTTAGTTTTGACGGGGATTGATCCCTAGTATCCACTATGTTCTGACATTGATGTTGCTACTACTTTGCCATGCTTAATGCTTGTCACTAGGGTCCAAGTGCCATGATTTCAGATCTGAACCTATTATGTTGTTGCCAATATATGTGTGTTCTTGATCCTATCTTGCAAGTTGTAGTCACCTACTATGTGTTATGACCCGGCAACCCCGGAGTGACAATAGCCGGAACCACTCCCGGAGATGACCATAGTATGAGGAGTTCATGTATTCACCAAGTGTTAATACGTTGGTCCCGTAGTTTCCATTAGGATCCCGCTGCCACGGGAGGGATGGATAATAGATGTCATACAAGTTCTTTTCCCTAAGCATGTATGACTACATGCGGAATACATGCCTACATTAGATTGACGAACTGGAGCTAGTTACATATCTCTCCGTGTTATAACTGTTGCATGATGAATAACATCCGACATAATCATCCATGACCGATCCAATGCCTACGAATTTTTCCTACTGGTCCTTGCTACGTTACTTTGCTGCTACTGCTGTCACTGCTGCTACTGTTACTCTCTTGCTACTGCTGTTACGTTGCTGCTACTGGTTACTGTTGCCATCGCACTACTTTGCTACTGATACTTTGCCGCAGATACTAAATCTTTCAGGTGTGGTTGAATTGACAACTCAACTGCTAATACTTGAGAATATTCTTTGGCTTCCACTTGTGTCGAATCAATAAATTTGGGTTGAATACTCTACCCTCGAAAACTGTTGCGATCCCAATACTTGTGGGTTATCACGGCACAATGATGGAGATCATGGTGTGGCGCCGGTGACGATGAAGATCATGCCAGTGCTTTGGTGATGCAGATCAAGAAGTACAAGATCATGGCCATATCATGTCACTTATGATTTGCATGTGATGTTACTCGTTTTATGCACCTTATCTTGCTTAGAACGACGGTAGCATTATCCCTCACTAAAATTTCAAGATAAAATTGTGTTCTCCCCGACTGTGCACCGTTGCGACAGTTCATCGTTTCGAGACACCACGTGATGATCGGGTGTGTTAGACTCAACATTCACATACAACGGGTGCAAAATAGTTGCACACGCGGAACTCTCGGGTTAAACTTGATGAGCCTAGTATGTACAGACATGGCCTCGGAACACAAGAGATCGAAAGCTCGAGCATGAATCATATGGTAGATATGATCAACATGGAGTTGTTCACCACTGAAGATATACTCAATGTCACATCCCTAACCCTTAAGCAAGATAGCATTGTGCTCATGTCTTCTTTGCATTTGCATCTAAGAAGTTTCAACAAAAACAACAAAGTGGCAAAGGAAAAACTCAAAACCCTAGCCACCATTTCAATTAAAGGAAATCTCAAACTAGTTCAAAATCAATGAACCCAAAATGGCCTCAAGAAATGTTCAAACTTTCTGATAAATCATGAAAGTAAATGAGCATTGGAGAAAACTATTTTCTTGATACTTTAAGCTTTTTGAATAAATGAAAAAGGCTACTGGTTCCAAGTTTTAAATTTGAAATCAGAAACTATAAATTTCCAAAAATGTTGAAAACCTTGGAAATGGTTGGGGATATTATAACAAATATTTCAGGAGGTCTAAAATAGTTTTACTTATTGTTTTGGAGCTGAATTAATTAGCAAAACAATAATTAGCAAAACAGAAAACAAAAAAAATAGAAAAAATGGAAAAACCTTACCTGTCGCCTAAGCCTGGCCCGGCCCGTCCCTCGCTCGTCCCCTTCCTCGTGCCAGTAGGCAGCAGGAGGTGGCCGCCGCCCCCTCCGGCGCGGCCACGCACCTGCGTGCCTGCCTGGCCGCCGCCTCGCGCTGGCGACGACGGGGATAAGCTCCCCAGGGCCTCCCCTATCCATTCCCCGCCTCGGTTCTCTTCCTCCTCCCGGATCTCCTCCTCCTCCTTGCTGCCGCCATTAGAGCCGAGCTCGAGCTCGAGATGCCCGTGCCCTGGCCATAGGATTCCCTCCCAGAGCACGCCATTAGCTCCGCCTCGTCGCCCTGGTCATCTCTGCAGAAGCCGAAGCTTCCTCGAGCCCTGCAACGCCCGCAACGCCGTCGTCTTCCACCTCCGGCCGCCGGACCTCTCCCGTCGATTCGTCGCCCCCAGGCCTTCCCCGAGCCGTCTAAGC
Organism: Hordeum vulgare subsp. vulgare; assembly: GCF_904849725.1. Lineage (NCBI taxonomy): Eukaryota > Viridiplantae > Streptophyta > Magnoliopsida > Poales > Poaceae > Hordeum > Hordeum vulgare. The sequence continues at coordinate 302,387,505 of NC_058518.1, read as the reverse complement.
TCTGCTCTGCACTCCCCGTGAGCATGCGATCGTTTCCCCTAAGTTTCCCCCGTCGATCCCCTCCTCTAGCCCTAGTTTCACCGGAGCCCGACGAGGACCGCCGCTGCCGCTCGTCGCCGGTAGCCCTCCGATGATCAGCTCGTCCTTCCGAGGGCACCAGCAGCTCCAGGTCGACGCGTAGATGCTGTAGCAGCTAAGAACCGAGCGTAGATCCCTCTGATTCAAAGACCCCGATGACGCCCGAGCCTTGGCCGCCGCCAAGCTCATCGTCGGCGTCATCTCCGGCCAGATCAGCCCCGGCTAGGTGCAGAAATGAAGCTGCGGGAGACGTGTTGTTCCTCTGGTGCTCTCATCGCAGCATTTGGCCCCCTGTGCGCCGTTTCCGAGCCCCTCCGCCGTGCTGGTGGTCGCCGGAGGCTCCCCGCCGGCGAGGACGACCTCGCCGTCGGTGGATGTCGACGTGGCAAAGCTAACCCAGCAGCTCAGCACCTAATCACTCGCTGACAAGTGGGCCCAAGGCCAAGTCAAACCTCAGTTAGGGCTGGTCAGCACGGGATTAGTCCCAGAGAGGCTGACCAGTGGGGCCCCCCTGTCAGGTTTGACCTGAACAGGTCGGCCGACCTGCTGACGTCAGTCTGATGCAATAAATAGAATTTCCAGTATAAAACTAATTCAGGAAATTGCTAAAAAATGTAAAAATCATAGAAATTAATCTGTAACTCCAATGAAAATAAATTATATATGAAAAAGTATCAGAAAAATTCAAGGATTCTGATTATGCTACTTTCAACCATGTTTGAAAAAGTTACAGAACCCTAAAATGTGGAATAAGGAATAATTCAATTATTATAATTACTTTTAAATGGAATTTGGAAAAATATTCAAATTTCATTATGAATGCAATGATCACACACTGTCCTAGTTAAAAATCAGTACCATAACATGACATTTCATGCATGTTAACATCAAGTTGATCTGAGCATCAGGTCGAATCAATTAAACCGGTATCCGAGAATACCCGTTTGAATTGCTATTCGAATGTGTTTCAAATCAACTCTAAACCTAATACATGTTGAAAATAATAACTTATCACCTTGCATTCTCATGCCATGCTCATGCATCATTTTGAGTGCATATGATTGTTATTGAATGTTGCCATTCATTTCGGTAGGCTCCGCACCCCCGGATTCCACCGAATATCCGTCTGACGGATATCGTTCCTCCTCTGAGCAACAAGGCAAGCAACCCTTTTGATCATCCCAATAAATCCCATGTTCTTGCTCCTGCACCTATTTATTGCATTTAAGATCAAATGCTTCAACTGCTTTTGCCACGATAGTTGAACCCACTTCCTTTGCATGACTTAACCTTGTCACAGTAAATAGCCGAACCTTGCAACCTAGCATACCTGGTGGTTGCATGAACTATGATGTGCCTTATCCTGCTATGCATGCTATGCTTAGAGTTGTGTATGGTCTGTCATCTGGGAGATGAACATAAATGTGGAATGTGTTCGGTGAGCAAAGGTGGTGTGTTGAACTTGATTTGGTAAAGGTACCGGTGAAAGGCTGTGTAGGAGTACATGGCGGGTTGTTTCATTGGAACCGTCCTTAGGAACTGAGTTCCGTGTATGTAATCCAAGACTAGATACTACCACATGGTGGGCCCTGAAATATGACCCCGCTCGGCCTATTAATCGCGTAGTACTCGGTCCAGGAGTTGCAAGTAGTTTCTGGTGTTTATAGTAATGCTGGAGGCCGTGCATGGTGCTGACCTGAGAGGTGGGCCGTGATGCGGTAGGCAGTGGCACGGTGTACCAAGTGGCACCCGGATGGTGGGCTTGGGAACCCTGCGCACATCGTTTGAGGCCGTGGCGGAAACCTCGGCCGGACTTCCGTACGGGTTACTCTCAGATAGGCGATAAACCTGGACTAGGTACTAGTGTGGTTAACGGTCGTGGCCGACTCCCTCGCTGGGCTTCCGCTTGAAGGTTGCCGAGGTGCATGACGTGCACATAGCGATAAGTGTCGAGAGCGTGTGTGACGAAGTACACCCCTACAGGGTTATGATCTATTCGAATAGCCGCGTCCGCGGATATGGACTACTTGGAGACATATGTTGTTCATAGATAACTTCAATGGCTACTCATAAAATTGTCAAGATAAGCGTGAGTGTCGTGGACGGCATTTCCGTATGGAGACGGAATGATTCCACGATAGTGTATTGTTGTGGTGTTAGTGGACTCGTGTGCGAGAAATCAAGTTGTCAAAACTAATTTCAAAATGCAAGTTGTCTAGCCACGAGTCAAATGCTGGCTTCCCGCATGAAACCCCACAATACCTTTTGATACCTTGCATGAGTAGTTAGTTCTCCGAAAGTCTTGCTGAGTACCTTTGTACTCATGTTTGCTTAATAACTGTTGCAGAGGTTGCTAATGACCCTAATGGAGGGTTCTTCGTAGACATCGACGACGACGAGTAGCTAGTGTCCCAGCTACGATCTGGCCCTACGTCGGCTCTGTAGTATAGTCAGGCCATGTGCCTTCTAGTTGCCCTGTCTGTACTCAGACAGTTTAAACTCTTCCGCTGGCTTGTATTTGTATGACTGTTATTATGGGTCGTGAGACCCTTAATGTGTAATATTATGTGTGTGGCTCTTCCGAGCCTCTTAAATAAAGGTTGTATGTTTATGGTTATGTTGTGATGCCATCGATGTATCTATACATATCGGTATGTCATGCGTACGTGTGTCATACTTGATATGTATGGGGTTCGAATACCTAGTCGTGAACTTTAGTAGCACTCCTTACAAGGAAATGCCCCTTTGTGATCCAACGAGCCTTGGTAGTTCGCTACTGCTCCGGACACATTGGTTGACCGGCATGTGTCCTTCTTAGCTGCTGTGTCTGTTCCCTTTGGGGAAATGTCACGCGATGTAATGGAGTCCTTGTAGCTTGCTACGACTCGTCTACATTCGCTGATGACCGACACCTGCTTTGTTGGGTCATGTATGCCTGTCCTTGTGCGGTACTGCCACTTTGGTTTATGACTAGACATGTCGATCCGGGTTCTTTGACATTGGATTGCTAGCAACACTATCACATACGTGAGTCAAAAGATGCAAACGGTCCCGACTAAGGTAAGGCTGCAGCCGTGGAGTTAGCCATGCGTGAGACCACAAAGGGATGCGATGTGTTACAGGCTAGATTCCTATGGCTTAGGATCGGGGTTCCGACACTCAACTCACGTGATGATCGGACTTGAGTTAGTGAATTTGGATCATGCCACACTCAAATAACTAGAGGGACATCTATTTGAGTGGGAGTTTATTATTAATATGATTAGCTAAACTCTAATTGTCTTGAACATAGTCTAAGTAAACTTTGCAATATTTTATGTTGTAGATCAATGGCTTGCGCAATAGCAACCCTGAATTTCAATGCGTTCCTAGGGAAAGCTAAGTTGAAAGATGATGGAAGCAACTTTGTTGATTGGGCTCGTAATCTGAGGCTTATCCTCGCTGCTGGCCAAAAGAATTATGTCCTTGATGCAGCGCTAGGAGATGCAGCACCCACCACGGCTGACCAAGACATTTTGAACATTTGGCAAGTGCGTAATGATGACTACTCACTAGTTCAATGTGTAGTCTTGTATGGCTTAGAACCGGGACTTCAAAGACATTTTGAATGTCATGGATCATATGAGATGTTCCAGGAGTTGAAGTTTATCTTTGAGAAGAACCCGGATCGAGAGGTATGAGACCTCCGATAAGTTCTATGCTTGCAAGATGGAGGAGAATTCGTCTGTCAGTGAACATGTGCTCAGAATGTCTGGGTACTCAAACCGTCTAGCTGAGCTAGGGATTGAACTCCCGCAAGAAGCTATAAAGGCTTCGTGTTGAACTATAACATGCAAGGGATGAATAAGTCACCCGGTGAGCTTTTCGCGATGCTGAAAGTCGCAGAGTCAGAAATTCAGAAAGAACATCAAGCGTTGATAGTCAGTAAGACTACTGGTTTCAATAAAACGACAAAGGCAAGAAGGGTAATTCCAAGAAGAGTGGAAAACTATTACCCCTCCGACGAAGAAACCCAAGGCTGGACCTAAGCCGGAAACTGAGTGCTATTATTGCAAGGGGACTGGTCATTGGAAGCGCAACTGCCCCAAGTATTTGGCCGGTAAGAAGGCGGCCAACGCCAAACAAGGTATATGTGTTATACATGTTATTGATGTGTACCTAACCACCTCTCGGAGTAGTGTCTGGGTATTTGATACCGGTTCTATTGCTCACATTTGCAACTCGAAGCAGGAAGTGCGGAATAAACGAAGGCTGGCGAAGGATGAAGTGACGTTGCGCGTGGGAAATGGTTCCAAGATTGATGCGATCGCCGTCGGCACGGTCTCACTTCAGTTACCATTTGGATTAGTTATGAAATTAAATAATTGTTATTTAGTGCGTGCATTAAGCATGAACATTATATCTGGATCTTGTTTATTGCGAGACGGTTACTCATTTAAGTCAGATAATAATGGTTGTTCTATTTATATGAGTAATATCTTTTATGGTCATGCACCCAATGTGATGGGTTTGTTCATATTGAATCGTGATTGTGATGACACTCATATCCATTACATTGAGACCAAAAGATGTAGAGTTAACAATGATAGCGCCACTTTCTTGTGGCATTGCCGCTTAGGACATATTGGTGTCAAGCGCATGAAGAAACTCCATGCCGATGGGCTTTTGGAGTCAGTTGATTTTGAATCACTTGACACATGCGAACCATGCCTCATGGGCAAGATGACTAGGACTCCGTTCTCTGGAACAATGGAGCGTGCAAGTCACTTGTTGGAAATCATACATAATGATGTGTGCGGACCAATGAGTGTGGAGGCGCGCGTCGGATATCGTTATTTTCTCACCTTCACCAACGATTTGAGTAGGTATGCCTATATCTACTTGACGAAGCACAAGTCTGAAACATTTGAAAAGTTCAAACAATTTCAGAGTGAAGTTGAAAATCATCATAGCAAGAAGATCAAGTTCCTACGATCTGATCGAGGGGGTGAATATCTGAGTTACGAGTTTGGTGCTCACTTAAGACAATGTGGAATTGTTTCACAGTCGACACCGCGTGGCACACCACAGCGTAATGGTGTGTCCGAACGTCATAATCGTACTTTATTAGATATGGGTGCGATCTATGATGTCTCTTACCGATTTGCCGTTATCGTTTTGGGGCTATGCATTAGAGAGAGCTGCATTCACTTTAAATAGGGCACCATAAAAATCCGTTGAGATGACACCATATGAGCTATGGTATGGCAAGAAGCCAAAGTTGTCGTTTCTTAAAGTTTGGGGATGCGATGCTTATGTGAAAAAGCTTTAGCCTGAAAAGCTGGAACCGAAAGCGGAAAAGTGCGTCTTCATAGGTTACCCAAAAGAGACAGCTGGGTACACCTTCTATCTCACATCTGAGGGAAAAGTATTTGTCTCTATGAACGGAGCTGTTCTTGAGAAAGAGGTTCTCTCGAAAGAATTGAGTGGGAGGAAGATAGAACTTGATGAGGTTGTGGAACGTCTGCTTCAACAAGATGGTCGCCTAGGGCAGAAAGAAATTTCTGTCGAGGCAACACCAGTTGAAGAGGAAGCAAATGATGATGACCACGAAGCTTCGGATCAAGTTACTGTCAGACCTCGCAGGTCGACAAGAGCATGTACTGCTCCTGAGTGGTACGAGAATCCTGTCTTGCCTATCATGTTGTTAGACAACAATGAGCCTGCAAATTATGGAGAAGCAATGGTGGGCCCAGATTCCAATAGATGGTTAGAGGCCATCCTATCCGAGATATGATCTATGTATGAAAACAAAGTGTGGACTTTGGAAGTATTACCTGAAGGTCGCAAGGCTATTCAGAACAAATGGATCTTTAAGAAGAAGACGGACGCGGACGGTAATGTGACCGTTTATAAAGCTCGACTTGTGGCAAAGGGTTTTTTCACAAGTTTAAGGAGTTGACTACGATGAGACATTCTCACCCGTAGCGATGCTTAAGTCCGTCCGAATCATGTTAGCAATAGCTGCATTTTCCGATTATGAAATCTGGCAGATGGGTGTCAAAACGGCGTTCCTTAATGGGTTTCTTAAGGAAGAGGTCTATATGATGCAACCCAAAGGTTTTGTCGATCCATAGAATGCTGACAAAGTATGCAAGCTCCAGCGTTCCATATATGGACTCATGCAAGCATCTCGGAGTTGGAATAAGCGCTTTGATGAGGTGACCAGGGCGTTTGGGTTTATACAAGTTGTAGGAGAAGCTTGTATTTACAAGAAAGTGAGTGGGAGCTCTGTAGCGTTTCTAATATTATATGTGAATGACATATTGCTGATTGGAAACAATGTGGAGTTTTTGGAGAGCGTAAAGGATTACTTGAACAAAAGTTTTTCAATGAAAGACCTAGGAGAAGTTTCTTACATATTAGGCATTAAGATCTATAGAGATAGATCGAAGCTCCTAATAGGACTTTCACAAAGCACATACCTTGATAAAGTTTTGAAAAAGTTCAAAATGGAACAATCAAAGAAGGGGTTCTTGCCTGTGTTACAAGGTATGAAGTTAAGTAAGACTCAGTGTCCAGTAACTGCAGAAGATAGAGAAAAGATGAGTGTCGTTGCCTATGCTTCAGCAATAGGGTCTATCATGTATGCAATGTTGTGCACAAGACCGGACGTCAGCCTGGCCATAAGCATGTCAGGCAGGTTTCAAAGTGATCCAGGAGTGGAACACTAGGCGGCGGTCAAGAATATTCTAAAGTACCTGAAAAGGACTAAGGAAATGTTTCTCGTATATGGAGGTGATGAAGAGCTCGTCGTAAAGGGTTACGTCGATGCAAGCTTCGTCACTGATCCGGATGACTCCAAGTCACAAACCAGATACGTATTTATTCTCAATGGGGGTGTGATACGTCCATTTTGCATCATGTTTTCATGTTGATATTTATCGCTTCTTTGGATGTTATTTCACTTCACGGTACTATTCTTATTCCTTTTCTCTCTTATTTTGCAAGGTTTCATGAAGAGGGAGAATACCGGCAACTGGAATTCTGGCCTGAAAGTGGAGCAAAGTTGAGATACCTATTCTGCACAACTCCAAACGCCGTGAAAATCATCGGGGATTTTTTTCCCGATTTATCAAAAATACTGGGCCGAAGAAGTGCCGGAGGGGCACCAGGGGGTGCCCACAAGCCTGCACGGCGCGACCACCCCCAGGCCGCGCCATGTGGGCTTGTGGGCAGCCCACTGGCCCACTGGCCCCCTATTTTGCTATATGGAGGGTTTCGTCGAGGAAAAAAATCACAGGGATCTTTTTCGTGGTTTCGCCGCCGCCACGAGGCGGAACTTGAGCAGAACCAATCTAGAGCTCCGGCAGGACGATCCTGCCGGGGAAACTTCCCGCCCGGAGGGGGAAATCATCGCCATCGTCATCACCAACACTCCTCTCATCGGAGGGGACTCGTCACCATCAACATCTTCATCAGCACCATCTCATCTCCAAACCCTAGTTCATCTCTTGTAACCAATCTCCGTCTCGCGACTCCGATTGGTACTTGTAAGGTTGCTAGTAGTGTTGATTACTCTTTGTAGTTGATGCTAGTTGGATTACTTGGTGGAAGAGTTTATGTTCAGATCCTTTAGCTACTCATTACACCTCTGATCATGATTATGATTATGCTTTGTGAGTAGTTACTTTTGTTCCTGAGGACATGGGATAAGTCATGCTAATAATAGTCATGTGAATTTGGTATTCGTTCGGTATTTTGATATGTTGTATGTTGTTTTTCCTCTAGTGGTGTTATGTGAACGTTGACTACATAACACTTCACCATTATTTGGGCCTAGAGGAAGGCATTGGGAAGTAGTAAGTAGATGATGGGTTGCTAGAGTGACAGAAGCTTAAATCCTAGTTTATGCGTTACTTCGTAAGGGGCTGATTTAGATCCACTAGTTTAATGCTATGGTTAGATTTTGTCTTAATTCTTCTTTCGTAGTTGCGGACGCTTGCGAGAGGGGTTAATCATAAGTAGGATGCTTGTCCAAGTAAGGGCAGTACCCAAGTGTTGGTCCACCCACATATCAAACTATCAAAGTAACGAACGCGAATCATATGAACATGATGAAACTAGCATGATAGAAATTCCCGTGTGTCCTCGGGAGCGTTTTTCCTCCTATAAGACTTTGTCCAGGCTTGTCCCTTGCTACAAAAGGGATTGGGCCACTTCGCTGCACCGTTACTACTTTTTTTTACTTGTTGCTTGCTACGAATCATCTCACCACACAATCACTTGTTACCGACAATTTTAGTGCCTGCAAATTTTTCCTTGCTGAAAACCACTTGTCAGATCCTTCTGCTCCTCGTTGGGTTCGACACTCTTACTTATCGAAGGGACTACGATTGATCCCCTATACTTGTGGGTCATCAAGACTCTTTTCTGGCACCGTTGCCGGGGAGTGAAGCGCCTTTGGTAAGTGGAACTTGGTAAGGAAACATTCATATAGTGTGCTGAAATTTATTGTCACTTGTCGCTATGGATACTAAATTTTTTAAGGGGCTTGTTTGGGGTATCTTCACCTCAAACGGAAGCACAAAGAGTTGCTCCTCAAGTTTGTGCACCTACTGAAAATATTTGCTTTGAATTTCCTTCGGGTATGCTTGAGAAACTGCTGGCTAATCCTTTTACAAGAGATGGAACATCACATCCAGACTTGCATCTGATCTATGTAGATGAGGTTTGTGGTTTATTTAAGCTTGCAGGTGTGCCCCGGGATGAGGTCAAGAAGAAGGTCTTTCCTTTATCTTTGAAGGATAAGGCGTTGACATGGTATAGGCTATGTGATGATACTGGATCATGGGACTACAATCGGTTGAAATTGGAATTTCATCAAAAGTTTTATCCTATGCATTTAGTACATCATGATCGAAATTATATTTACAACTTTTGGCCTCGTGACAGAGAAAGCATCACTCAAGCTTGGGGGAGGCTTAAGTCAATGCTATATTCATGCCCCAATCATGAGCTCTCGAGAGAAATTATCATTCAGAACTTTTATGCTTGGCTTTCTCATGATGATCGCACCATGCTTGATACTTCTTGTACCGGTTCTTTTATGAAGATAGATATTGACTTCAAATGGAATTTATTGGAGAGAATTAAACGCAACTCTGAAGATTGGGAGCTTGAAGAAGGTAAGGAGTCAGGTATGAATCTCACGTTTGATTGCGTTAAATCCTTTGTTGAGACAAATACTTTTTGTGACTTTAGCGCTAAGTATGGACTTGACTCTCAGATAGTAGCTTCATTGTGTGAATCCTTTGCTGCCCATATTGATCTCCCCAAAGAGAAGTGGTTTAAATATCAGCCTCCGTTAGAAGTCAATGTAGTCAAACCCACTCCAGTTGAAGAGAAAGTCATTGCCTATAATGATCCTGTGGTTCCCAGTGCTTACATTGAGAAACCACCTTTCCCTATTAGGATAAAGGATCATTCTGAAGCTTCAACTGTGATACGTAGAGGCTATATTAGAACACCTACACCCCCTGAGAAAATTAGAATTGAACCTAGCATTGCTATTATCAAAGATCTTCTGTCTAAAGAAGTTGAGGGACATAATATTCACTTTTGTGAAGATGCTGCTAGAATTTCTAAACCTCACGTTAGAGACAAACATAGGCCTGTTGTTGGCATGCCTGTGGTTTCTGTTAAGATAGGAGATCATTGTTATCATGGTTTATGTGACTTGGGTGCTAGTGTTAGTGCAATACCTCAATCCTTATACGATGAAGTCAAAGATGAGATTGCACCTGTTGAGATAGAGCCTATAGATGTCACTATTCAGCTTGCCAATAGAGATACTATCTGCCCTGTGTGAATTGTTAGGGATGTTGAAGTCTTGTGTGGTAAAACGAAGTATCCTGCCGATTTCCTCGTTCTTGCTACCGCTCAAGATAGCTTTTGTCCCATCATATTTGGTAGAACTTTTCTCAATATCGTCAATGCTCATATTGACTGCGAGAAGCAAACTGTCACTGTTGGCTTTGAAGGTGTGTCACATGAGTTCAATTTCTCTAAGTTTGGTAGACAACCTCATGAAAAGGAGTTGCCTAGTAGGGGTGAAACTATTGCCTTAGCCTCTATTGCCGTGCCTCCTACTGATCCCTTAGAGCAATACTTGCTTGAGCATGAAAATGATATGCATATGGATGAAAGGGATGAGATAGATAGAATTGTCTTAGAACAATATCCTATCCTTAAGAATAATCTGCCTGTTGAACTGCTTGGAGATCCACCTCCACCAAAGGGTGATCCTGTGTTCGAGCTTAAACAGTTGCCTGATACTCTTAAGTATGCCTATCTTGATGAAAAAGAGATCTATCCGGTTATTATTAGTGTTAGCCTCTCGGAGCATGAAGAAAAGAAGTTACTAAAAACTCTGAGGAAGCACCGTGCTGCTATTGGATATACTCTTGATGATCTTAAGGGCATTAGTCCCACTCTATGCCATCACAAGATCAAACTGATCCTGAATTCAAACCAGCTGCTGATCATCAAAGGAGATTGAATCCTAAGATGAAAGAAGTAGTAAGAAAAGAAATACTAAAGCTCCTGGAAGCGGGTATTATCTATCCTGTTGCTCATAGTGATTGGGTGAGTCCGGTGCATTGCGTTCCTAAGAAGGGAGGCATCACCGTTGTCCCTAATGATAAGGATGAGTTGATCCCACAGAGGATTATTACTGGCTATAGGATGGTGATTGATTTTAGGAAGTTGAATAAGGCCACTAGGAAAGATCATTACCCTTTGCCTTTTATCGACCAAATGCTAGAAAGACTGTCCAAACACACACACTTTTGCTTTCTAGACGGTTATTCTGGTTTCTCCCAAATACGAGTTGCACAATCTGATCAGGAGAAAACCACTTTCACGTGCCCTTTCGGTACCTTTGCCTATAGACGTATGCCTTTTGGCTTATGTAATGCACCTGCCACCTTTCAAATATGTATGATGGCTATATTCTCTGACTTTTGTGAAAAGATTGTCGAGGTTTTCAGGGATGACTTCTCCGTTCACGGGTCTTCCTTTGATGATTGCCTCAGCAACCTTTATCAAGTCTTAGAGAGATGTGAAGACACCAACATTGTCTTGAATTGGGAGAAGTGCCACTTTATGGTTAATGAAGGCATCGTCTAAGGACATAAAATTTCTGAAAGAGGTATTGAAGTTGATAAGGCTAAGGTTGATGCAATCGAGAAAATGCCATACCCCACAGATATCAGAGGTATAAGAAGTTTCCTTGGTCATGCTGGTTTCTAGAGATGGTTCATTAAAGACTTCTCTAAGATTTCTAGGCCTCTTACCAATCTCTTGCAAAAGGATATTCCTTTTGTCTTTGTCGAAGATTGTGAGGAGGCCTTCGACATACTTAAGAGAGCTTTGATAACCGCACCTGTTGTTCAACCACCTAATTGGAACCTAACCTTTGAAATCATGTGTGACGCTAGTGATTATGCTGTTGGTGCTGTTCTAGGGCAAAGAGTTGATAAGAAGTTGAATGTTATTCACTACGCTAGTAAAACTCTAGACAGTGCCCAGAGAAACTATGCTACTACGTAGAAGGAATTCTTAGTAGTCGTGTTTGCATGTGAAAAGTTCAGGTCTTACATAGTTGATTCCAAAGTCACTATTCACACTGATCATGCTGCTATTAGGTACCTCATGGAGAATAAGGATGCTAAACCTAGACTTATCAGATGGGTTCTCTTGCTACAAGAATTTTATTTGCACGTTGTCGACACAAAGGGTGCTGATAACCGACTAGCAAATAAATTGTCTAGGTTGGAGAATGTTCTTGATGACGCACAACTTATTGATGATAGCTTTCCCGATGACCAATTGAATGCCATCAATGCTTCACTTAGTGCATTGTGGTATGCTGATTATGTAAACTATATCGTTGCCAAATATTGTTGGAATTATGCCCTAGAGGCAATAATAAATATAGTTATTATTATAATTCCTGTATCAAGATAATCTTTTATTATCCATGCTATAATTGTAATGAATGAAGACTTATATACATGTGTGGATACATAGACAAAACACTGTCCCTAGCAAGCCTCTAGTTGCCTAGCCAGTTGATCAACGATAGTCAGTGTCTTCTGATTATGAACAAGGTGTTGTTGCTTGATAACTGGATCACGTCATTAGGAGAATCACGTGATGGACTAGACCCAAACTAGTAGACGTAGCATGTTGATCGTGTCATTTTATTGCTACTGTTTTCTACGTGTCAAGTATTTGTTCCTATGACCATGAGATCATATAACTCACTAACACCGGAGGAATACTTTGTGTGTATCAAACGTTGCAACATAACTGGGTGACTATAAAGATGCTCTACAGGTATCTCCGAAGGTGTTCGTTGAGTTAGTATGGATCGAGACTGGGATTTGTCACTCCGTGTGACGGAGAGGTATCTCGGGGCCCACTCGGTAATACAACATCACACACAAGCCTTGCAAGCAATGTGACTTAGTGTAAGTTGCGGGATCTTGTATTACGGAACGAGTAAAGAGACTTGTCGGTAAACGAGATTGAAATAGGTATGCGGATACTGACGATCGAATCTCGGGCAAGTAACATACCGAAGGACAAAGGGAATGACATACGGGATTATATGAATCCTTGGCACTAAGGTTCAAACGATAAGATCTTCGTAGAATATGTAGGATTCAATATGGGAATCCAGGTCCCGCTATTGGATATTGACCGAGGAGTCTCTCGGGTCATGTCTACATAGTTCTCGAACCCGCAGGGTCTGCACACTTAAGGGTCGACGTTGTTTTATGCGTATTTGAGTTATATGGTTGGTTACCGAATGTTGTTCGGAGTCCCGGATGAGATCAGGACGTCTCGAGGGTTTCCGGAATGGTTCGGAAACGAAGATTGATATATAGGATGACCTCATTTGATTACTGGAAGGTTTTCGGAGTTACCGGGAATGTACCGGGAATGACGAATGGGTTCCGGGAGTTCACCGGGGAGGGGGGGGGCAACCCACCCAGGGGAAACCCATAGGCATTGAGGGTGGCGCACCAGCCCTTAGTGGGCTGGTGGGACAGCCCAAAAGATCCCTATGCGCATTGGAAGAAAAATCAAAGAGAAAAGAAAAAAAAAGAAGGAGGTGGGAAAGGGAAGAAGGACTCCCCCTTCCAAACCAAGTAGGACTCGGTTTGGGGGGGGAAACCTTCCCCCTTGGCTCGGGCGAAGCCCTTAGGGGTCCTTGGACCCCAAGGGAAGGCTCCCCCCTCCTCCTCCTATATATAGTGGGGTTTTAGGGCTGATTTGAGACAACTTTGCCACGGCAGCCCGACCACATATCTCCATGGTTTTACATCTAGATCGCGTTTCTGCGGAGCTCGGGAAGAGCCCTGCTGAGACAAGATCATCACCAACCTCCGGAGCGCCGTCACGCTGCCGGAGAACTCTTCTACCTCTCCATCTCTCTTGCTGGATCAAGAAGGCCAAGATCATCGTCGAGCTGTACGTGTGCTGAACGCGGAGGTGCCGTCCGTTCGGCACTAGATCGTGGGACTGATCGCGGGATAGTTCGCGGGGCGGATCGAGGGACGTGAGGACGTTCCACTACATCAACCGCGTTCAATAACGCTTCTGCTGTATAGTCTACAAGGGTACGTAGATCACACATCCCCTCTCGTAGATGGATATCACCATGATAGGTCTTCGTGCGCGTAGGAAAATTTTTGTTTCCCATGCGACGTTCCCCAACAGTGGTATCAGAGCTAGGTTCATGCGTAGATGTCTTCTCGAGTAGAACACAAAAGTTTTTGTGGGCGGCGATGTGCGTTTTGCTGCCCTCCATAGTCTTTTCTTGATTCCGAGGTATTGTTGGATCGAAGCGGCTCGGACCGACATTACTCGTACGCTTACGAGAGACTGGTTTCATCGCTACGAGTAACTCCGTTGCTCAAAGATGACTGGCGGGTGTCAGTTTCTCCAACTTTAGTTGAATCGGATTTGACCGAGGAGGTCCTTGGATGAGGTTAAATAGCAACTCATATATCTCCGTTGTGGTGTTTGCGTAAGTAAGATGCGATCCTACTAGATACCCTTGGTCGCCACGTAAAACATGCAACAACAAAATTAGAGGACGTCTAACTTGTTTTTGCAGGGTATGCTTGTGATGTGATATATTGGATGTATGAGATGATCATGTTGTAATAGATAATATCGACTTGCACGTCGATGGTACGGCAACCGGCAGGAGCCATAGGGTTGTCTTTATAACTAACGTTTGTGCTTGCAGATGCGTTTACTATTTTGCTAGGATGTAGCTTTAGTAGTAATAGCATGAGTAGCACGACAACCCCGATGGCGACACGTTCATGGAGATCATGGTGTGGTGCCGGTGACAAGAAGATCGTGCCGGTGCTTTGGTGATGGAGATCAAGGAGCACGTGATGATGGCCATATCATGTCACTTATGAATTGCATGTGATGTTAATCCTTTTATGCACCTTATTTTGCTTAGAACGACGGTAGCATTATGAGGTGATCTCTCACTAAAATTTCAAGATGAAATTGTGTTCTCCCCGACTGTGCACCGTTGCTACAGTTCGTCGTTTCGAGACACGACGTGATGATCGGGTGTGATAGACTCAACGTTCACATACAACGGGTGCAAAATAGTTGCGCACGCGGAACACTCGGGTTAAGCTTGACGAGCCTAGCATGTGCAGACATGGCCTCGGAACACATGAGACCGGAAGGTCGATCATGAATCATATAGATGATATGATTAGCATGGGGATGCTTACCACTGAAACTATGCTCAACTCACGTGATGATCGGACTTGAGCTAGTGTAAGTGGATCATGAACCACTCAAATGACTAGAGAGATGTACTTTTTGAGTGGGAGTTTAGCGAGTAATTTGATTTAGTTAAACTCTAATTATCTTGAACATAGTCTAAGTCCACTTTGAATATATTTGTGTTGTAGATCATGGCTCACGCGACAGTCACCCTGAATTTTAATACGTTCCTAGAGAAAGCTAAGTTGAAAGATGATGGAAGCAACTTTGTAGACTGGGCTCGTAATCTTAAGCTAATCTTACAAGCTCGGAAGAAGGATTATGTCCTTAATGCTGCGCTAGGAGATGAACCACCCGCTACGGCTGATCAGGATGTTAAGAACGCTTGGTTAGCACGTAAGGAGGACTACTCAGTAGTTCAATGTGCACTCTTGTATGGCTTAGAACCGGGACTTCAACGTCGCTTTGAGCGTCATGGAGCATTTGAGATGTTCCAGGAGTTGAAGTTTATCTTTCAGAAGAACGCCCGGATCGAGAGGTATGAGACCTCCGATAAATTCTATGCTTGCAAGATGGAGGAGAACTCGTCTGTCAGTGAACATGTGCTCGAAATGTCTGGGTACTCAAACCGTCTGGCTGAGCTGGGGATTGAACTCCCGCAAGAAGCTATCACTGACAAAATCCTTCAATCACTGCTGCCAAGCTATAAAGGCTTTGTGTTGAACTACAAGATGCAAGGGATGAACAAGTCTCCCGGCGAGTTGTTTGCGATGCTGAAAGTCGCAGAGTCTGAACTCCGTAAAGAGCATCAAGTGTTGATGGTGAATAAGACCACTAGTTTCAAGAGAAACGGCAAAGGTAAGAAGGGTAATTCAAAAAGGAGCGGCAAGCCCGTTGCCAATCCTATGGAGAAACCCAAAGCTGGACCTAAGCCTGAAACAGAGTGTTACTATTGCAAGGGTATGGGTCACTGGAAGCGCAATTGCCCCAAGTATCTGGTTGATAAGAAGGCAACCAAAGAAAAATCAGGTATATTTGATATACATGTTATTGATGCGTACTTAATTGGCTCTCGTAGTAGTGCCTGGGTATTCGATACCGGTTCTGTTGCTCATATTTGCAACTCGAAACAGGAACTGCGGAATAGACGAAGGCTGGCGAAAGATGAAGTGACGATGCGTGTAGGAAATGGTTCCAAGGTTGATGCAATCACCGTCGGCACAGTTTCACTTCAGTTACCATCAGGATTAGTTATGAACTTGAATGATTGTTATTTAGTGCCTGCGTTGAGCATGAACATTATATCTGGATCTTGTTTATTGTGAGACGGTTACTCTTTTAAGTCAGAGAATAATGGTTGTTCTATTTCTATGAGTAACATCTTTTATGGTCATGCACCCAATGTGAGAGGATTGTTCATATTGAATCTTCATAGTGATACAGACATACATAACATTGAGACCAAAATAGTTAGAGTTAACAATGATAGCGCCATATTTTTGTGGCACTGCCGCTTAGGTCATATTGGTGTAAAGCGCATGTAGAAACTCCATGCCGATGGACTTTTGGAGTCACTTGACTTTGATTCACTTGACATGTGCGAACCATGCCTCATGGGCAAGATGACTAAAACTCCGTTCTCCGGAACAATGGAGCGTGCAAGTGACTTGTTGGAAATCATACATACCGATGTGTGTGGTCCGATGAGCGTAGAGGCACGCGGCGGATATCGTTATTTTCTTAGCTTCACTGACGATTTGAGTAGATATGGTTATGTCTACTTAATGAAGCACAAGTCTGAAACATTTGAAAAGTTCAAGCAATTTCAGAGTGAAGTTGAAACTCATCGTAACAAGAAGATCAAGTTCCCACGGTCTGATCGTGGGGGTGAATATCTTAGTTTCGAGTTTGGTGCTCACTTAAGACAATGTGGAATTGTTTCACAGTTGACACCGCGTGGAACACCACAGCATAATGGTGTGTCCGAACGTCGTAATCGTACTTTATTAGAGATGGTGCGATCTATGATGTCTCTTACCAATTTGCCATTATCATTTTGGGGTTATGCATTAGAAACAACTGCATTTACTTTAAATAGGGCACCATCAAAATCCGTTGAGACGACACCATATGAACTGTGGTATGGCAAAAGGCCAAAGTTGTCGTTTCTTAAAGTTTGGGGATGTGATGCTTATGTCAAAAAGCTTTAGCCTGAAAAGCTGGAACCCAAAGCGGAAAACTGCATCTTCATAGGTTACCCAAAAGAGACAGTTGGGTACACCTTCTATCTCAAATCGGAGGGCAAAGTGTTTGTTGCTAAAAACAGAGCTTTTCTCGAGAAGGAGTTTCTCACGAGAGAATTGAGTGGGAGGAAGATAGAACTTGACGAGGTTGTCGAACCTCTCATCCCTCTCGATGGTGGCGCAGGGCAAGGGGAAACCTCTGTCGATGCGAGGCCAGTTGAGGACGAAGTTAATGATGATGATCATGAAACTCCGGTTCAAGTTCCTGTCGAACCACGCAGGTCGACGAGACCATGTGCTGCTCCAGAGTGGTACGGTAATCCCGTCTTATCAATCATGTTGTTAGACAACAATGAACCTGCAAATTATGAAGAAGCAATGGTGGGCCCAGATTCCAACAAATGGCTAGAAGCCATGAAGTCCGAGATAGGATCCATGTATGAGAACAAAGTGTGGACTTTGGAAGTATTGCCTGAGGGCCGCAAGGCTATTCAGAACAAATGGATCTTTAAGAGGAAGACGGACGCTGACGGCAATGTGACCGTTTATAAAGCTCGACTTGTGGCAAAGGGTTTTTCACAAGTTCAAGGAGTTGACTACGATGAGACATTCTCACCCGTAGCGATGCTTAAGTCCGTTAGAATCATGTTAGCAATAGCTGCATTTTTTGGTTATGAAATCTGGCAGATGGATGTCAAAACAGCGTTCCTTAACGGTTTCCTTAAGGAAGAGTTGTATATGATGCAACCCGAAGGTTTTGTCGATCCTAAGAATGCTAACAAGGTGTGCAAGCTCCAGCGATCCAATTATGGACTGGTGCAAGCATCTCGGAGTTGGAACAAACGCTTTGATGAGGTGATCAAAGCATTTGGGTTTATACAAGTGGTTGGAGAATCTTGTATTTACAAGAAAGTGAGTGGGAGCTCTGTGGCGTTTCTAATATTATATGTGGATGACATATTGCTGATTGGAAACAACGTAGAGTTTTTGGAGAGCATAAAGGATTACTTGCCCGAGATTCGACCGTCAGTATCCGCATACCTATTTCAATCTCGTTTACCGGCAAGTCTCTTTGCTCGTTCCGTAATACAAGATCCGCAACTTACACTAAGTCACATTGCTTGCAAGGCTTGTGTGTGATGTTGTATGACCGAGTGGGCCCCGAGATACCTCTCCGTCACACGGAGTGACAAAAACCAGTCTCGATCCATACTAACTCAACGAACACCTTCGGAGATACCTGTAGAGCATCTTTATAGTCACCCAGTTACGTTGCGACGTTTGATACACATAAAGTATTCCTCCGGTGTTAGTGAGTTATATGATCTCATGGTCATAGGAACAAATACTTGA
This sequence comes from Hordeum vulgare subsp. vulgare, assembly GCF_904849725.1. Taxonomy (NCBI): domain Eukaryota; kingdom Viridiplantae; phylum Streptophyta; class Magnoliopsida; order Poales; family Poaceae; genus Hordeum; species Hordeum vulgare. Next base: position 302,369,020 of record NC_058518.1, on the reverse strand, counting down.
CACGCAGAAAACAGTAGCAATAAAATGAGACGATCAACATGCTACGTCTATTAGTTTGGGTCTAGTCCATCACGTGATTCTCCTAATGATGTGATCCAGTTATCAAGCAACAACACCTTGTTCATAATCAGAAGACACTGACTATCGTTGATCAACTCGCTAGCCAACTAGAGGCTTGCTAGGGACACTGTTTTGTCTATGTATCCACACATGTATATACGTCTTCATTCAATACAATTATAGCATGGATAATAAACGATTATCTTGATACAGGAATTATAATAATAACTATATTTATTATTGCCTCTAGGGCATAATTCCAACACTCTCCCACTTGCACTAGAGTCAATAATCTAGCCCTCACATCATCATGCGAATTACATTGTAATAAATCTAACACCCATACAGTTCTGGTGGTGATCATGCTTTGCCCTTGGAAGACGTTTAGTCAGCGGGTCTGCTACATTCAGATCCGTGTGCACTTTGCATATATTTACGTCCCCCCTTCGACGTAGTCGCGGATGAGGTTGAAGCGTCGTTTGATGTGTCTGGACTTCTTGTGAAACCGTGGTTCCTTTGCTAGGGCAATGGCAACCGTGTTGTTACAGAACAAGTTTATTGGATTCAGTGCGCTTGGCACCACTCTAAGATCCGTCATGAACTGCTTCATCCAGACACCCTCCTTAGCCGCCTCCGAGTCAGCCCTGTACTCCGCTTCACATGTAGAATCTGCTACGACGCTCTGCTTGGAACTGCACCAGCTTACCGCACCCACATTAAGAATAAATACGTATCCGGTTTGCGACTTAGAGTCGTCCGGATCTGTGTCAAAGCTTGCATCGACGTAACATTTTATGGCGAGCTCTTCGTCACCTCCATACACGAGAAACATCTCCTTAGTCCTTTTCAGGTACTTCAGGATATTCTTGACCACCGTCCAGTGATCCACTCCTGGATTACTCTGGAACCTACCTGCCATACTTATGGCCAGGCTAAAGTCCGGTCTAGTGCAGAGCATTGCATACATGATAGAACCTATGGCTGAAGCATAGGGGACGGAGCGCATATGCTCTCTATCTTCATCAGTTGCTGGGCACTGAGTCTTACTCACTCTCGTACCTTGTAAAACTGGCAAGAACCCTTTCTTGGACTGTTCCATTTTGAACCTCTTCAAAACTTTATCAAGGTATGTGCTTTGTAAAAGTCCTATCAGGCGTTTTGATCTATCCCTGTAGATCTTAATGCCTAGAATGTAAGCAGCTTCTCCTAGGTCCTTCATAGAGAAACTTTTATTCAAGTAATCCTTTATGCTCTCCAAAAACTCTACGTTGTTTCCAATCAGCAATATGTCATCCACATATAATATTAGAAACGCCACAGAGCTCCCACTCACTTTCTTGTAAATACAAGATTCTCCAACCACTTGTATAAACCCAAATGCTTCGATCACCTCATCAAAGCGTTTGTTCCAACTCCGAGATGCTTGCACCAGTCCAAAAATGGATCGCTGGAGCTTGCACACCTTGTTAGCATTCTTAGGATCGACAAAACCTTCGGGTTGCATCGTATACAACTCTTCCTTAAGGAACGCCGTTTTGACATCCATCTGCCAGATTTCGTAATCGAAAAAGGGGGCTATTGCTAACATGATTCTGACGGACTTAAGCATCGCTACGGGTGAGAATGTCTCATCGTAGTCAACTCCTTGAACTTGTGAAAAACCCTTTGCCACAAGTCGAGCGTTATAGACGGTCACATTACCGTCAGCGTCCGTCTTCCTCTTAAACATCCATTTGTTCTGAATAGCCTTGCGGCCCTCATGCAGTACTTCCAAAGTCCACACTTTGTTCTCATACATGGATCCTATCTCGGACTTCATGGCTTCTAGCCATTTGTTGGAATCTGGGCCCACCATTGCTTCTTCATAATTTGCAGGTTCATTGTTGTCTAACAACATGATTGATAAGACGGGATTACCGTACCACTCTGGAGCAGCACGTGATCTCGTCGACCTGCGTGGTTCGACATGAACTTGAACCGGAGTTTCATGATCATCATCATTAACTTCCTCCTCAACTGGTGTCGCAACGACAGAGGTTTCCCCTTGCCCTGCGCCACCATCCAGAGGGATGAGAGGTTCGAGAACCTCGTCAAGTTCTATCTTCCTCCCACTCAATTCTCTCGAGAGAAACTCCTTCTCGAGAAAAGCTCCGTTTTTAGCAACAAACACTTTGCCCTCGGATTTGAGATAGAAGGTGTACCCAACTATCTCTTTTGGGTAACCTATGAAGATGCACTTTTCCGCTTTGGGTTCCAGCTTTTCAGGCTGAAGCTTTTTGACATAAGCATCACATCCCCAAACTTTAAGAAACGACAACTTTGGCCTTTTACCATACCACAGTTACTATGGTGTCGTCTCAACGGATTTTGATGGTGCCCTATTTAAAGTGAATGCAGCTGTTTCTAATGCATAACCCCAAAATGATAATGGCAAATCGGTAAGAGACATCATAGATCGCACCATCTCTAATAAAGTACGATTACGACGTTCGGACACACCATTACGCTGTGGTGTTCCAGGCGGTGTCAACTGTGAAAAAATTCCACATTGTCTTAAGTGAGCACCAAACTCGAAACTCAGATATTCACCCCCACGATCAGACCGCAGGAACTTGATCTTCTTGTTACGATGATTTTCAACTTCACTCTGAAATTGCTTGAACTTTTCAAATGTTTCAGACTTGTGCTTCATTAAGTAGACATAACCATATCTACTCAAATCGTCAGTGAAGGTGAGAAAATAACGATATCCGCCGCGTGCCTCTACGCTCATCGGACCACACACATCGGTATGTATGATTTCCAACAAGTCACTTGCACGCTCCATTGTTCCGAAGAACGGAGTTTTAGTCATCTTGCCCATGAGGCATGGTTCGCACGTGTCAAGTGAATCAAAGTCAAGTGACTCCAAAAGTCCATCGGCATGGAGTTTCTTCATGCGCTTTACACCAATATGACCTAAGCGGGAGTGCCACAAAAATATGGCGCTATCATTGTTAACTCTAACTCTTTTGGTCTCAATGTTATGTATGTGTGTATCACTATCAAGATTCAATATGAACAATCCTCTCACATTGGGTGCATGACCATAAAAGATGTTACTCATAGAAATAGAACAACCATTATTCTCTGACATAAAAGAGTAACCGTCTCGCAATAAACAAGATCCAGATATAATGTTCATGCTCAACGCAGGCACTAAATAACAATGATTCAAGTTCATAACTAATCTTGATGGTAACTGAAGTGAAACTGTGCCGACGGAGATTGCATCAACCTTGGAACCATTTCCTACGCGCATCGTCACTTCATCTTTCGCCAGCCTTCGTCTATTCCGCAGTTCCTGTTTGGAGTTGCAAATATGAGCAACAGAACCGGTATCGAATACCCAGGCACTACTACGAGAGCCGGTTAAGTACACATCAATAACATGTACATCAAATATACCTGATTTTTCTTTGGCCGCCTTCTTATCAGCCAGATACTTGGGGCAATTGCGCTTCCAGTGACCCATACCCTTGCAATAGTAACACTCTGTTTCAGGCTTAGGTCCAGCTTTGGGTTTCTTCTTCGGATTGGCAACAGGCTTGCCGCTCTTCTTTGAATTACCCTTCTTGCCTTTGCCATTTCTCTTGAAACTAGTGGTCTTATTCACCATCAACACTTGATGCTCTTTACGGAGTCCAGACTCTGCGACTTTCAGCATCGCAAACAACTCGCTGGGAGACTTGTTCATCCCTTGCATGTTGTAGTTCAACACAAAGCCTTTATAGCTTGGCGGCAGTGACTGAAAGATTCTGTCAGTGATAGCTTCTTGCGGGAGTTCAATCCCCAGCTCAGCTAGACGGTCTGAGTACCCAGACATTTTGAGCACATGTTCACTGACAGACGAGTTCTCCTCCATCTTGCAAGCATAGAATTTACCGGAGGTTTCATACCTCTCGATCCGGGCATTCTTCTGAAAGATAAACTTCAACTCTTGGAACATCTCAAATGCTCCATGACGCTCAAAGCGACGGTGAAGTCCCGGTTCTAAGCCATACAAGACTGCACATTGAACTACTGAGTAGTCCTCCTTACGTGCTAACCAAGCGTTCTTAACATCCTGATCAGCCGTAGCGGGTGGTTCATCTCCTAGCGCAGCATTAAGGACATAATCCTTCTTCCCAGCTTGTAAGATTAGCTTAAGATTACGAGCCCAGTCTACAAAGTTGCTTCCATCATCTTTCAACTTAGCTTTCTCTAGGAACGTATTAAAATTCAGGGTGACTGTCGCGTGAGCCATGATCTACAACACAAATATATTCAAAGTGGACTTGGATTATGTTCAAGATAATTAGAGTTTAACTTAATCAAATTACTCGCTAAACTCCCACTCAAAAAGTACATCTCTCTAGTCATTTGAGTGGTTCATGATCCACTTACACTAGCTCAAGTCCGATCATCACGTGAGTTGAGCATAGTTTCAGTGGTAAGCATCCCCATGCTAATCATATCATCTATATGATTCATGATCGAACTTTCGGTCTCATGTGTTCCGAGGCCATGTCTGCACATGCTAGGCTCGTCAAGCTAAACCCGAGTGTTCCGCGTGCGCAACTGTTTTGCACCCGTTGTATGTGAACGTTGAGTCTATCACACCCGATCATCACGTGGTGTCTCGAAACGACGAACTGTAGCAACGGTGCACAGTCGGGGAGAACACAATTTCGTCTTGAAATTTTAGTGAGAGATCACCTCATAATGCTACCGTCGTTCTAAGCAAAATAAGGTGCATAAAAGGATTAACATCACATGCAATTCATAAGTGACATGATATGGCCATCATCACGTGCTCCTTGATCTCCATCACCAAAGCACCGGCACGATCTTCTTGTCACCGGCGCCACACCATGATCTCCATCAACGTGTCGCCATCGGGGTTGTTGTGCTACTCATGCTATTACTACTAAAGCTACATCCTAGCAAAATAGTAAACGCATCTGCAAGCACAAACGTTAGTTATAAAGACAACCCTATGGCTCCTGCCGGTTGCCGTACCATCGACGTGCAAGTCGATATTATCTATTACAACATGATCATCTCATACATCCGATATATCACATCACATCGTTGGCCATATCACATCACAAGCATACCCTGCAAAAACAAGTTAGACGTCCTCTAATTTTGTTGTTGCATGTTTTACGTGGTGACCATGGGTATCTAGTAGGATCGCATCTTACTTACGCAAACACCACAACGGAGATATATGAGTTGCTATTTAACCTCAACCAAGGACATCCTCGGTCAAATCCGATTCAACTAAAGTTGGAGAAACTGACACCCGCCAGTCATCTTTGAGCAACGGAGTTACTCGTAGCGATGAAACTAGTCTCTCGTAAGCGTATGAGTAATGTCGGTCCGAGCCGCTTCGATCCAAAAATACCGCGGAATCAAGAAAAGACTAAGGAGGGCAGCAAAACGCACATCACCGCCCACAAAAACTTTTGTGTTCTACTCGAGAAGACATCTACGCATGAACGTAGCTCATGATGCCACTGTTGGTGAACATCGCATGGGAAACAAAAAATTTCCTACGCGCAGGAAGACCTATCATGGTGATGTCCATCTACGAGAGGGGATGTGTGATCTACGTACCCTCGTAGACCGTACAGCAGAAGCGTTAGTGAACGCGGATGATGTAGTGGAACGTCCTCACGTCCCTCGATCCGCCCCGCGAACTATCCCGCGATCAGTCCCACGATCTAGTGCCGAACGGATGGCACCTCCGCGTTCAACACATGTACAGATCGACGATGATCTCGGCCTTCTTGATCCAGCAAGAGAGACGGAGAGGTAGAAGAGTTCTCCGGCAGCGTGACGGCGCTCTGGAGGTTGGTGATGATCTCGTCTCAGCAGGGCTCCGCCCGAGCTCCGCAGAAACGCGATCTAGAGGTAAAACCGTGGAGATATGTGGTCGGGCTGCCGTGGCAAAGTTGTCTCAAATCAGCCCTAAAACCCCACTATATATAGGAGGAGGAGGGGGGAGCCTTGCCTTGGGGTCCAAGGACCCCTAAGGGCTTTGGCCGAGCCAAGGGGGAAGGTCTCCCCCCCAAACCGAGTCCTACTTGGTTTGGAAGGTGGAGTCCTTCTTCCCTTTCCCACCTCCTTCTTTTTTTTCTTTTCTCTTTGATTTTTCTTTCAATGCGCATAGGGCTCTTTTGGGCTGTCCCGTGGGCTGGTGCGCCACCCTCAATGCCTATGGGCTTCCCCTGGGGTGGGTTGCCCCCCCGGTGAACTCCCGGAACCCATTCGTCATTCCCGGTACATTCCCGGTAACTCTGGAAACCTTCCGGTAATCAAATGAGGTCATCCTATATATCAATCTTCGTTTCCGGACCATTCCGGAAACCCTCGTGACATCCGTGATCTCATACGGGACTCCGAACAACATTCGGTAACCAACCATATAACTCAAATACGCATAAAACAACATCGAACCTTAAGTGTGCAGACCCTGCGGGTTCGAGAACTATGTAGACATGACCCGAGAGACTCCTCGGTCAATATCCAATAGCGGGACCTGGATGCCCATATTGAATCCTCATATTCTACGAAGATCTTATCATTTCAACCTCAGTGCCAAGGATTCATATAATCCCGTATGTCATTCCCTTTGTCCTTCGGTATGTTACTTTCCCGAGATTCGATCGTCAGTATCCGCATACCTATTTCAATCTCGTTTACCGGCAAGTCTCTTTACTCGTTCCGTAATACAAGATCCCGCAACTTACACTAAGTCACATTGCTTGCAAGGCTTGTGTGTGATGTTGTATTACCGAGTGGGCCCCGAGATACCTCTCCGTCACACGGAGTGACAAATCCCAGTCTCGATCCATACTAACTCAACGAACACCTTCGGAGATACCTGTAGAGCATCTTTATAGTCACCCAGTTACGTTGCGACGTTTCATACACACAAAGTATTCCTCCTGTGTTAGTGAGTTATATGATCTCATGGTCATAGGAACAAATACTTGACACGCAGAAAACAGTAGCAATAAAATGACATGATCAACATGCTACATCTATTAGTTTGGGTCTAGTCCATCACGTGATTCTCCTAATGACGGGATCCAGTTATCAAGCAACATCACCTTGTTCATAATCAGAAGACACTGACTATCGTTGATCAACTGGCTAGCCAACTAGAGGCTTGTTAGGGACAGTGTTTTGTCTATGTATCCACACATGTATATAAGTCTTCATTCAATACAATTATAGCATGGATAATAAACGATTATCTTGATACATGAATTATAATAATAACTATATTTATTATTGCCTCTAGGGCATAATTCCAACAGTCTCCCACTTGCACTAGAGTCAATAATCTAGCCCTCACATCATCATGCGAATTACATTGTAATAAATCTAACACCCATACAGTTCTGGTGTTGATCATGCTTTGCCCGTGGAAGAGGTTTAGTCAGCGGGTCTGCTACATTCAGATCCGTGTGCACTTTTCATATATTTACATCCTCCCCTTCGACGTAGTCGCGGATGAGGTTGAAGCATCGTTTGATGTGTCTGGACTTCTTGTGAAACCGTGGTTCCTTTGCTAGGGCAATGGCACCCGTGTTGTCACAGAAGAAGGTTATTGGATTCAGTGCGCTTGGTACCACTCCAAGATCCGTCATGAACTGCTTCATCCAGACACCCTCCTTAGCTGCCTCCGAGGCAGCCATGTACTCCGCTTCACATGTAGAATCTGCTACGACGCTCTGCTTGGAACTGCACCAGCTTACTGCACCCCCATTAAGAATAAATACGTATCCGGTTTGCGACTTAGAGTCGTCCGGATCTGTGTCAAAGCTTGCATCGACGTAACCTTTTACGCCGAGCTCTTCGTCACCTCCATACACGTGAAACATCTCCTTAGTCCTTTTCAGGTACTTCAGGATATTCTTGACCGCCGTCCAGTGATCCACTCCTAGATTACTCTGGAACCTACCTGCCATACTTATGGCCAGGCTAACGTTCGGTCTAGTGCAGAGCATTGCATACATGATAGAACCTATGGCCGAAGCATAGGGGACGGAGCGCATATGCTCTCTATCTTCATCTGTTGCTGGGCACTGAGTCTTACTCAATCTCATACCTTGTAAAACCGGCATGAACCCTTTCTTGGACTTTTCCATTTTGAACCTCTTCAAAACTTTATCAAGGTATGTGCTTTGTGAAAGTCCTATCAAACGTTTTGATCTATCCCTGTAGATCTTAATGCCTAGAATGTAAGCAGCTTCTCCTAGGTCCTTCATAGAGAAACTTCTATTCAAGTAATCCTTAATGCTCTCCAAAAACTCTACGTTGTTTCCAATCAGCAATATGTCATCGACATATAATATTAGAAACGCCACAGAGCTCCCACTCACTTTCTTGTAAATACAAGATTCTCCAACCACTTGTATAAACCCAAATGCTTTGATCACCTCATCAAAGTGTTTGTTCCAACTCCAAGATGCTTGCACCAGTCCATAAATGGATCGCTGGAGCTTGCACACCTTGTGAGCATTCTTAGGATCGACAAAACATTCGGGTTGCATCATATACAACTCTTCCTTAAGGAAACCGTTAAGGAACGCCGTTTTGACATCCATCTGCCAGATTTCATAATCGAAAAAGGCAGCTATTTCTAACATGATTCTGACGGACTTAAGCATCGCTACGGATGAGAATGTCTCATCGCAGTCAACTCCTTGAACTTGTTAAAAAGCCTTTGCCACAAGTCGAGCTTTATAAACGGTCACATTGCCGTCAGCGTCCGTCTTCCTCTTAAAAATCCATTTGTTCTGAATAGCCTTGCGGCCCTCAGGCAGTACTTCCAAAGTCCACACTTTGTTCTCATACATGGATCCTATCTCGAACTTCATGGCTTCTAGCCATTTGTTGGAATTTGGGCCCACCATTGCTTCTTCATAATTTGCAGGTTCATTTTTGTCTAATAACATGATTGATAAGACGGTATTACCGTACCACTCTGGAGCAACACGTGGTCTCGTCGACCTGCTTGGTTCGACGGGAACTTGAACCGGAGTTTCATGATCATCATCATTAACTTCCTCCTCAACTCGCGTCGCAACGACAGAGGTTTTCCCTTGCCCTGCGCCACCATCCAGAGGGATGAGAGGTTCGACAACCTCGTCAAGTTCTATCTTCCTCCCTCTCAATTCTCTCGAGAGAACCTCCTTCTCGAGAAAAGCTCCGTTTTTAGCAACAAACACTTTGCCCTCGGATTTGAGATAGAAGGTGTACCCAACTGTCTCTTTTGGGTAACCTATGAAGATGCACTTTTCCGCTTTGGGTTCCAGCTTTTCAGGCTAAAGCTTTTTGACATAAGCATCACATCCCCAAACTTTAAGAAACGACAACTTTGGCCTTTTGCCATACCACAGTTCGTATGGTGTCGTCTCAACGGATTTTGATGGTGCCCTATTTAAAGTGAATGCAGCTGTATCTAATGCATAACCCCAAAATGATAATGGCAAATCGGTAAGAGACATCATAGATCGCACCATCTCTAATAAAGTACGATTACGACGTTCGGACACACCATTACGATGTGGTGTTCCAGGGGGTGTCAACTGTGAAAAAATTCCACATTGTCTTAAGTGAGCACCAAACTCGAAACTCAGATATTCACCCCCACGATCAGACCGCAGGAACTTGATCTTCTTGTTACGATGATTTTCAACTTCACTCTGAAATTGCTTGAACTTTTCAAATGTTTCAGACTTGTGCTTCATTAAGTAGACATAACCATATCTACTCAAATCGTCAGTGAAGGTGAGAAAATAACGATATCCGCCGCGTGCCTCTACGCTCATCGGACCACACACATCGGTATGTATGATTTCCAACAAGTCACTTGCACGCTCCATTGTTCCGAAGAACGGAGTTTTAGTCATCTTGCCCATGAGGCATGGTTCGCACGTGTCAAGTGAATCAAAGTCAAGTGACTCCAAAAGTCCATCGGCATGGAGTTTCTTCATGCGCTTTACACCAATATGACCTAAGCGGGAGTGCCACAAAAATATGGCGCTATCATTGTTAACTCTAACTCTTTTGGTCTCAATGTTATGTATGTGTGTATCACTATGAAGATTCAATATGAACAATCCTCTCACATTGGGTGCATGACCATAAAAGATTTTACTCGTAGAAATAGAACAACCATTATTCTCTGACTTAAAAGAGTAACCGTCTCGCAATAAACAAGATCCAGATATAATGTTCATGCTCAACACATGCACTAAATAACAATGATTCAAGTCCATAACTAATCTTGATGGTAACTGAAGTGAAACTGTGCCGACGGCGATTGCATCAACCTTGGAACCATTTCCTACGCGCATCGTCACTTCATCTTTCGCCAGCCTTCGTCTATTCCGCAGTTCCTGTTTCGAGTTGCAAATATGAGCAACAGAACCGGTATCGAATACCCAGGCACTACTACGAGAGCCGGTTAAGTACACATCAATAACATGTACATCAAATATACCTGATTTTTCTTTGGCCGCCTTCTTATCAGCCAGATACTTGGGGCAATTGCGCTTCCAGTGACCCATACCCTTGCAATAGTAACACTCTGTTTCAGGCTTAGGTCCAGCTTTGGGTTTCTTCATCGGATTGGCAACAGGCTTGCCGCTCTTCTTTGAATTACCCTTCTTGCCTTTGCCGTTTCTCCTGAAACTAGTGGTCTTATTCACCATCAACACTTGATGCTCTTTATGGAGTTCAGACTCTGCGACTTTTAGCATCGCAAACAACTCGCCGGGAGACTTGTTCATCCCTTGCATGTTGTAGTTCAACACAAAGCCTTTATAGCTTGGTGGCAGTGATTGAAGGATTCTGTCAGTGATAGCTTCTTGCGGGAGTTCAATCCCCAGCTCAGCCAAACGGTTTGAGTACCCAGACATTTTGAGCACATGTTCAGTGACAGACGAGTTCTGCTCCATCTTGCAAGCATAGAATTTATCGAAGGTCCCATACCTCTCGATCTGGGCGTTCTTATGAAAGATAAACTTCAACTCCTGGAACATCTCAAGTGCTCCATGACGCTCAAAGCGACGTTGAAGTCCCGGTTAAGCTTCCCATGCAACCGGTGCAAAACAGTTGCGCACGCAGAACACTCGGGTTAAGCTTGACGAGCCTAGCATGTGCAGACATGGCCTCGGAAAACATGAGACCGAAAGGTCGATCATGAATCATATAGATGATATGATTAGCATGGGGATGCTTACCATTGAAACTATGCTCAACTCACGTGATGATCGGACTTGAGCTAGTGTAAGTGGATCATGAACCACTCAAATGACTAGAGAGATGTACTTTTTGAGTGGGAGTTTAGCGAGTAATTTGATTAAGTTAAACTCTAATTATCTTGAACATAGTCTAAGTCCACTTTGAATATATTTGTGTTGTAGATCATGGCTCACGCGAAAGTCACCCTGAATTTTAATACGTTCCTAGAGAAAGCTAAGTTGAAAGATGATGGAAGCAACTTTGTAGACTGGGCTCGTAATCTTAAGCTAATCTTACAAGCTGGGAAGAAGGATTATGTCCTTAATGCTGCGCTAGGAGATGAACCACCCGCTACGGCTGATCAGGATGTTAAGAACGCTTGGTTAGCACGTAAGGAGGACTACTCAGTAGTTCAATGTGCAGTCTTGTATGGCTTAGAACCGGGACTTCAACGTCGCTTTGAGCGTCATGGAGCATTTGAGATGTTCCAGGAGTTGAAGTTTATCTTTCAGAAGAACGCCCGGATCGAGAGGTATAAGACCTCCGATAAATTCTATGCTTGCAAGATGGAGGAGAACTCGTTTGTCAGTGAACATGTGCTCATAATGTCTGGGTACTCAAACCGTCTCGCTGAGCTCGGGATTGAACTCCCGCAAGAAGCTATCACTGACAGAATCCTTCAATCACTGCCGGCAAGCTATAAAGGATCTGTGTTGAACTACAACATGCAAGGGATGAACAAGTCTCCCGGCGAGTTGTTTGCGATACTGAAAGTCGCAGAGTCTAAACTCCGTAAAGAGCATCAAGTGTTGATGGTGAATAAGACCACTAGTTTCAAGAGAAATGGCAAAGGCAAGAAGGGTAATTCAAAAAGGAGCGGCAAGCCTGTTGCCAATCCGACGAAGAAACCCAAAGCTGGACCTAAGCCTGAAACAGAGTGTTACTACTGCAAGGGTATGGGTCACTGGAAGCCCAATTGCCCCAAGTATCTGGCTGATAAGAAGGCGGCCAAAGAAAAATCAGGTATATTTGATATACATGTTATTGATGTGTACTTAACCGGCTCTCGTAGTAGTGCCTGGGTATTCGATACCGGTTCTGTTGCTCATATTTGCAACTCAAAACAGGAACTATAGAATAGACGAAGGTTGGTGAAAGATGAAGTGACGATGCGCGTAGGAAATGGTTCCAAGGTTGATACAATCGCCCTCGGCACAGTTTCACTTCAGTTACCATCAGGATTAGTTATGAACTTGAATCATTGTTATTAAGTGCCTGCGTTGAGCATGAACATTATATCTGGATCTTGTTTATTGCGAGACGGTTACTTTTTTAAGTCGGAGAATAATGGTTCTTCTATTTCTATGAGTAACATCTTTTATGGTCATGCACCCAATGTGAGAGGATTGTTCATATTGAATCTTGATAGTGATACACACATACATAACATTGAGACCAAAAGAGTTAGAGTTAACAATGATAGCGCCATATTTTTGTGGCCCTGCCGCTTAGGTCATATTGGTGTAAAGCGCATGAAGAAACTCCATGCCGATGGACTTTTGGAGTCACTTGACTTTCATTCACTTGACACGTGCGAACCATGCCTCATGGGCAAGATGACTAAAACTCCGTTCTCCGGAACAATGGAGCGTGCAAGTGACTTGTTGGGAATCATACATACCGATGTGTGTGGTCCGATGAGCGTAGAGGCACGCGGCAGATATCGTTATTTTCTCACCTTCACTGACGATTTGAGTAGATATGGTTATGTCTACTTAATGAAGCACAAGTCTGAAACATTTGAAAAGTTCAAGCAATTCATAGTGAAGTTGAAAATCATCGTAGCAAGAAGATCAAGTTCCTACGGTCTGATCGTGGGGGTGAATATCTGAGTTTCGAGTTTGGTGCTCACTTAAGACAATGTGGAATTGTTTCACAGTTGACACCGCCTGGAACACCACAGCGTAATTGTGTGTCCGAACATCGTAATCGTACTTTATTAGAGATGGTGCGATCTATGATGTCTCTTACCGATTTGCCATTATCATTTTGGGGTTATGCATTAGAAACAGCTGCATTCTCTTTAAATAGGGCACCATCAAAATCCGTTGAGACGACACCATACGAACTGTGGTATGGCAAAAGGCCAAAGTTGTCGTTTCTTAAAGTTTGGGGATGTGATGCTTATGTCAAAAAGCTTCAGCCTGAAAAGCTGGAACCCAAAGCGGAAAAGTGCATCTTCATAGGTTGCCCAAAAGAAACAGTTGGGTACACCTTCTATCTCAAATCCGAGGGCAAAGTGTTTGTTGCTAAAAACAGAGCTTTTCTCGAGAACGAGTTTCTCTCGAGAGAATTGAGTGGGAGGAAGATAGAACTTGACGAGGTTGTCGAACCTCTCATCCCTCTGGATGGTGGCGCAGGGCAAGGGGAAACCTTTGTCGTTGTGACGCCAGTAGAGGAGGAAGTTAATGATGATGATCATGAAACTCCGGTTCAAGTTCCTGTCGAACCACGCAGGTCGACGAGACCACGTGCTGCTCCAGAGTGGTACGGTAATCCCGTCTTATCAATCATGTTGTTAGACAACAATGAACCTGCAAATTATAAAGAAGCAATGGTGGGCCCAGATTCCAACAAATGGCTAGAAGCCATGAAGTCCGAGATAGGATCCATGTAGGAGAACAAAGTGTGGACTTTGGAAGTACTGCCTAAGGGCCGCAAGGCTATTCAGAACAAACGGATTTTTAAGAGGAAGACAGACGCTGATGGCAATGTGACCGTTTATAAAGCTCGACTTGTGGCAAATGGTTTTTCACAAGTTCAAGGAGTTGACTACGATGAGACATTCTCACCCGTAGCGATGCTTAAGTCCGTCAGAATCATGTTAGCAATAGCTGCCTTTTTCGATTATGAAATCTGGCAGATGGATGTCAAAACGGCGTTCCTTAACGGTTTCCTTAAGGAAGAGTTGTATATGATGCAACCCGAAGGTTTTGTCGATCCTAAGAATGCTAACAAGGTGTGCAAGCTCCAGCGATCCATTTATGTACTGGTGCAAGCATCTCGGAGTTGGAACAAACGCTTTGATGAGGTGATCAAAGCATTTGGGTTTATACAAGTGGTTGGAGAATTTTGTATTTACAAGAAAGTGAGTGGGAGCTCTGTGGCGTTTCTAATATTATATGTGGATGACATATTGATGATTGGGAACAACATAGAGTTTTTGGAGAGCATAAAGGCTTACTTGAATAAAAGTTTCTCTACGAAGGACCTAGGAGAAGCTGCTTACATTCTAGGCATTAAGATCTACAGGGATAGATCAAAACGCCTAATAGTACTTTCACAAAGCACATACCTTGATAAAGTTTTGAAGAGGTTCAAAATGGAACAGTCCAAGAAAGGGTTCTTACCAGTTTTACAAGGTACGAGATTGAGTAAGACTCAGTGCCCAACAACTGATGAAGATAGAGAGCATATGCGCTCCGTCCCCTATGCTTCAGCCATAGGTTCTATCATGTATGCAATGATGTGCACTAGACCGGACGTTAGCCTGGCCATAAGTATGGCAGGTAGGTTCCAGAGTAATCCAGGAGTGGATCACTGGACGGCGGTCAATAATATCCTGAAGTACCTGAAAAGGACTAAGGAGATGTTTCTCGTGTATGGAGGTGACGAAGAGCTCGCCGTAAAAGGTTACGTCGATGCAAGCTTTGACACAGATCTGGACAACTCTAAGTCGCAAACCGGATACGTATTTATTCTTAATGGGGGGGCGGTAAGCTGGTGCAGTTCCAAGAAGAGCGTCGTAGCAGATTCTACATGTGAAGCGGAGCACATGGCTGCCTCGGAGGTGGCTAAGGAGGGTGTCTGGATGAAGCAGTTCATGACGGATCTTGGAGTGGTGCCAAGCGCACTGAATCCAATAACCTTGTTCTGTGACAACACGGGAGCCATTGCCCTAGCAAAGGAACCACGGTTCCACAAGAAGTCCAGACACATCAAAACGACGCTTCAACCTCATCCGCGACTATGTCGAAGGGGAGGACGTAAATATATGCAAAGTGCACACGGATCTGAATGTAGCAAACCCGCTGACTAAACCTCTTCCACGGGCAAAGCATGATCAACACCAGAACTGTATGGGTGTTAGATTTATTACAATGTAATTAGCATGATGATGTGAGGGCTAGATTATTGACTCTAGTGCAAGTAGGAGACTGTTGGAATTATGCCCTAGAGACAATAATAAATATAGTTATTATTATAACTCCTGTATCAAGATAATCGTTTATTATCCATGCTATAATTGTATTGAATGAAGACTTATATACATGTGTGGATACATAGACAAAACACTGTCCCTAGCAAGCCTCTAGTTGGCTAGCTAGTTGATCAACGATAGTTAGTGTCTTCTGATTATGAACAAGGTGTTGTTGCTTGATAACTGGATCACGTCATTAGGAGAATCACGTGATGGACTAGACCCAAACTAATAGACGTAGCATGTTGATCGTGTCATTTTATTGTTACTGTTTTCTGCGTGTCAAGTATTTGTTCCTATGACCATGAGATCATATAACTCACTAACACCGGAGGAATACTTTTTGTGTATCAAAAGTCGCAACGTAACTGGGTGACTATAAAGATGCGCTACAGGTATCTCCGAAGGTGTTCGTTGAGTTAGTATGGATCGAGACTGGGATTTGTCACTCCGTGTGACGGAGAGGTATCTCGGGGCCCACTCGGTAATACATCATCACACACAAGCCTTGCAAGAAATGTGACTTAGTGTAAGTTGCGGGATCTTGTATTACGGAACGAGTAAAGAGACTTTCCGGTAAACGAGATTGAAATAGGTATGCGGGTACTGACGGTCGAATCTCGAGCAAGTAACATACCGAAGGACAAAGGGAATGACATACGGGATTATATGAATCCTTGGCACTGAGGTTCAAATGATAAGATCTTCGGAGAATTTGTAGGATTCAATATGGGCATCTAGGTCCCGCTATTGGATATTGACCGAGGAGTCTCTCGGGTCATGTCTACATAGTTCTCGAACCCGCAGGGTCTGCACACTTAAGGTTCGACGTTGTTTTATGCGTATTTGAGTTATATGGTTGGTTACCGAATGTTGTTCGGAGTCCCGGATGAGATCACGGACGTCACGAGGGTTTCCGGAATGGTCCGGAAACGAAGATTGATATATAGTATGACCTCATTTGATTACCGGAAGGTTTTCGGAGTTACCGGGAATGTACCAGGAATGACGAATCGGTTCCGGGAGTTCACCGGGGGGGCAACCCACCCCAGGGGAAGCCTATTGGCATTGAGGGTGGCGCACCAGCCCTTAGTGGGCTGTTGGGACAGCCCAAAAGAGCCCTATGCGCATTGGACGAAAATAAAAGAGAAAAAAAGAAGGAGGTGGGAAAGGGAAGAAGGACTCCACCTTCCAAACCAAGTAGGACTCGGTTTGGGGGGGGGGGAGACCTTCCCCCTTGGCTCGGCCGAAGCCCTTAGGGGTCCTTGGACCCCAAGGAAAGGCTCCCCCCTCCTCCTCCTATATATAGTGGGGTTTTAGGGCTGATTTGAGACAACTTTGCTACGGCAGCCCGACCACATATCTCCACGGTTTTACCTCTAGATCGCGTTTCTGCGGAGCTCAGGCGGAGCCCTGCTGAGACGAGATCATCACCAACCTCCGGAGCGTCGTCACGCTGCCGGAGAACTCTTCTACCTCTCCGTCCTTCTTGCTGGATCAAGAAGGCCGAGATCATCGTCGAGCTGTACGTGTGCTGAACGCGGAGGTGCCGTCCGTTCGGCACTAGATCGTGGGACTGATCGCGAGATAGTTCGCGGGGCGGATCAAGGGACGTGAGGACGTTCCACTACATCAACCGCGATCACTAACGCTTCTGCTGTACGGTCTACAAGGGTACGTAGATCACACATCCCCTCTCGTAGATGGACATCACCATGATAGGTCTTCGTGCGCGTAGGAAATTTTTTGTTTCCCATGCGACGTTCCCCAACAAATATATACCACCTAGTTTCACATACCAGCAAAAGAAGAAATTCTTCTTTGACTTGAGACATTACTTCTGGGATGATCCTCACCTTTATAAGGAAGGAGTAGATGGTGTTATTAGACGTTGTGTACCTAAACACGAACAAGGACAGATCCTGCAGAAGTGTCACTCCGAGGCCTACGGAGGACACCATGCAGGAGATAGAACTCACACAAGGTATTGCAATCAGGTTTCTATTGGCCCACTCTCTTCAAGGATGCCT
The DNA here is from genome assembly GCF_904849725.1 of Hordeum vulgare subsp. vulgare. Classification (NCBI taxonomy): domain Eukaryota; kingdom Viridiplantae; phylum Streptophyta; class Magnoliopsida; order Poales; family Poaceae; genus Hordeum; species Hordeum vulgare. The sequence continues at coordinate 302,351,383 of NC_058518.1, read as the reverse complement.
GTAAGTTTGTCTTGTCTTGTGACGAATGTCAAAGAATAGGTAATATTATCAAACGTCAGGAAATGCCTATGAACTATTCACTTGTCATTAAACCATTTGATGTTTGGGGCTTTGATTATATGGGACCTTTTCCTAAATCCAATGGGTATACTCACATCTTAGTTGTTGTCGATTACGTCACTAAGTGGGTAGAAGCTATCCCCACTAGTAGTGCTGATCACAACACCTCTATCAAGATGCTGAAAGAAGTTATCTTCCCTAGATTTGGAGTCCCTAGATGTCTAATGACCGATGGTGGTTCACACTTCATTCATGGTGCTTTCCGTAAAATGCTTGCTAAGTACGATGTCAACCATAGAATTGGGTCCCCCTATCACCCTCAGTCCAGTGGTCAAGTAGAGCTAAGTAATAGAGAGATTAAACTGATTCTACAGAAGACTATCAATAGGTCTAGAAAGAATTGGTCTAAGAATCTCGATGATGCACTGTGGGCTTATAGAACTGCCTATAAGAATCCCATGGGCATGTCTTCGTACAAAATGGTGTATGGGAAAGCATGTCATTTACCTCTTGAGCTAGAGCATAAAGCTTATTGGGCAATCAAAGAGCTCAACTTTGATTTCAAACTTGCCGGTGAGAAGAGGTTATTTGATATTAGCTCGCTTGATGAGTGGAGAACTAAGGCATATGAGAATGCCAAGCTGTTCAAAGAGAAGGTTAAGAGGTGGCATGATAAGAGGATACAAAAGTGTGAGTTCAATGTAGGCGATTATGTCTTGCTATATAACTTTCGTTTAAGATTCTTTGCAGGCAAGCTCCTCTCTAAGTGGGAAGGTCCCTATGTTGTTGAGGAAGTATATCGTTCTGGTGCTATCAAGATCAACAACACGGAAGGTAATTGTCCGAGAGTGGTAAATGGGCAGAGAATCAAGCATTATATCTCAGGTACTCCCATAAATGTTGAAAGCAATATCATCAATACCATAACTTCGGAAGAATACCTAAGGGACATTTATCATCCTGTTTCAGACTCCGAAAACGAAGAGGTATGTGATTCGGTAAGAAAACAGAGTCCAACACTTTTCCAATAGGAAATTTTCTCCGTTTTGGAACATTTGAAAAAATAAAAAAATTGGAAGTAGTCCGGAAAGTGCGCGAGGAGGTGACAAGCCTGCACGGTGCGAGCCCACCCCCTGGCCACGTCGTGAGGTCTTGTGGCCACCTCGTGCGCCTCCCGGACTCCGTTTTCATGCAGGGGACTCCTTCTGGTCTGGAAAAAATCATTATATATACTCCCGTTTGGTCCGACCCCTGCATCACACAATTTTCGTGTGTTTTTTGTTTCGAGCCTGTTTTCTGCCGCAGATCTAGGTCAAGATGTCTTCTCAGGATTCAGAGGGGGAGAGCTATGTGGCTGATTACCTTGCTAACTCCAAGGTCTATGGGGACTTGGAACCATATGGCTGGACCACTGATGAGGTAGAAGACTATGATCCCAAGGGGAAGGAACAAACGAGTTCCGATGAAGAGGAGGCTCCTCTACCTCAACCTGGACACACGCATGTGGAGTTCAAGAAGTCGAGCCTCCCTGACTCAAGGAAGAATCCTAAGACCTTGTTTATCCCTTGTTGTTTCTTGCAGGAGAGTAAGCAGGAACTTTGCCAAAGAGTGTTGAAGCTTGAGTAGGAAAATGATCATCTGAGGGAGCAGAACTTTATGCTCAAGTTGAAATTAGACAAGCTCAAGACCTCTTCAACAACTCCACCACCATCACCACCAAAGGAAGACAACTGAGCATTGGTTTGGGCAATCCCCTTGGCTTTTGCCAAGCTTGGGGGAGTTGCCCCGGTATCGTATCACCATCACATCTTTTGCCTTTAACTTTGTTTTAGTTTTCCTTTTCAGTTTTCTCTTTCTCTAGTAGAGTAAAAGTTTTAGTGTTTTAGTTTTGAGTTTAGCCTTGTGTCACCACCGATGTATTCTTTCTCGTGAGACATATAATAAAGAGTGTCTTAGTTGAAGGGCTTTGCCTCTTGCCATGATCAAAAGAGTGAGAATAGAACAAAAGCATGAAAGATCATGTAATGATCTTATGGGAACTGATGGCTTCACATATAAAAAGAATGAGGATTGAAACTTGTTTAGGGTAGGAAAACATAGACCTTGGTCATTGTTGCAATTAATAGGAAGTGATAAGGAAGGAGAGGTTCACATATAAGTATATCATCTCTGACACCATCTATGATTGTGAACACTCACCAAACTATTGCATGCCTAGAAGTAGATGTTGGACAAGGAAGACAACGTAATGGATTGTGTTTGCTTGGCTCTGAACAATGTTATATGATTAGAGATCCCTTAGCATGTGACGATTGCTTCCACCTCATATTAGCCAAAACCTCCCGCACCAAGTAGAGATACTACTTGTGCATCCATAAACCTTCAAACCAGTTTTGCCTTGTGAGTCCACCATACCTACCTATGGATTGAATAAGATCCCTCAAGTAAGTTGTCATCGGTGCAAGCAATAAAAATTGCTCTCTAATATGTATGATCTATTAGTGTTTTGAAAATAAGCTTTATACGAACCTGTGATGAAGAAGACATAAAAGTGACAGACTGCATAATAAAGTTCTTTATCACAGGGGGAAATATAAAGTGACGTTCCTCCGCACTAAGAGGACACGCATCCAAACCTCAAAAGCACATGACAACCTCTCCTTCCCTCTGCGAAGGGCCTATCTTGTACCATTACTTTTTGCCCTTGAAAGAGTCATGGTGATCTTCACCAATTCCTTATTTTGCCTTTGTCTTGGCTACCGTCACATGCTTGGGAAAGATCTATATTGATATGTCAACTTGGAGGTAAGTATTCATGAATTATTACTGTTGACATTACCCTTGAGGTAAGCAGTTGGGAGGCAAAACTATAAGCTCCTATCTTTCTCTGTGTCCAGCTGAAACTTTGATCTCATGAGTACCACGTGAGTTGTAGCAATTGTAGAGAACGAAAGAATGATTGAGTATGTGGATTTGCTTTACAAGCTCTTATTGACTCTTTCTGATGTTGTTATAAATTGCAATTTCTTCTATGACTAAAGGCTATCGGTTTTTACTTCTCGGTAAGGTTCTTGATCCATGCTTTACTTTGTGAAGGAATTATCACTTTAGCATGAGAGATTATATGTGGTATTGCTGTTCTGATCATGATCATGATGCATGCATGTTCGTATCTTGTTTTGTCGACACCTCTCTCCCTAAACATGTGGACATATTTATTGAGCTAGGCTTTCGCTTGAGGACAAGCGAGGTCTAAGCTTGGGCGAGTTGATACGTCCATTTTGCATCATGTTTTCATGTTGATATTTATCGCTTCTATGGCTGTTATTTCACTTCACGGTACTATTCTTATGCCTTTTCTCTCTTATTTTGCAAGGTTTACATGAAAAGGGAGAATACCGGCAACTGGAATTCTGGCCTGAAAGTGGAGCAAAGTTGAGATACCTATTCTGCGCAACTCCAAACGCCGTGAAAATCAACGGGGATTTTTTCCCGATTTATCAAAAATACTGGGCCGAAGAAGTGCCGCAGGGGCACCATGGGGTGCCCACAAGCCTGCACGACGCGGCCACCCCCCAGGCCCCCCCTCTTTTTCTATATGGAGGGTTTCGTCCAGGAAAAAAATCACAGGGAGCTTTTTCGTGGTTTCGCCGCCGCCACGAGGCGGAACTTGAGTAGAACCAATCCATAGCTCCAGCAGGACGATCCTGACGGGGAAACTTCCCTCTCGGAGGGGGAAATCGTCGCCATCGTTATCACCAACACTCCTCTCATCGGAGCGGACTCGTCACCATCAACATCTTCATCAGCACCATCTCATCTCCAAACCCTAGTTCATCTCTTGTAACCAATCATCGTCTCGTGACTCCGATTGATACTTGTAAGGTTGCTAGTAGTGTTGATTAATCTTTGTAGTTGATGCTAGTTGAATTACTTGGTGGAAGAGTTTATGTTCAGATCCTTTATGCTACTCATTACACCTCTGATCATGATTATGATTATGCTTTGTGAGTAGTTAATTTTGTTCCTGAGGACATGGGATAAGTCATGCTAATAATAGTCATGTGAATTTGGTATTCGTTCGGTATTTTGATATGTTGTATGTTGTTTTTCCTGTAGTGGTGTTATGTGAACGTCGACTACATAACACTTCACCATTATTTGGGCCTAGAGGAAAGCATTGAGAAGTAGTAAGTAGATGATGGGTTACTAGAGTGACAGAAGCTTAAACCCTAGTTTATGCGTTACTTCGTAAGGGGCTGATTTGGATCCACTAGTTTAATGCTATGGTTAGACTTTGTCTTAATTCTTCTTTCGTAGTTGCGGAAGCTTGCGAGAGGGGTTAATCAGAAGTGGGATGCTTGTCCAAGTAAGGGCAGTACCCAAGCGCCGGTCCACCCACATATCAAACTATCAAAGTAACGAACGCGAATCATATGAACATGATGAAACTAGCATGACAGAAATTCCCGTGTGTCCCCGGGAGCGTTTTTCCTCCTATAAGACTTTGTCCAGGCTTGTCCCTTACTACAAAAGGGATTGGACCACTTTGCTGCACCATTCCTACTTTTGTTACTTGTTGCTTGCTACGAATCATCTCACCACACAATCAGTTGTTGCCGACAATTTCAGTGCCTGCAGATTTTTCCTTGCTGAAAACCACTTGTCAGATCCTTCTGCTCCTTGTTGGGTTCGACACTCTTACTTATCGAAAGGACTACGATTTATCCCCTATACTTGTGGGTCATCAGGGTGCGGTAAGCTGGTGTAGTTCCAATCAAAGCGTCGTAGCAGATTCTACATGCGAAGCGGAGTACATGGCTCCCTCGGAGGCATCTAAGGAGGGTGTCTGGATGAAGCAGTTCATGACAGATCTTGGAGTTGTGTCGAGCGCACTAAATCCAATAACCCAGTTCTATGACAACACTGGTGTCATTGCTCTGGCCAAGGAACCAAGGTTTCACAAGTGGACCAGACACATCAAACGACGCTTCAACCTCATCCGCGACTATGTCGAAGGAGAGGACGTAAATATTTGCAAAGTGCACACGGATCTGAATGTTGCACATCCGCTGACTAAACCTCTTCCACGAGCGAAGGATGATCAACACCAGAACTGTATGGGTGTTAGATTCATTACAATGTAAATCACATAGCGATGTGAGACTAGATTATTGACTCTAGTGCAAGTGGGAGACTGTTTGAAATATGCCCTAGAGGCAATAATAAAATTGTTATTATTATATTTCCTGTTTCAAGATAATCGTTTATTACCCATGCTATAATTGTATTGAATGGAAACATAAATGCATGTGTGGATATATAGACAAAACTATGTCCCTAGTAAGCCTCTAGTTGACTAGCCTATTGATCAAGGATGGTTAAGGTTTCCTAACCATAGACAAGTGTTGTCACTTGATGACGGGATCACATCATTGGGAGAATGGTGTGACGGACAAGACCCAAACTATAAACGTAGCATGTGATCGTGTCATTTTTTTGCTATTGTTTTCTGCATGCCAAGTATTCATTCCTATGACCATGAGATCATGTAACTCACTGACACCGAAGGAATGCCTTGTGTGTATCAAACCTCGCAATGTTACTAGGTGACTAGAAAGGTGCTCTACAGGTATCTCTGAAGGTGTCCGTTGAGTTAGCATGGATCAAGACCGGGATTTGTCACTCCGTTTGACGGAGAGGTATCTCGGGGCCCGCTCAATAATACAACATCACATACAAGCCTTGAAAGCAATGTGACTAAAGAGTTAGTCAGGGGATATTGTATTATAGAACGAGTAAGAAGACTTGCTGGTAACGAGATTGAAATAGGTATGGGGATACCGACGATCAAATCTCAGGCAAGTAACATACATAAGGACAAAGGGAATGGTATACGAGATTATATGAATCCTTGGCATAGAGGTTCAACCGATAAGATCTTCGTAGAATATGTAGGATCCAATATGGACATCCAGGTCCCGCTGTTGGATATTGACCGGGAGTGTCTCAGGTCATGTCTGCATAGTTCTCGAACCAGTAGGGTCTGCACACTTAAGGTCGTTGACGTTGCGGTATAGTTGAGTTATAGGTGCTGGTGACCGAAGTTTTGTTTGGAGTCCCGGATGAGATCCCGGACGTCACGAGTGTTTCCAGAATGGTCCAGAAACGAAGATTCATATATAGGAAGTTGGTATTTGGATTCCGGAAGAATTTCGGGCATTGTCGGGAGTGTACCAGGAGTGACAAATGGGTACCGGGGGCCCACCAGGTGGGCCCACCATGACCCAAGGGGTCCACATGGGTTTATTGGATGCGCAATAAGGCATAATGGGCAGACAAGTCATCAAAGGAAAGCCCATGAGGAAAAAAGTGGGAAATCCAAAAGAGGTGGGAAATTTAGGAAGGAGTCCTAATCCAATTGGGATTCGAGGAGGACTCCTCCCTCCTCCACTTCGGACGAAGCCTTGGAGGCTCTCTTGAGCCTCAAGGCTAGCCCCTCCCCTCCTCCTATATATACTAGAGGTTTTAGGGTTTTTGAGGCACAACTTTCCCACGTGCAACCCTAAACCTCTACTTCGTAGTTCTTCCTCTAGATCGGATTTCTACGGTGCTTAGGCGAAGGCCTGTAGGAATAAGATCATCGCCACGACTGGCACACCGTCACGCTGCTGGAGAACTCATCTACTTCCCCGTCTCTCTTGCTAGATCAAGAAGGCGGAGATCGTCATCGAGCTGTACGTGTGCTGAACGTGGAGGTGCCGTCCGTTCGGTACTAGATCGGGACGGATCATGGGACGGCGGCGATTTGGATCGCGAAGACGTTCCACTATATCAACCGCATTTCTTAACGCTTCCCGCTTAGCGATCTAGAAGGGTATGTAGATCCAATCTCCCTCTCGTAGATGATCATCACCATGATAGATCCTCGTGTGCGTAGGAAATGTTCTGTTTCCCATGCAACGTTCCGCAACACTATAAATAGGCTACCCCGGAGCCCTCCCCAAGCATGACACCACCCCAGCACCCTCTCTATCCCTTCTAGCCTCCTCCCCGGCCTGTCAATTGAGCTTGAGGAGCCCCTCTGATTCTCCACAGCCGCCATAGCCGCCCCTGTCTTCCTCCTAAATTCGGTCCGCCCCGACCCTCTCCTCTCCTGCCAACACCACCAGACACCCATCACCACTCCATTAAAGCCCTCCCGCACCTCGGTCGGCCTCTAGAGTGGCTAGGTACTCGGCCCCAACCTCGCCCGTAGCCGCCATCCGCCGCGGCCATGGGCACACATGTTTCCGCCCTCCCCGAGCTCCGCCTCCTACCTGGATTTGTGCACCGCACCACACTGATCTCTGCGGTGGTCGGAGCGTCGCCGGAGGTGGTCTATGGCGCCGGGACGTCGGCCAACGCCGACGCCCTTTCTCTGCCTCACGGGCGCGAGCAGGAGAAGAAGAAAGGAGGAGTGGGAGGAGGGAGAAGGACCTAACACGTGGTCCCCGACCACACCTGTTAGCGAGAGAGGAGCCGCGAGGCTGGATAAGCGGAAGAGCCCCGGGCGTGTTTACATTTTCCTCATGGGAAAGCATATTTCCCGGAGTGCGCGACCAGACAGGTTGTCAGGGACTTGGTTGTGAATATTATTTTCACAGATAAGTCCCTATTTCCAAAACCCTTATATCTTTTCGCTCGTAACTCCGATTCAGGTGAAACCAACGCCCACGTCTTCAGTTTGTCGAGCCCGTTCCGATGGTATCATTTTCATAATGGTTTCAAATTCAGAAAATGACCATTTTTCCCTTGCCCTTCTATCACCCCCCGCGAGAGAGAACAGATTCCGACGATCCTTTCCGCGGACTCTCCGCACTTCTTCCCGGAACATTCTTCGACACCAGGCAAGATGACCTTCTGATATATGCCCTAAAGCATTGCTCAATGTTATTCTTGCATGTTTAATTAATGATATGCTTGTGCTAGAAATAATTAAACTGCTACCATTTCGATGTTATCATTTACATCACCTGCTACTGCTCATCTTATCATTGCACTAATGAGTTGTCGTGATATTATATAGAAATAGGTGGTTATCATGCTTAGCTACGACCATCTCAAGTTATTGTGATAAACAACCATGCTAGTGAAATACTGGCTAAGACTAAATCTAGTCGGTTGATCTAGAATCACGTGTCAGGGCTTACCTGTGCAACCACATTTGCCGGTATGGGACGACCTTGATTTGGTCTGATTGCGTGCTCTTTCACCGGTACCTCCAAAGTGGGAGGGTTATGCACGCGCTCTACCCTCATCAGGTAGGCGGTGATAACCCTGTGAGCTAGTTAAGTATTGTGTCGGCGTCCCCATTTGGGACAATTTAGTTTGGCCACCCAGGGTAGGACTCGGCGGAGGGGGGATGAATGCCGGTGGTACGACGGAAGAGTCACGGGTCAGGCAGGTTTCGTTGAAGCAACACTGGTCCACCCGAATGGGATCACGAGGCCAGATGCTTCATGGTGTGGGTAAAGTGTGCAACCTCTACAGAGTGTCAAATCTATTCGAGTAGCCGCGTCCACGATATTGGACCGCCCGTTCAGACCTCAATAGGTAGTCAACCATAATAATGATAATATTGATGAAAGAACTCATCTTGTGCAGACATTAGATGATATTTTTACTTAATATGCTTTACCCTATCATATCTACTTTAGTAGTTATCTTGCTGGTTAATCCCGTTATAACATGATAATTAATATTGCTAGATAGGATTGCTAGGTCAAGATGATTAATATTTCTCTAATAATAAATGCATGTTTGAATGCCATGGATTGCTGTGTTTGGTGTATATGTTAGTTTGGTTTTCTTGCGAGTACATTCAAAAGTACTCAGCGGCCTTTAACATGGCCAGGTTCACATAAGGATCCGTCGTTCATCGTCAAGGATTTGGAGTGTCCGCGGGTTAGAGGAGCAACCTACTCAGACCCCTGTGGATTGGAGCCGCACCAAGACCATGCTGCCTTAGCTAGAGCTTTTCTGCTGCCTTCACCCTTGTAATATCGCATGTAAGACCCTTATATCTATTAATAGAAATGCATGTGTTCATGATACTTGTTGTAAACGCGCATACCAGAGTGATTTCCTAGGCTGGTATGCGTGGAGACCGTCTGGCTACAGTGGTAATCTGGCGGGGTGCCACAAAACACCCATGCCCCCTGCCCAGATCACTGGATTTAGTCCAGGGCCATGGATACCTTCATCCGGCCTCTCTACTTGGTGTGTACAGGGTAATAGATTTATGACCTACTAGACCGTATTCCCTTTCGGAAAGACCTGCGACAGCACGAAAGGTAAGGTGACACGCATACAAGACTCAATCTACGGTCGACTTAGGAGGTTTAATATTTTCGTGCAGGGGTTATTACCACATAATCTTACCGAAGGAATTATCTTAGGGTTACTACCATCACACCCGACATGCTTTCACTGACCACTCTCATATCACGAGATGTCAGCCCATGGTCTCATTTCCACCACGACACACCTTAGCGCGAGGTTGTCCAGACCAACATAGCATACGAAGTATGAGGCAATAACCACTCACCACATGCCTTAGCAACAAGAATATCCATCACATGCTCTTATGCAAGGTATGATTCCATGCGAGATTTTTTTATCAACATAACCTAAAATCACGCAATAGATGCACCATCACAAACATCACACAACTTTATGCAAATTAGAGTTCTAGATGCTTGCCTTTGGAGTTTGAGGAGGGTGATGTGTGCCCCAAAATCTTGAAGTAGACATCCTCTCTCCAAAATCCTATTTTGAAAATATTTGAATTAACACACAAACACAAAAAAAACACACAAAATTTGTTTATTTTTTTTGAAATAAACATGTAAATAAACTAGAGGAAATTTTAAAGAGGTAGGAAAAAGAATCAGTCCATTTGGAGTTATAAATAAAAAGTTGTGACCAAATCAAGTTCATGTCTAAATCTGTTTAAAAAAATCATAGAAGAAAACAGTTCAGGGAGGAATACGCCTTCCATATCTGAAAATGCATTAAGCAGGAAGCGCTTACTCGCAGGGGGAACGTACTAGCCGGCTGGCGTCACCAGGGGGCGCGATGACTGACCGACAGGTGAGCCCTGTTGGGGAATGTCGCATGGGAAACAAAAAATTTCCTACGCGCACGAAGACCTATCATGGTGATGTCCATCTACGAGAAAGGATTTCCGATCTATGTACCCTTGTAGATTGCACAGCAGAAGCGTTAGTGAACGCGGTTGATGTAGTGGAACGTCCTCAGGTCCCTCGATCCGCCCCGCGAACCGTCCCACGAACCGGCCCGCGATCCGTCCCACGATCTAGCGCCGAACGGACGGCACCTCCGCGTTCAACACACGTACAGCTCGACGATGATCTCGGACTTCTTGATCCAGCAAGAGAGATGGAGAGGTAGATGAGTTCTCCGGCAGCGTGACGGCGCTCCGGAGGTAGGTGGTGATCTAATCTTAGCAGGGCTCCGCCCGAGCTCCGCAGAAACGCGATCTAGAGGTAAAACCGTGGAGGTATGTGGTCGGGCTGCCATGGAAAAAGTTGTCTTAAATCAGCCCTAATATCTCCATATATATAGGAGGAGGGTAGGGGAGGCTTTCCTTGAGGCTCAAGGAGCCCCAAGGGCTGCGCCACCAAGGGAGGAGGAGTCCTCCTCCAATCCTAGTCCAACTAGGATTGGAAGGTGGAGTCCTTCTCTTCTTTCCCACCTCCCTTTTTTTCTTTTCTCTTTGATTTTTGTATCTATGGTGCATAGGGCCTTCTTGGTCTGTCCCACCAGCCCACCAAGGGCTGGTGCGCCACCCCCAAGGCCTATGGGCTTCCCCGGGTGCCCCCCCGGTGAACAACCGGAACCCATTCGTCATTCCCGGTACATTCCCGGTAACTCTGAAAAACTTCCGGTAATCAAATGAGGTCATCCTATATATCAATCTTCGTTTCCGGACCATTCCGGAAACCCTCGTGATGTCCGTGATCTCATCCGGGACTCCGAACAACATTCGGTAACCATCCATATAACTCAAATACGCATAAAACAACGTCGAACCTTAAGTGTGCAGATCCCGCGGGTTCAAGAACTATGTAGACATGACCCGAGAGACTCCTCGGTCAATATCCAATAGCGGGACCTGGATGCCCATATTGGATCCCACATATTCTACGAAGATCTTATCGTTTGAACCTCAGTGCCAGGGATTCATATAATCCCGTATGTCATTCCCTTTGTCCTTCGGTATGTTACTTGCCCGAGAATCGATCGTCAGTATCCGCATACCTATTTCAATCTCGTTTACCGACAAGTCTCTTTACTCGTTCCGTAATACAAGATCCCGCAACTTACACTAAGTTACATTGCTTGCAAGGCTTGTGTGTGATGTTGTATTACCGAGTGGGCCCCAAGATACCTCTCCGTCATACGGAGTGACAAATCCCAGTCTCGATCCATACTAACTCAACGAACACCTTCGGAGATACCTGTAGAGCATCTTTATAGTCACCCAGTTACGTTGCGACGTTTGATACACACAAAGCATTCCTCTGGTGTCAGTGAGTTATATGATCTCATGGTCATAGGAACAAATACTAGACACGCAGAAAACAGTAGCAACAAAATGACACGATCTACATGCTACGTCTATTAGTTTGGGTCTAGTCCATCACGTGATTCTCCTAATGACGTGATCCAGTTATCAAGCAACAACACCTTGTACATAGTCAGAAGACCCTGGCTATCTTTGATCAACTAGCTAGCCAACTAGAGGCTTGCTAGGGACAGTGTTTTGTCTATGTATCCACACATGTATATAAGTCTTCATTCAATACAATTATAGCATGGATAATAAATGATTATCTTGATACAGGAATTATAATAATAACTATATTTATTATTCCTCTAGGGCATAATTCCAACAAGACCCACCTATCAGGTTCGTCTCCCACCTTGAGCGCGCGTGGAACAGAGCCACGGGCAGGGCTCCAGCCATGAGTGCCTGAGCTAGGGATCTCCATCTCTCGTGCTCGACACTCCGGCGTGTTCAAGAGGCACACCCGCTCCTCCGGGATGGGGAGAGGGTCCCTCAAGGGATGGGACCTAACAAAACATGCGCTCCGGACGCGCTCTGGGTACACACCCAGGGTGTTTGACACAATGACCAACACTTCTAAACACTTCCAACACTGCCCAAACTAAACAAGTTTATGCTATGGGCAATGACTAAGATGATGGACAATGTTTTAGGGTGAGGGGAGCCACTCTAAAATGCAAGGAACTATCATGCGAGATGTCGACATGTACTCTAGGTGTTCGACAAGATGACACGGCACCTAGAAAGCTCCTCTCGCCACTAAAGTTACCAGATCAGGGTCCCCTTAGTTGCTGGTTACGATGGCAGGGCTTGTTTGGCAAAAAAAAATTTGGCAATGCAATAGTTTGAGAAAATCATTTCTGGCCAAAAAGTTGAGGCTAATATTGCATGCATCTAAATTCATCCAATGGGTCTCAACTCATGGAGTTAAGGTTTTGTTAGGGTGTTACACAAGCATGCAAAATCTTAAGGCAATCAGAGCATGGAAAATCATGGTTGCAGTACAAAGCACCAAACTGGACCAGAACAGAAAAAGAGTTGTTTTGCTAAATTTTCCAAAGTACAAATTTAGTTTTTTCATAAAAGTAAATCTCATGCATCACTTGACATCCCCAAATTTTTATAGATTTTTTGAAAGATTAATCTAGGGGTTGTAGTACAAACTACAATTTGGGCCAGAATAGAAAAGGAGTTAATAAGCTCAAGTTTTCAAAAATACCTGCATATGTTTTGACAAAAATATGACCGAGGGACATCATAGGTCATCTACATTTTTTATAGAATTTTTAGAAGAAGTTGTCAAAAGGTTGTAGTGCAAAACATGTCCTTAAAGAAATTAAAAGTCCCTCTTTGGGTAAAAGAAACTTTAGCAAAAATACTAAAAAGAAGTCTCCAATGAATTTGTGAGAAGAAAAGAAATGTCTTGATGCAAGCACTCAGGTTCCAACATAATTTTCAAAAGAATTTACTTGGAAATGAATTTTATAATAGGGAAAAATGAGTGGTTTTGAAATTAGTTGGAGAACCGTAATTTAAGATACTAAATAAACATGGCCAAAATAATAACCCCATTTAATTAAATAAAGAATTTAAAATGGTCTCAAGCAAGGGTTCAAACACTAAATGATTTTAAAAATAACACTTGAAAGGGAAAAGTTTTTGGAAAGAGGCTTTGAAAAGTGCGAGGAAGCAATTTATTTCCACATTTTTTATTCTAGGCAATATTTTATTTTATAAAAATATTATTAAATTTTTGTGGTGTGACAGCAACCTACAAGGGATAACTCGATTCCTACATAGGTGCAATGGGAAGGTGTTCAGGCACATGGATTTTTGGCTCTCGGAAGCATGTGTTTCTAATGAATAGTAAAATCAAATTAAATATTATAATTTTTTTATTTTTTTTGTAGATGTTCGTATTATTGTAGCAAATGTGTTGAATAATTTTGATGCTGTATGGGATAGCGGTGCTTCGTTGGTGAAAAAATAAAATTAAGTTTAACATTTGGTGGTAACATTTGGCATTTGACATTTTGTTGCATGGGTGAAAATGCTTAAGTTTCCCCCCTAAAGATTTGCATGTATCATTTAGGTGTGATGATGAACACGTCATATTTGTTTAACATTATTTTGACATTTGCAAAATCCAGTTTTTGACATGTCAAGAGCATGTACACAAGTACTAATTTCATCTCCTAATTTTACGTATTCCCTCTAATCCATATTACTTTTCGCTGAAACATATATATCTATACGTATTTGATGTTAGATACATCTATTTGAGGAACAAGTAAGATGGATAGAAAGGATTAAAAAAATTGCATCTCCTAAAATAAATAAAGAATAGTAGTAATCACTACTAACAAGGGCTTTACCTATTTTTTCTACATATACAATTAATCGTAAGCAGATAGCAACACATGTCGACTACTTACCCAAGAGTGTGATACATGTTAACGAGTTTGTTTATGAGATATTTTTTCTTTTCATTTTATAAATAAAGCACCCACCAAGCATCATACAAGGGTAACAATCACATATACACCAACCATATTGGAGATGCCAACTATACAAGTAAAGCACAAATAAGGCCAAACAAGAGACCTTATGCCTTATATAACACTTTGTCAATAAAATGTTTTCTAAAGACCCTTTGGATCAGATATTTTTACACATCAATTTCTTAAAGCAGTCATTGTTTTTCATCCCTGATGTTCGAGTTACAAACTAAAAATAATTATTTCTATCTCTTGTTGTAACACACATGCATATTGCTAGTATCCAAAAAAGCTTAAGATTTCCATTTCGCTTCGACCTTTGGCCGGCCCCCCTCCTTCGACCCTTTAATTTTATTTTTCATTTTCTGGCTTTTAACTCCACTGCATGTTGATACGTCTCCAACGTATCTACTTTTTCAAACTCTTTTGCCATGGTTTTGGACTCTAATTTGCATGATTTGAATGAAACTAACCCGCACTGACGCTGTTTTCAGCAGAACTACCATGGTATTGTTTTTGTGCAGAAATAAAAGTTCTCGGAATGACCTGGAAACTTACGAGGATTTTTTCTGGAATATATAAAAAATATCAGAGGAAGAATCAACTGAAGATACGCTGCCAGTGGGCCACGAGCCCTGCAGGCACGCCCCCTAGGGTGCGCCTAGCAGTCTCGTGGGGCCCACGTGGCTCCTCCGACTTCATCTCCAACACTATATAACCTCTCTCGCCCAGAAAAAAATTAGAGAGAAGAGTTCATCGCGTTTCACAATACAGAGCCGCCACCACCACCTGTTCTTCCTCGGGAGGGCAGATCTGGAGTCCGTTCTGGGCTCCGGAGAGGGGAAATCGACGTCGTCATCATCATCAACCATCCTCCATCGCCAATTCCATGATGCTCTCCATCGTTCATGAGTAATCTTATCATAGGCTTGCTGGACGGTGATGGGTTGGATGAGATCTATCATGTAATCGAGTTAGTTTTGATGGGGTTTGATCCCTAGTATCCACTATGTTCTAAGATTGATGTTGCTACTACTTTGCTTTGCTTAATTCTTGTCACTAGGGCCCGAGGGCCATGATTTCAGATCTGGACCTATTATGTTTTCATCAATATATGTGTGTTCTTGATCCTATCTTGCAAGTTGTAGTCACCTACTATGTGTTATGACCCGGCAACCCCGGAGTGACAATAGCCGGAACCACTCCCGGAGATGACCATAGTATGAGGATCCCATGTATTCACCATGTGCTAATGCTTTGTTCCGGTTCTCTATTAAAAGGAGACCTTAATATCCCTTAGTTTCCATTAGGACCCCACTACCACGGGAGGGTAGGACAAAAGATGTCATGCAAGTTCTTTTCCATAAACACGTATGGCTAAATACAGAATACATGCCTACATTACATTGACGAACTGGAGCTAGTTACATATCACCCTATGTTATAACTATTACATGATGAACGCCATCCGACATAATTATCCATCACTGATCCAATGCCTACAAGCTTTTCCGATACTGGTCCTTGCTAAGTTACTTTACCGCTACTGCTGTCACACTTGCTATACAAATTACTACTGCTACTGTTACCGCCGCTACCGTTACTATCATACTAATTTGCTACTAAAACTTTGCTGCAGATACTAAGTCTTTCAGGTGTGGTTGAATTGACAACTCAACTGCTAATACTCGAGAGTATTCTTTGGCTCCCCTTGTGTCGAATCAAATAATTTGGGTTGAATACTCTACGCTCGAAAACTGTTGCGATCCCCTATACTTGTGGGTTATCAAGACCTTTTTTCTGGCACCCTTGCCGGGGAGCATAGCTCTATTCTGTGAGTCACTTGGTATTTATATCTGTTGATCACTATGAAGAATCTAAGAGATCCAAAAACTAAAGTCTTGCCCTCTCTTACGAGGATAGGTAAGGAACTGCCATCTAGCACTGCACTTGATTCACCTTCTGTTATGAGTAAATTTGCGACACCACCACCTACTAGTAATTCTGATATGTCGCCTGTGCTTGATGATGCTACTTCTTATACCCATGATGCTTATGATGATGCTTTGCTTGATAATGATATGCCACTGGGTGAATTTCTTGATGCACAAATTGCTAGAGTTACTGCTGAATCTGATGATACTTGTGAAACTGATGAAATTATTGAAGTTGAACCTGCTGTGACACCTGTTAGACCTAGCTCTCCTAGATATGAATTGCCTAATATACCTAAGGGTTATGTTATGGAGGGAGAGGTAGCTTAAGACTTTCTTGCTTGTAAGGATAGCTATGATCTTGAGAATTTATTACGCAAGTGTTGGAAATATGCCCTAGAGGGAATAATAAATTAGTTATTATTATATTTCTTAGTTCATGATAATCGTTTATTATCCATGCTATAATTGTATTGATAGGAAACACAATACTTGTGTGGATACATAGACAAAACACTGTCCCCAGTAAGCCTCTAGTTGACTAGCTCGTTGATCAAAGATGGTCAAGGTTTCCTGGCCATAGGCAAGTGTTGTCACTTGATGACGGGATCACATCATTAGGAGAATCATGTGATGGACTAGACCCAAACTAATAGACGTAGCATGTTGATCGTGTCATTTTGTTGCTACAGTTTTCTGCGTGTCAAGTATTTGTTCCGATGACCATGAGATCATATACCTCACGGACACCGGAGGAATGCTTTGTGTGTATCAAACGTCGCAACGTAACTGGGTGACTATAAAGATGCTCTACAGGTATATCCGAAGGTGTTCGTTGAGTTAGTATGGATCGAGACTGGGATTTGTCACTCCGTGTGATGGAGAGGTATCTCGGGGCCCACTCGGTAATACAACATCACACACAAGCCTTGCAAGCAATGTGACTTAGTGTAAGTTGCGGGATGTTGTATTACGGAACGAGTAAAGAGACTTGCCGGTACGAGATTGAAATAGGTATGCGGATACTGACGATCGAATCTCGGGCAAGTAACATACCGAAGGACAAAGGGAATGACATACGGGATTATATGAATCCTTGGCACTAAGGTTCAAACGATAAGATCTTCGTAGAATATGTAGGATCCAATATGGGCATCCAGGTCCCGCTATTGGATATTGACCGAGGAGTCTCTCGGGTCATGTCTACATAGTTCTCGAACCCTCACGGTCTGCACACTTATGGTTCGACGTTGTTTTATGCGTATTTGAGTTATATGGTTGGTTACTGAATGTTGTTCGGAGTCCCGGATGAGATCACGGATGTCACGAGGGTTTCCGGAATGGTCCGGAAATGAAGATTGATATATAGGATGACCTCATTTGATTACCGGAAGGTTTTCAGAGTTACCGGGAATGTACCGGGAATGACGAATGGGTTCCGGGAGTTCACCGGGGGGGGCAACCCACCCCGGGGAAGCCCATAGGCCTTGGGGGTGGCACACCAGCCCTTAGTGGGCTGGTGGGACAGCCCAAGAAGGCCCTATGCGCCATAGGAAGAAAATCAAAGAGAACAAGAAAAAAAAGGAGGAGGTGGGAAAGGGAAGAAGGACTCCACCTTCCAAACCAAGTAGGACTCGGTTTGGGAAGGGGAGACCTTCCCCCTTGGTTCAGCCGACACCCTTGGGGATCCTTGAGCCCCAAGGCAAGGTTCCCCCTCTCCCACCTATATATACGGAGGTTTTAGGGCTGATTTGAGACGACTTTTCCACGACAACCCGACCACATACCTCCACGGTTTTTCCTCTAGATCGCGTTTCTGCGGAGCTTGGGCGGAGCCCTGCTGAGACAAGGTCATCACCAACCTCCGGAGCGCCGTCACGCTGCCGGAGAAATCTTCTACCTCTCCGTCTCTCTTGCTGGATCAAGAAGGCCGAGATCATCGTCGAGCTGTACGTGTGCTGAACGCGGAGGTGCCGTCCGTTCGGCACTAGATCGGAGCGGATCGTGGAACGGATCGCGGGACGGTTCGTGGGACGGTTCGCGGGGCGGATCGAGGGACGTGACGACGTTCCACTACATCAACCGCGTTTCTTAACGCTTCTGCTGTGCGATCTACAAGGGTACGTAGATCAGAAATCCCCTCTCGTAGATGGACATCACCATGATAGGTCTTCGTGCGCGTAGGAAATTTTTTGTTTCCCATGCAACATTCCCCAACAGTGGCATCATGAGCTAGGTTCATGCGTAGATGTTTTCTCGAGTAGAACACAAAAGTTTTTGTGGGCGGTGATGTGCGTTTTGCTGCCCTCCTTAGTCTTTTCTTGATTCCGCGGTATTGTTGGATCGAAGCGGCTTGGACCGACATTACTCGTACGCTTACGAGAGACTGGTTTCATCGCTACGAGTGACTCCGTTGCTCAAAGATGACTGTCGGGTGTCAGTTTCTCCAACTTTAGTTGAATCGTAATTGACCGAGGAGGTCCTTGGATGAGGTTAAATAGAAATTCATATATCTCCGTTGTGGTATTTACGTAAGTAAGATGCGATCCTAGTAGATACCCATGGTCACCACGTAAAACATGCAACAACAAAATTAGAGGACGTCTAACTTGTTTTTGCAGGGTATGCTTGTGATGTGATATGGCCAACGATGTGCTGTGATATATTGGATGTATGAGATGATCATGTTGTAATAGTTAATATCGACTTGCACGTCGATGTTACGACAACCGGCAGGAGCCATAGGGTTGTCTTTAAACTAACGTTTGTGCTTGCAGATGTGTTTACTATATTGCTAGGATGTAGCTTTAGTAGTAATAGCATGAGTAGCACGACAATCCCGATGGCGACACGTTGATGGAGATCATGATGATGGAGATCATGGTGTGACGCCGGTGACAAGAAGATCGTGCCGGTGCTTTGGTGATGGAGATCAAGAAGCGCATGATGATGCCCATATCATGTCACTTATGAATTGCATGTGATGTTAATCCTTTTTGCACCTTATCTTGCTTAGAACGACGGTAGCATTATGAGGTGATCTCTCACTAAAATTTGAAGAGGAAATTGTGTTCTTCCCGACTGTGCACCGTTGCGACAGTTCTTTGTTTCGAGACACCACGTGATGATCGGGTGTGATAGACTCAACGTTCACATACAACGGGTGCAAAACAGTTGCGCACACGGAACACTCGGGTTAAGCTTGACGAGCCTAGCATGTGCAGACATGGCCTTGGAACACATGAGACCAAAAGGTCGAGCATGAATCGTATAGTTGATATGATTAGCATAGAGATGCTTACCAGTGAAACTATTCTTGACTCACGTGATGATCGGACTTGAGATAGTGGATTTGGATCATGTACCACTCAAATGACTAGAGAGATGTACTTTTTGAGTGGGAGTTCTTAAGTAATATGATTAATTGAACTAATTGTCATGAACATAGTCTAATGGTCTTTGAGAATTACGATGTAGCTTGCGCTATAGCTCTACTATTTTTATATGTTCCTAGAGAAAATTTAGTGAAAGTTGATAGTAGCAAACTTTGAAGAGGATGGTCCTCATTGCTGCGCAGAAGGCTTATGTCCTTAATGCACCACTCAGTGTGTTGCAACTCGAGCGTCGTCTGTGGATGCTGTAAACATCTGACATACACGTTTCTGATGACTACACGATAGTTCAGTGCAAAATACTTAATGGCTTAGAAGCAAGGCACCGAAGACGTTTTGAAACGTCACGGAACATAAGTAATGTTCTAAAGAGATGAAATCGTGATTTCATGCTCGTGCCCTTGTTGAGAGGTACAAGACCTCCGACAAGATTCTTTGTACACAAAGTAAAAGAGAAAAGCTCAATCGTTGAGGGTGAGCTCAGATTGTCTGAGTACGACAATCACTTGAATCAAGTGGGAGTTAATCTTCTAGATGAGATAGTGATGGTTCTCCAAAGTCACTGCCACCAAGCTGTGAGAGCTTCGTGATGAACTATAACATATCAAGGATAGATACAATGATCCTTGAGCGACTCGCGATGTTTGACACTGCGAAAGTAGAAATCAACAAGGAGCATCAATAGTTGATGGTTTGTAAAACCACTAAGTTTCAAGAAAGGCAAGGGCTAGAAGGGATACTTCGTGAAACGGCAAAACAGTTGCTGCACTAATGAAGAGACCCAAGATTAAACCCAAACCCTAGACTAAGTGCTTCTGTAATGAGGGGAACAGTCACTGAGGCGGAGCAACTCTAGATACTTGGTAGATAAGAAGGCTGGCAAAAGTCGAAAGAAGTATATTTGATATACATGATGTGGATGTGTACTTTACTAGTACTCGTAGTAGCATGAGGGTATTGGATACCGGTTCGGTTGCTAAGTGATTAGTAACACGAAATGAAAGCTACGGCATAAACGGAGACTAGCTAAAGGCGAGGTGACGATACGTGTTGGAAGTGTTTCCAAGATTGATATGATCAAAACGTTGCACGCTCCCTCTACCATCGGGATTGGTGTTAAACCGAAATAATTGTTATTTGGTGCTTGCATTAAGCATGAACATGATTGGATTGTGTTTATTTCAATACGATTATTCATTTAAAGAGAATAATGGTTACTCTATTTGCTTGAATAATCACCTTCAATGGTTTTTTGAATCTCGATCGTAGTGTTACACATGTTCATAATATTGGTGCCAAAAGATACGAGGTAATGAAGATAGTACCACTTACTTGTGGCACTGCCGCTTGAGTCATGTTGGTATAAATTGCATGAAGAGGCTCCATGCTGATGGATCTTTATACTCACTTGATTTTGAATCACTAGTGACATGCAAATCATACCACATGAGCAAGGCCTTGTTTTCATTGAGATGAAACAAGATAGTAGCTTGTTGGAAGTGATACATTTTGATGTATGCAATCCAATGGGTGCTGAGGCACGCAGTGGATATCATTATGTTCTTACTTCAATGACGATTTGAGTAGATACAAGAGTATTTACTTAATGAATCACAAGTCTGACATATTGAAAAGTTCAATTCTGTTTCAGAGTGAAGTTCGTCGTAACAAGAGGATAGACTGTCTACGATATGATCATAGAAATGAATATCTGAGTTACGAGTTTTGGTACACACTTAAGACAATGTGGAAATTGTTTCGCAGTTAATGCCGCCTGGAACATCATAGTGTGATGATGTGTCTGAACGTCATAGCCACGCACTATTTGGTATAGTGCATACTATGATGTCTCTTATCGAATTACCACTATCGTTTATGGGTTATACATTAGAGACAACCGCACTCACTTTAAATAGGGCACCGCATATTTCCGTTGAGATGACACAGTATAAACTGAGGTTTAGATAAATCTAAACTGTCGTTTCTTGAAAGTTTGGGGCTTCGATACTTATGTGAAAAAGTTTCAGTTTGATAAGATCGAACCCAAAGCGGATAAATGCATCTTCATAGGATATCCAAAACAGTTGGGTACATCTCCTATCTCAGATCCGAAAGCAAAATGTTTGTTTCTAGAAACGGATCCTTTCTCGAGGAAAGGTTTCTCTCGAAAGAATTGAGTGGGAGGGTGGTAGAACTTGATGAGGTTATTGAACCATCACTTCAACCAGTGTGTAGCAGGGCGCAGGAAGTTGTTCTTGTGGCGCCTACACCAATTGAAGTGAAAGCTGATGATGGTGATCATCGAGCATCGGATCAAGTTACTGCAAACCTCGTAGGTTGACAAGGTCATGTACTACTGCAGAGTGGTACGGTAACCCTGTCTTGGAGGTCATGTTGTTGAGCAACAGTGAACCTACGAGTTATGGAGAAAGCAATGGTGGGCCCAGATTCCGACAAATGGCTGGAAGCCATGAAATCCGAGAGAGGATCCATGTATGAAAACAAAGTGTAGACTTTGGAAGAATTACTTGATGGTCATAGGACTATTGAGTAAAATGGATCTTTAAAAGAAGACAGACGATGATGGTGATAAGTCACTATTAAGAAAAGCTCGACTGGTCGCAAAGATGTTTTCGACAAGATCAAACAGTTGTCTATGATGAGACTTTCTCACTCGTAGCGATGCTAAAGGTCTGTTAGAATTATGTTAGTTGTTGATGCATTATTTATGAAATATTGCACGTAGGATGTCAAAACATTGTTTTCTCGACGGTTTCCTTGAGCAAACATTGTATGTGATACAACCAGAAGGTTTTGTCGATCCTAAAGATACTAGCAAGTATGCAAGCTCCAGTGATCCTTCAATGGACTGGTGCAAGCATCTCGGAGTTGGAATATACACTTTGATGAGATGATTAAAGATTTTGGGTTTGTACAAGGTTTATGAGAAACTTGTATTTCCAAAGAAGTGAGTGGGAGCACTATAGAATTTCTGGTAAGTATATGTGGTAGACATATTGTTGATCAGAAGTAATGTAGAATTTATGTAAAAGCATATAAGGTTGTTTGAAAGGAGTTTTCAAAGGAATACCTGGATTGTGCTACTTGAACGTTGAGCATCAAAGATCTATGGAGATAGATCAAAAGCGCTTAATGAAAGTTTCAATAAGATGCATGCCTTGACAAGTTTTTGAAGGAGTTCAAAATAGATCAGCAAAGAAGGAGTTCTTGGTTGCGTTGTAAGTTGTAAATTTGAGTAATACTCAAAACCCGACCACGGCAGAATAAAGAGAATAGACGAAGGTCGTCTTCCATGCCTTAGCCGTAGAATCTGAAGTATGCCATGCTGTGTACCGCACCTGATGTTTGCCTTGACTCAAAGTCTGTTGAGAGGTTCAAAGAGTGATCCATGATTGAATCACTAGCAGCGGTCAAAATTTATCCTTAGTAACTAATGGACTAAGGAATTTTTCTCGATTATGGACGTGGTTAAAGATTTCGTCGTAAAGGGTTACGCCGATGCAAGCTTTGACACTAATCTGAATAACTATGAGTAGTGAAACGGATTCGTATAGTAGAGTAGATATTTGGAGCATTTCCGAATAGCACGTAGTAGCAGCATCTACAAAGATGACATAAAGATTTGTAAAGAACGCACAGATCTGAAAGTTTCACAACCATTGACTAAAACCTCTCTCACGAGCAAGACGTGATCAGACCCCATAACTATATGGGTGTTGGATTCGTTGGAATCACATGGTGATGTGAACTAGATTATTGACTCTAGTGCAAGTGGGAGACTGTTGGAAATATGCCCTAGAGGGAATAATAAATTAGTTATTATTATATTTCTTAGTTCATGATAATCGTTTATTATCCATGCTATAATTGTATTGATAGGAAACACAATACTTGTGTGGATACATAGACAAAACACTGTCCCTAGTAAGCCTCTAGTTGACTAGCTCATTGATCAAAGATGGTCAAGGTTTCCTGGCCATAGGCAAGTGTTGTCACTTGATGACGGGATCACATCATTAGGAGAATCATGTGATGGACTAGACCTAGACTAATAGACGTAGCATGTTGATCGTATCATTTTGTTGCTAGTGTTTTCTGCGTGTCAAGTATTTGTTCCTATGACCATGAGATCATATAACTCACGGACATCGGAGGAATGCTTTGTGTGTATCACACATCGCAACGTAACTGGGTGACTATAAAGATGCTCTACAGGTATATCCGAAGGTGTTCGCTGAGTTAGTATGGATCGAGACTGGGATTTGTCACTCCGTGTGACGGAGAGGTATCTCGGGGCCCACTCGGTAATACAACATCACACACAAGCCTTGCAAGCAATGTGACTTAGTGTAAGTTGCGGGATCTTGTATTACGGAACGAGTAAAGAGACATGCTGGTAAACGAGATTGAAATAGGTATGCGGATACTGACGATCGAATCTCGGGCAAGTAACATACCGAAGGACAAAGGGAATGACATACGGGATTATATGAATCCTTGGCACTAAGGTTCAAACGATAAGATCTTCGTAGAATATGTAGGATCCAATATGGGCATCTAGGTACCGCTATTGGATATTGACCGAGGAGTCTCTCGGGTCATGTCTACATAGTTCTCGAACCCGCAGGGTCTGCACACTTAAGGTTCGACGTTGTTTAATGCGTATTTGAGTTATATGGTTGGTTACCGAATGTTGTTCGGAGTCCCGGATGATATCACTGATGTCACGAGGGTTTCCGGAATGGTCCGGAAACGAAGATTGATATATAGGATGACCTCATTTGATTACCGGAAGGTTTTCGGAGTTACCGGGAATGTACCGGGAATGACGAATGGGTTCCGGGAGTTCACCGGGGGGGCAACCCACCCCGGGGAAGCCCATAGGCCTTGGGGGTGGCACACCAGCCCTTAGTGGGCTGGTGGGACAGCCCAAGAAGGCCCTATGCACCATAGGAAGAAAATCAAAGAGAAAAGGAAAAAAAAGGAGGAGGTGGGAAAGGGAAGAAGGACTCCACCTTCCAAACCAAGTAGGACTCGGTTTGGGAAGGGGAGACCTTCCGCCTTGGTTCGGCCAACCCCCTTGGGGCTCCTTGAGCTCCAAGGCAAGGTTCCCCTCTCCCACCTATATATACAGAGGTTTTAGGGCTGATTTGAGACGAGTTTTCCATGGCAGCCCGACCACATACCTCCACGGTTTTTCCTCTAGATCGCGTTTCTGCGGAGCTCGGGCGGAGCCCTGCTGAGACAAGGTCATCACCAACCTCCGGAGCGCCGTCACGCTGCCGGAGAACTCTTCTACCTCTCCGTCTCTCTTGCTGGATCAAGAAGGCCAAGATCATCGTCGAGTTGTACGTGTGCTGAACGCGGAGGTGACGTCCGTTCGGCACTGGATCGGAGCGGATCGTGGGACGGATCGCGGGACGGTTCGCGGGGCGGATCGAGGGACGTGAGGACATTCCACTACATCAACCGCGTTTCTTAATGCTTCTGCTGTGCGATCTACAAGGGTACGTAGATCAGAAATCCCCTCTCATAGATGGACATCACCATGATAGGTCTTCGTGCGCGTAGGAAATTTTTTGTTTCCCATGCAACGTTCCCCAACAGCAAGTGGAAAGAAAAATCTCTCAATGCTAGAATGAAATATGACCCTAAGTTTTCTATTTCACCCATCTTTGTTACTGATAAGGATTATGAATTCTCTATCGATCATGAGTTAATAACTTTGGTTGAATATGATCCTTTTCATGGTTATGAATCTGAAACTATTGTAGCACATCTTACTAAACTGAATGATATAGCCACCCTATTCACTAATGAGGAAAAAATCTCTTTTACTATATCCTTAAGTTGTTTCCTTTCTCACTAAAGGGTGATGCTAAAACTTGGTTTATTTCTCTTGCTCCTGGTTGTGTGCGTAGTCCCGAGGATATGATATACTACGTCTCTGAGAAATATTTTCCTGCCCGTAAAAAACAAGCTGCCTTGCACGATATATATAACTTTGTGCAAATTGAAGAAGAGAGTCCCCCACAAGCTTGGGGAGGCTTGTCTAGTTACTTAATGCTTTGCCTGATCACCCTCTTCAGAAAAATGAAATACTTGATATCTTTTATAATGGACTAACCGATGCTTCTAGGGACCACCTAGATAGTTGTGCTGGTTGTGTTTTCAGGGAATAAACTGTGGAACAAGCTGAAATTCTATTGAATAATATCTTGAACAATGATAATGCTTGGACTATTCCCGAACCACCTCCGAATCCAACTCCGAAGAAAAGAGGTATTCTATTCCTCAGTCCTGAAGATATGCAAGAAGCCAAGAAATCTATGCAAGAGAAAGGTATTAAATCTGAAGATGTTAAGAATCTACCACCTATTGAAGAAATACATGGTCTTGATAACCCGACACAGGTAGTAGAGGTAAATTCTCTTCGTAGATTCAATGAGAGTGATATTCCTTATGATAAACCTGCTAGCTTATGCTTAGATGAATTTGATAACTTTGTTGCCAAACAACAAAGTTTTAATGATTATGTTAGCAGACAACTGAAACAAAATGCTCGTATGATTAATCATACAAGTGCTTGTGTGGATAGAAATGTTAATGATCTTAAGCTTATTGGTAAACATGCTTCTATGGTCACTACTCAAGTAGAACAAGTACTTAAGGCTCAAAATGACTTGCTTAATGAATTGAATGATAATTCTGTTAGAGTTGTTACTAGAGGTGGTAGAATGACTCAAGAACCTTTGTATCCCAAGGGCCATCCTAAGAGAATCGAACAAGATTCTCAAGGAGTTAATACTGATGCAGCTAGTCATCCTGGTAATAGGAAGAAAAAGAAAGATGATAGGAACTTGCATGCTAGTAAACTTGTTGCTCTTACACCGAAGAATCCAAATGATGTTTCTATTTCTAATGCCGAAACACAATCTCGTGATGAACATGAGCCTAGTGATAATATTGATAATGGTGTTCATGTTGATGCTCAACCTAGTAATGATAATGATGTGGAGATTGAACCTGCTATTGATCTTGATAACCCACAACCTAAGAACAAGAGATATGATAAGACTGATTTTATTGCTAGGAAGCATGGTAAAGAAAGGGAACCATGGGTTCAGAAACCCATGCCCTTTCCTCCCAAACCATCCAAGAAAAAGGATGATGAGGAT
Organism: Hordeum vulgare subsp. vulgare; assembly: GCF_904849725.1. NCBI lineage: Eukaryota > Viridiplantae > Streptophyta > Magnoliopsida > Poales > Poaceae > Hordeum > Hordeum vulgare. Next base: position 302,324,665 of record NC_058518.1, on the reverse strand, counting down.
TTTGAGGGCTTTGTTGAGATGATTAGACCTATCTTTTTGCAAATGCGTTTTACTGATATGCTTAAAATGTCTCCTTATGCTAAGTACATGAAAAATATTGTGACTAATAAAAAAAGATTCCTCATGTTGAGATTTCCACCATGCTTGCTAATTACACTTTTAAGGGTGGGACTCCTAAGAAACTAGGTGATCGCCGGAGTGCCCACTATACCTTGCTCCATTAAAGAAAATTATGTTAGAACTGCTTTATGTGATCTTGGAGACGGTGTTAGTGTTATGCCTCTCTCTTTATATCGTAGACTTGAATTGGATAAGTTGACACCTACTGAAATTTCTTTGCAAATGGCCGACAAATCAACTGCTTTACCTATCGGCATTTTCGAGGATGTGCCTGTTGTGGTTGCGAATGTTACTATCTTAACGGACTTTGTTATTCTTGATATTCCCGAGGATGATGTCATGGCGGTCATCCTTGGAAGACCCTTTTTGAACACTGCAGGGGCTGTTATTGATTGCAACAAAGGCAATGTCACTTTCCATCTTAATGGTAATGAGCACACGGTGCATTTTCCGAAGAAACAATATCGAGTTCATTGCATTAATACTATTGAAAAATCTTCGTCAATTATTATTGGACGCTTTGAATTCCCTATACCTACTGTCAAGATGAAATATGATATACTTGTTATTGGGGATATGCACACTCCCATTGAGGTAACCTAGTGATTATTTGAAAATTCTCTGGTTTTATGTGATTCGAAAAAAAAAGTTTGTCAAGGAGACTTGATCAACCCCATTGACGAATTTCTTTTGATGACCATGAGATAGATGAATCTAGAAGTCACAACCTTTTGTTCCCAACTTTTACTTTCTGTTATTTAGTAGAAAAATAATAAATATAGCATTATTTTCCTGTTTTCTCCATTATCCGTTCAATAAAAATGACCTGAAAATAAAAGTTCTCCAAATGCCGTGAAATTCAAGTATGATTGTTTCCGGAATATTTAAGAATTTATGAGATAGATAACTAGTCAGGGGGATGCACCAGTGGGCCACTAGCCCAGGAGGTGCGCCCACCCCCTTGGCGCGCCTGGCAGGCTCCTGGGTCCCATGTGGCCCCCCTCCACTTATTCCAGCACCCATCTTCTTCGTCTACCTCCAGAAAAAATCATTCCATAGCTCAAACCCGTGTTCTTGCTCATTTTGCTGCATTTTTCAATCTCCTTGTGCAAAGCCCCATTCACCAAACTATTTTGGGGAATTGTTCCATGAAAAAGGAAGATGTCTAGGAAGAACTATCATGGTGGTTCCTCAAGAAAAAGGGGTCCCCGTCTCGCGATTCGGGAGCCCGATCCTTGTTAGCCGAGGAACGCACCGGTGCAACCATGTGAATGGCCTTCCGATGAATTCATGATTGATGCAGGTTTCAAGGACGAGTTTGATACATTTGTTTGCAATGCCGGGCTCGAAGAATTCATCTCCAATAAATGTGAACACTCACCGCCTCTTTTATTCATAGATTCAAATTTTCAGTTGGTCGTGACACATCCATACTGTTTGATCTTTATGAGAAATCGTATACTATGGATTTAGAGGATTTTAATAGAATATGCAAGATACCTGATTGGGGTAGTCCCAATGACCCTCCTAAGTCTTCGTTTCGAGATTTTATTTCTAGTATAACTGTTGGAGAAACTAGAGATATTACGCAGGCTACCATGGGGAGCATTCATTTTCCTGCCTTACATTATTTTGCCCTCTTCATAGGTAGATGCATTAACGGCAAGCATGACCATAGTCACCTCTGTGCACCTGACCTTAGTATTCTTAAGAGCACACTAACGGGTGATAGAAGTTTCAACATGGGAGCTATAATTGCTAGGAGGCTAAATAATAATTCTAATGGAGGGGATTTCTTCGGTGGGATCTATGCCACTTGCATAGCAAATTCTCTTGGAATACCCATCCGCACAGGAGATCCCCCGCTCCACACAACTTTCCTTGATCGCGCCGCTATGATATGTTATCAGTTCCTTGAGAGGGATAATGAATCCCTCCTATACCGTTTAATATATAACCGACAACGTGTTTTCCATATTACCCTTCCTGCTCCTGCCTTCTTTGACTTTCAGGAAAAACGGAGATATTACACAACCAGAGGAGAGGCAGAGGAGTATGACTGGGAGGTGAAGGCTGCTCGCCTTCGTGAGGCACTATTCAGGCGGTAGCTGCCGCGTCCCAGTACAACCCCCATTATGATTTTGGATATCGCCCGGACCAGCCGTGGAACTAGACCAACTTAGGCCAAAAGCCTAAGCTTGAGGGAGTACGTGTCTCTCACCGACTTTATATTCATGCTCACACATTCACTTTGATAGTCGGTGTTCACACTCTTCCATTGTATCATCCATGCTAGTTTATTTCTTTTTCTTGCATTCTTCTCGTGTGTTTGTTTAAAAATGAGAAAAAAATTAGTTGAAATTTTACTTTCCAGCATGCTTAGTGGTAATTAAAAAGAAAACCCCAAAATATTTCCCGTTGTTCTTTTGCTTGTTGGGAGCTTTCCCGTGTAAATAGTTTTCTTTTTCTTTGGGTCGAGGTAGAAGACCATGATTAAAATGATCAGTGGTTGTCATATGCATTATTGTTTATCTGTCAAACAGCCATATTACTTTGTCTTCTCCTTTGAATTTGCTTGCAGATTCCAGCTTAGTCCAATGCACGAACACTCTTATTATTATTCACATCATTCGGTCGTGCAAGTGAAAGGCAATAATGACGATATATGATGAAGTGACTGAGCCTGGAAAAGCTGGTATGAACTTGACCTATTTTGTTTTTGTCAATATGACTAGCTCATCGTTCCTAATTCAGCATTGTTATGAGACAAACATGTTTGCAATGACAACTTAGAGATCATAGTTTCTGATGCCATGCTAAATTAGCTAGGAGCTTATAATGGTTTGTCTTGGATGCCAACATGAATTTCAAGATGATTATGATGTAGTATGATAGGATGGTATCCTCCTTTGAATGATTCAAGTGGCTTGACTTGGCACATGTTCACGCATGTAGTTGAAACAAAATCAACATAGCCTCTACGATATTCATGTTTATGGTGATTTATATCCTACTCATGTCTGCACTCAACATTGGTTAATTTCAATGCATATTGATGACTGTTGTCGCTCTCTAGTTGGTCGCTTCCCAGTCTTTTCCTAGCCTTCACTTGTAATAAGCAGGAATACAACTTGTGCATCCACTTCCATAAACCCAAAGTTGTTCCATATGAGTCCACCATACCTACCTATATGCGGTATCTACTTGCCATTCCAAGTAAATTTGCATGTGCCACTCTCTAAATCTTCAAATAATAATCTGTTTTGTATGCCCGAACCGCTCATGTGATGACAAGGAGCGGTCAGTATCTTCCATGATAGGCGTGTTATCCTCGATACGTGTCTATTCACTATCACTCATGAGAAAGGGGCTGGTAATCGGAATGCCCAGTGCCATGCTCAAGTCAAAGCAAAAATATAATTGCAAAACAAAACTCCCCTGGATTGTTGTTGGTATGGACGGCACCCAAGAATTCGGCTAGTCATGGAGTGTGATTGATCGGTGGTGGGGAAGTCAAAACTTTACTATTCTGTTTGGGAACCGCCTATAATATGTGTAGCATGGAAGATGGTGAAAACTCTTGGTCATCGTGTTGACAATGAAAGCATGCCAACCAAAATTATTTATCTCTCTTTTAAAAAGCTTGAGCTCTGGCACGTCTGCAAATCAATGCTTCCCTCTGCGAAGGGCCTATCTATTTACATTTTTGTTGAGTCATCCTCTTCTTATTAAAAACCACCAGTTAGAGAGCACCTCAGTCATTTATATGCTTTGCTATTAATTGATATTGAGTATGACTATGACTGGATCTTCTTTGCCATGAATTACAATTTCGTGTCGGCCTTTGGTCTTTGAAGGTGCTCTACATTTATGTTGTGCGGTCTTAGAAAGGGCTAGCGAGATACCATTTATGAATATTGTATCATGATTATTTTGATTGAAGTGTTGACGTTTGAAACTTATTATTATTGCTCGCTAGTTAATTACGCCATTGATATGAGTATACCATGAGACCTAAATGTCATTGCTTATGTGGTTAGCTTATGATCTTGCTGAAAATCTGAATATGAGTTAGACATAATTACAACAACAAGATCAAACAGATTTCGTAAAAGTTTTTTCTTTTGTCTCTTTCAGTTTATCAACTAAATTTCTTGAGGACAAGCAAGGCTTTAAGCTTGGGGGAGTTGATACGTCTCCAACGTATCTACTTTTCCAAACTCTTTTGCCCTTGTTTTGGACTCTAATTTGCATGATTTGAATGAAACTAACCCGGACTGACGCTGTTTTCAGCAGAACTGCCATGGTGTTGTTTTTGTGTAGAAATAAAACTTCTCGGAATGACCTGGAAACTTACGAGGATTTTTTATGGAATATATAAAAAATATCAGAGAAAGAATCAACTGAAGATACGCTGCCAGTGGCCCACGAGCCCTGCAGGTGCGCCCCCCTAGGGCGCGCCTAGCAGGCTCATGGGGCCCACGTGGCTCCTCCGACTTCTTCTCCAACTCTATATAACCTCTCTCGCCCAGAAAAAAATCAGAGAGAAGAGTTCATCACGTTTCACGATATGGAGCCGCCGCCACCACCTGTTCTGCCTCGGGAGGGCAGATCTGGAGTCCGTTCTGGGCTCCGGAGAGGGGAAATCGACGCCCTCGTCATCATCAACCATCCTCCATCACCAATTCCATGATGCTCTCCATCGTTCGTGAGTACTATTATCGTAGGCTTGCTGGAAGGTGATGGGTTGGATGAGATCTATCATGTAATCGAGTTGGTTTTGATGGGGTTTGATCCCTAGTATCCACTATGTTCTAAGATTGATGTTGCTACTACTTTGCTATGCTTAATGCTTGTCACTAGGGCCCGAGTGCCATGATTTCAGATCTGAACCTATTATGTTTTCATCAATATATGTGTGTTCTTGATCCTATCTTGCAAGTCGTAGTCACTTACTATGTGTTATGACCCGGCAACCCCGGAGTGACAATAGCCGGAACCACTCCCGGAGATGACCATAGTATGAGGATCCCATGTACTCACCATGTGCTAATGCTTTGTTCCGGTTCTCTATTAAAAGCAGACCCTAATATCCCTTAGTTTCCATTAGGACCCCGCTGCCACGGGAGGGTAGGACAAAAGATGCCATGCAAGTTCTTTTCCATAAGCACGTATGACTAAATACGGAATACATGCCTACATTACATTGACGAACTGGAGCTAGTTACATATCACCATATGTTATAACTGTTACATGATGAATGCCATTCGACATAATTATCAATCACCGATCCAATGCCTACGAGCTTTTCCTATACTGGTCCTTGCTAAGTTACTTTACCTCTACTGTTGTCACACTTGCTATACAAATTACTACTGCTACTGTTACCGCCGCTACCATTACTATCATACTACTTTGCTACTAAAACTTTGCTGCAGATACTAAGTCTTTCAGGTGTGGTTGAATTGACAACTCAACTTCTAATACTCGAGAGTATTCTTTGGCTCCCCTTGTGTCGAATCAATAAATTTGGGTTGAATACTCTACCCTCGAAAACTGTTGCGATCCCCTATACTTGTGGGTTATCACATGTCCACGAAGCGCAAAACAGAAATGCCATTTAGCTGCTTTTGGCCTCAGACTCCTCAACTCCTTAGCCAATAGCTAGGAATGAGCTTGTAGATGAAAATCTTAGAGTTAGTCATTCGTTCTGCAGAACATCTTCTCTATTTGGGTGATTTTCTTCCATGTCGAAGCCCGTTTAGCTGTTTTTTGGCCTACTAGATTTTAGTTGGTATGGTGTTGACTAGCTTTGAGGAAAATAGGAGCAAGCAACCCACACACTCAACTATTGGAAGAACCGACGATGCGAAGCAGACCAGTTCATCCATGGAGTCCACGTGCACCAACGAGCATGACGCCCACCGGAGGAGCTCGCTCCACCTCGATGAAGTGCTCACCCCACCATGCTAACAATGAACTGGAGAAGAAACCGATCGGGCATGAGCTCGATTCATGGCGGAGTCGATGGTCAAAGATGGGGCATGACGACTTCTTTGGCAACAGTTGAAGATGGGGTCAAATGCGGCTTAGGGAGGTGACTCACAACACTAGTGGCGATGGAGATCATAGGTTCTGGTGAACAAGCTGCTCTGTGCCATATCCTGCGTGTGGTGGGTAGGTTTGGACGGGGGAAGGAGATGAGAGGGGTGGACTGATACGTCTCCAACACATCTATATTTTTGATTGTTTCATACTATTATATTATCAATCTTGGATGCTTTATATGCAATTATACGTTGTTTTATATTATCTCCCCTTGCTGCCCACGCCCGCCACACAACCGTCTCCGTAGTGCGCATCCACCAAACCCTAGCCGCCTCCACCAAACCCTAGCCGCCTCCCCTTACAAAAAGGGAGCAATGGCTAGCTACGGTGGTAGGGCAGGAAGCAAAAGTCGGGAGCATCATTGCGTGATGTTTGTTTTCGGCATGCCGCGCACCCTCTAGGTCGACGAGCCATCGCTCCTCGATCGCTGCAGCATCATGGTGCCATCATACACGTGCGTGCCGTCTTGCTGTCATATGATCTTAGGGGGGCACGTAGTGGGTCATGTCCCCTCCATCCGCACGCTGGCCATGTTGCCCGCGATATGTGTATTTCAAGAAGCCATACCACCCAAGGAGCGGTCCAAGCCGCTCTATGCGCCCGATAGCCAGCGGTGGCCGGGGATCCTGGTGGAGGAACACGCCGCTTGCATCGAGCACTACGACGGCCGCTACCCGCATTCACGGAACAACATTGATGCAAGGTACGCCTTCTGGGAACAGCGTACCTTCCCCGATGTCATGGCCGCGTGCCTTGACCAACTCGGTCTGGAGGAGGGCTACCGGGTTTCTCCGCCGCGAGTCACGCCTCGACTCATGCCGTGGGTTATGCCCACATCTGCAGGAAGCGGCAGCTTTCCAAGTACCAGCCGGTGCCTCCGCGTTCCAAAGCCGCATCCAGGGATGTAGAGGACGAGTTCTGAAGTGCGTGGCGCTGGCGTGTGCATGCCAAAGCCGGAGTCGGGGATGCGCTATGAAGTGCGCGGTGCCGGCTTGTGCATCCGAGTTCCTGCGGTGCCCCTCTACTAGTCCCAAAGCTTGATCCCAGGATGAGCTCGCGCGAACCCCTGCTCATGCCCAAGTCGGAGGCCGGGACAAGAATGCACGACCCGCTGTTCGATCCCAAACCAGAGTCGGAGCCGCCGCTATTGGCGGAGTATGGGGGTAGTGGTCAGCGATCGTGCAAACATGTCGGGGCTGCTCCGAACGTTGTGTGAATCAACAAAGGGGCCTTAGCGCCACCTCGATCACCCGATGGGCTAGCCGGGCCTGCGACACGCGATCGTCGCCTCAATGGCCAATACGTCTCGAACGTATCTATAATTTTTTTCTTCCTTGATATTATATTATCAATCTTGGATGCTTTATATGAATTTATATGTTGTTTTATAACATTTTTAAGAACTAACCTATTAACCCAGTGCCTAGTGCCAGTTGGTGTTTTCTGCAAGTTTTTGGCTTTTCAGGAAATCAGTACCAACCAGAGTCCAAATGGAAGAGAAGCTTTGGAGGGAGAGCGGAGGCCACACGAGGTGGAGAGAAGCCAGCATGACACACCCATGGTGGTGGTTGCGCCCTGATGGCTTGGGACCACCTATCGACGCCTCATGACCTAATTCCACTCCTATAAATTTTAATATGTTGGTAAAACACTAGAGAGCCACCCAAAAGACCTTATGTTCCGCCGCAAGCTTTTTTTCTGCCATGATCCCATGTGGAGCCCTGTTTCGGCGCCTTGCCGGAGGGGGCATCGATCATAGAGGGCCACTACATCAACCTTGTTGCTCCCATGGTGATGTGTGAGTAGTCTACCACAAACCTATGGGTCTGTAGTTAGTACCTAGATGGCTCTCTCTCTCCCTCTCCCTCCCCCCCTCTCCCTCTCCCTCACACATCCAACATGCATCTAATGTATTAAGTTCATAAGAACGAAGTAATGCATTAAAAACGATGACATGATGTAGTCAAGACAAAAGCATATGAGAATTCATCCCAACTTGTTGTCCTTAATGGCAAAAACACATGCGTATCAACTCCCCTTCTGTCACTAGGACTGAACACCACAAGATCGAACCCGTTACCGGGCACCTCTTCCCATTGCAAGAAGATCTAATCTAGTTGGCCAAACCAAACCAAAACTTCGAAGAAGAAATACAAGGCTATACTAAATCATGCATAAAAGAGATCAACAAAGAAATCAAATAAAATAAGGACAGATATGATCATAAACTCATAATTCATCAGATACCAACAAACACACAACACAAAGTTATTACATCGAATGGATCTCCATGAAGATCATGGAGACCGTTGTATTGAGATACAAAGACAGAGGGCCATATAAATACTACCTAGGGAGCCGTAAGTTTGTGGTGAACTACTCACACATCATTGGAGAGGTGGCAAGGTTGATGTAGAGCCCCTCCGTGATGAGTTTCCACGCTGGCGGAGTACCGAAAAAGGCCTCCAGATGGGATCTGGAGAGAACACAGGCTTGCGGTGGCGGAAAAAGTATTTCCTGGACTCCCTTGAGGGTTTTGAAATATTGCTGAATATACAGTGGATGAGGTAGGGAAAATGGAGCGTGGAGGGGCCCACACAACATCAGGGCACATGCCCCTTGGGCGCGCCCAGGTGTTGTGTGGGGCCCTCCTGCAAGATCTTCCTTGGCCTCCAAGTTCCACGTGATCCTTATCTTCAATAAAAAATCCTCAAAAAGTTTCAGGACGATTTGATCTTATCTGATATCGATTTCCTGCAAAACAAAAACAGGACAAAAAATAGGGAGTGGCACTTGGCACTAAGTTAATAGGTTAGTCCCAAAAAATGATATGAAAAGATATAAAATGATAATAAAAATATCCAAGAATAATAATATGTGGGGACCCCGACTTACGAGTCGAGACCGCCGTGCTCAGTGATCCCAGAGATCAATGCTGACCGATCACAGATACCGAATAAAAGAGTCTTACATCCATACATACCGTTTGATACAATAAATGACCACTTCGGTCGAGTCTTACATATATAGGGGCCTTATAGGCCAACACTCCAAACTGGACCAATAGCGGAATTATTGGTTGAAAGCGTGAACCCATGCCATCAGCCTTAACCTACAAGCATTCTGACTGGGAAGCGTCCTAGCTCGCAAGAACGTCACCGAGTTAATCTTCACCATATCCTATTCTTTCACACCTGGTCAATGAAATAACCAGTGGCAAGCCAATGAGTACTTTGAATGTACTCACAAACAGCCCATGACATGAAAAACGAAAGTGAAGGATAACGATATCATGCATCTTTGGTGTAAATCATCTGGGTGGAATGATCATGAATATGCATCAAGTTTAAGAATTACTCTTGAAGAACAGGTTACAAATATCCGTATATCTGTTGAGGGCTACACCATCCGGGTTCACCCTATATGCCAAGTCACCGAACTTGGTCATATCATTGCTATTAAAGCAACACCGCACACACACACTCACACACACTTGGTTTATGCCAAAATATCAGGACGTAGTTTAAGCAGGATTACCCAACTGTCCTTGACCGTGGACACGGCTATTCGAATAGTTTACACTCTACACAGGTAGTACGCTGGACCCACGAGATCCGGGAAACTTCCGTGTCATCCACGACTCGAGGTATATCACATACCCGAGGTAAGTACCCGATCAATGCCTTTCCCCTAACGATACTAGACAAAGAGGTCCACTCGATTGGTACCCAGCCCACATGTGGTACGTCTTTTGAGCTCCAACTCTGGACAGTACCAACCATGCGGGGACCAACGATGTGACTGGAACTCATAAAATTGGCATAGTCGTCCTACCCGACACGACCCCATCACAAGAGTGACCACATATCACTGCCGCCACTAGTAATGTGGCTCTTTGCTAGCACCGACCAGAGTAATTAACATAGCCCCGTCCCATAAGGGGTAACGTGGTCGTACTGGTAAGGTTGGGACGGTAAACACATCATAAATATAATCCCATTTCCGAAACCTTACTCACACAAATATCGGGTGCATCACTTCACCAAAAGTGACCACTGCTACTGCAACAAAAGACCTTCCAACGGCGCCAGAAATAGGAGTGTTGCTTGATACTCCTCAGCAACGGCACCAGGAATCCTTCTGCTACGGCTATGCCTTAAGGGACTTCCTAGGCAAATATGCAAAGGATTTCCCCCGTGGCCTTGGAGCCTTGCGTTGGTGTTCCCTCGAAGCGGAAAGGGGCGATGATGCAGTTTCCCACCGCCCCTTACCATGTGGTGACCTTTCCCAGTGACAGTAGGGGCAGCAAGGCACACATCGTTTCCACTTTCCACTTTTGATACCGTGTGATGACCTTTCCCAGTGACAGTAGGGGCAGCAAGGCACACATCGTTTTGCAAGAATCATAGATCTAGTTGGCCAAACAAAACCCAAGACTCGGAGAGACTTACAAGGATATCAAATCATGCATATAAGAAATCAGCAAAGACTCAAATATATATCATAGATAATCTGATCACAAATCCACAATTCAACGGATCTCGACAAACACACCGCCAAAGAAGATTACATCGGATAGATCTCCATGAAGATCATGGAGAACTTTGTATTGAAGATCCAAGAGAGAGAAGAAGCCATCTAGATACTAACTATGGACCCGTAGGTCTGAAGTGAACTACTCACGAGTCATTGGAGGGGCGATGATGATGATGAAGAAGCCCTCCAACTCCAAAGTCCCCTCCGGCACGGCACCGGGGAGGGTCTCAAGATGAGATCTCGCGGAAACGGAAGCTTGCGGCAGCGGAAAAGTATTTTCGTGGATCCCTTGATTTTTTTTCCTGTTTTTTAGGGAATATATAGGCGCAAGATCTAGGTCAGGGGGGCGCCAGGGAGGCCACAAGCTTGCCCACCGCCGCCCCCTAGTGGCGGAGTGGGGGCTTGTGGGCTCCCTATAGCCCTCCTGGCTTGGCCAACAAGCCCCCTGATCTTCTTTCATTTGGGAAAAAATCATTTCGGGGATTTTATTCCATTTGGACTCCGTTCCAAAATCAGATCTGAAAAGAGCCAAAAACAGAGAAAAACAGGAACTGGCACTTGGCACTGAATTAATAAGTTAGTCCCAAAAAAGATATAAAAGGTACATAAAACATCCAAAGATGACAAGATAACAGCATGAAACCATCAAAAATTATAGATACTTTGAGACGTATCAACCACCTAACTCATCATCACCCTCGGGCAGGAGTGGCACCCGACGGGCGTTTTCATAAACTCTTGCTTTATGACAACATCATGCTCATGATAATACTATTGCTATCTTTACTTGTCAGCATGGTATTAGCATGACCCTAAGGGGTAGAGTCAAGCTCAATGCATGTGCTCCGGGGGAGCCTTCGGTAAAATCATATCAAATGATTACCGGCACTTATGATCATGTGCAACGGGAATACTTGCTATTATAATCATGCAAGGTAACATATGCTCAGTCATGGTCAAAGGGCTGCTTGCCTTGCTCACATAAGTCCTCTGGGTCTTCCGCTCCATCTCCGAATACTTCGTCTACCCGTTAACTTTCGTCGGAAACAACCACGGTAAGCCACACAACAAGCAGAAATAAAAGTGTTCTAAAATAGAAGTTTTATTTTTCTTGGACCTTTGTGGTCATAAGAAAAATACCTGAAGCTTGATATAGGATAATTGGACCATCAGGGAATTTTGAATGGATGAAAGGAGGAATAGGTGATCATTGAAGAAGCCAACAGAATTCATTCTGTTAAAAATGAGTGAAGTCACCCATTTAACACAACATGATTTTAGAAATATTTAGGAAGTGGTTTCACTGGATTTGGAGTTGGAATGAATATACTAGGAATTTTCTAATGTGGAATAAATAGCAATAGGAAGCTAATTATTTATTGTAACAGAAATAATTCACACAAAAATGTTAACCAGGGTTCTAAAAATAGGGAATGATTTTAGAGGGTCCTAGGAATTGGAATCACTCCATTTGGAGTTGAAATGGAACCTCTAGGATTATCAAAAGGTGGGGTTCAACTTAACCAGAATTGGATTCAAATAAAAACACCACAGAAACATGTCTTGGAAAAATGTGCAAGGCACATATGTGGATAGAGCTTTAATTTAGGAACCTGTAGAAATTTGAATCAAATAAATTGGAGTCAGAATGAATTTATAATGGAATTTCTAAGTTTAACCAAATATGAAAAGGGGAAAAGGCTTAGCCTTGGGTTTATCTTGCGCCCGGGGGCGAGGAGAGGGATTGGGCCGGCCCACTGACTTGGCCTGGCCAACCGCGGCCATGCAAGAGGCGTATTCCCTTGAATATGTTTCCGCTCGGGGAAGGCGTAAGGCGCTGGGGCGCCTCCACTTAAAGGGGCGGACCCGACCGGTGAGCAGCTGACGAGGGGCCCCGCCCGTCAGCTTCGTCATCAACCTCCCACTCGGGCTGATAGAGGGGAAGGCAGGTCAGGGCAGAGAGTCCGGCGTCGATTCCGGTGGCCCCGGCTGCTGCTGGCGCTGCTCTGGCCACCAGGGCACTCGGAGGAAGGTGCCGCGTCGTCCTAGGGTGTCTATTCTTGCAGGAGGAGCGAGGGCGAGCACGGGCTGTGGTCACAGCGGCCGGCCGATGGCGGCTTAGGCGGTAGCCCCCCCACTGTGAAGAAGAGGAGAAGAGGAAAGGTCCAGGGGAGGCCCCGGGGTTTTGGGTAACTGGGGAAGGCTCATGGGAGAGGGGAGCGTCCCGGGGTACTTGGATTCGAGCGGAGGCCGCCGAGGGAGCTTCAGCCATATGGTGGAAATGGGGCATGAGAGAAGAAATCAGGGGCGTCTGGAGGTTTGTAGGAGGGAGAGGGACCTAGAAGGGGAAGTAGGGACTCGGGGAGGCTCTAAGTGGGGAAGGAGGAGCCGAGAAGGACCTCGGGCTCTCTCGGGCACCCAGGGCATGGCGGCCATGCGTCCCTGAGCCTTCTTGGAGTCTTGCCAATGTCATGGAGGGGTCAAAGGTGGATGAGGGGATGCTCTGGCGCTCTGCGGCACGCTGCCGCTGCAGAACATGGGCTAGGAGACGAAGAAGTGGTGCAGAGCACCATTCGTGCAGGCTGACAGCATGGTCACCATGGCCACGCGTGTCCAGGGTGACCGTTTGATCTGACAAAGATGTCTCTCATGTAAGGCATGCTTGCCAGAGGTCGCTGGTGGAGTTTGGAGCCAAGTGGATCAGGTTTGAATGAGTGTTGACTATGATTAAGTTTGCAGCAGTAAACTTAAGGCCAACAAAAGTGGTTTATACAGAGAGTTAATTGAGGTGAAACCTTGTCTAGAAGTGTTGTTAATAGAAGGACTACAAGACTACAAAGTTTCAGCTCAAGAAAGCAAGTGTAGCTAGTACTTGCTGTATAAGGCCACATTTCAGCCAGAAATCAACTTGAGGAGGTGCTGCTTATTTTCTCCGTATGAGCATGTCATATCTTGGTTTGCAATGAAGCTATGACACACTAGAGAGGCTCTGGAAAGAAATGGGAGCCTTGGGTTAAGCAGAAGTTTGGGAAGGAAGGTAAAACAGTGATCCAAGGGTGAAAATGAGAGAAAGTTACAAAGGGTCCTTCCCCAATAATTGACCAGTGGCCATGGGGATGTTACTGGAGGTAAATTGTAACTATATGAAGCTGTGGTTGAAATTTGAGCTCAAGGGTAAAAGTGGAAGGGGGGGTAAAAGAAGCCAATTTAGTGAGTGCACACAAGGTGTTTGATCTGTGGTTAGGCTACCAGATGGATTGCAATGGCTATGAAACTTAACAGGATCAAATAATAGATGAAAATAGGCTTGCACACCAAATTTGGGTTTGTTGGAGAAGTTTTCCAATGTAGACTTGGAAAACCCCTAAAATGGGTAGAAATGGCTTTCTGCCTACAACCCTATTCAAATCAATTCCCACAAATACAATATTTGGTGTAGGGGCATTATTGGAGCATTAAGGCATGCACAAAAAGTTTGAGGTGAATTGGAGAAACTTTATAATGTAAAGTTTACCAAAGTCAGAAATCAACAGAGAGGGTTTTGAGGGTCTTAGGACAAGTTCTTCTATTCTCCTTGGTGTACCACTTGGTGTGGATTCCTTACTGGAGTATTGGAACATGTCCACCAATTTTTAGCACAATTGGAGACACTTCACCATGTAGAGTTGCTCAAATTTGATTCTGGACAGATAGGGTTTTAGAGGAATTAGGGGAGCCAAATCAAATTGGATTAAAATGAAACTTGGCAAGATTATCAAGAATATCATATATGACATGCTAGAATTTTAATGGAATTTATTGAGAATATTTCTAATAGAAATATTTCAAAAGCTTGAAATAGGCAGGGATGGTTTTGGAGGGGTTTGCCCAATATTTTGAACATGACCATGTGTTGAAACTCATAAATATGGAATAAATATATCCACTGAGTTTCCCTAAATTTTCTTAAATATTTGGAAAGCAATAAAAGTAACTTTCCTTCGTAGGAGACCATTTCTGGCCTCACTGAAAGGATTATAAATAAAATAATAAAATAACTTTTAAAATAATAATATGGTGGTTTTTGGAAGACATTTTGATAATAGGTTTTAAATAAAATAATTGGTGCAAAATAAATTCCCTAATTTGAGGACTTGTAGTACAAGTCTCATCTCACGGGCTTTAAGGTTTAATTCAAAGAAATGCTTTTTGGCGAAATAATATATGGTGAAAATAGTTATTTATCCTAAACACATGGCATGATCATTAGGCAGGAGAACATGGGATGAGGAGGTGATTAGGAGGATGGCAAGAATTAATCGGGAGCAATCACATGCATTCAAGCAAACAGGCAAACAATAGTCACTCCAAGCATCACAAGCATTCACAAATTTTTTTAGTGGTCCTAAATTTTGAAATAAGTTAATTAGTCAGGAAGGCCAAAAACTGGGTGTTACAGACCTTACCCCCTTAAGAAAATATCATCCCCGAGATTTCTAGGTTAGGGGGTGGTGAGATACAAAATCTTGAGTTGGAGGTAGTCTTCATGTCCCCGTGTTGTTGTCGTGGTCTTGAGGTGCTTGATGATACAACTTCGAATGTCCGCATGTCCTTGCGTGATCGTGAGCGGGATCTGGCAATAAGTTATGCTTGACCGAGGTCAAGGGCTTGGTGAGCTAAGATTGTGCAAGGTTCTGGCTTGCAAGTGTATTCCAAAGTCAGGATACATGGCTAGATGGTGTGTCTGGGATCTGGTCCTGGGCTTCGCATGCCGATTAGTGACATCAAGATACCTCGTGTTAGAACGCACTGCCAAAGTCTTCGAAGGCTTCTCGTGGAAGGTCCGGGTTGGGTATCACCTATGAGTCTAAGCTCGGAGGCTCAGGTCGGAATAGGTCATGCCATCTTGGGGGTTTGCGAGGGTTTCTGGATGAGCTGGCTACCCAAGAGTATAGACCAGTCATCCATTCCCAAGGTGTGCGACTCAGCGGGTGGGTGAATCGCCTTTGGCCGATCTTCATCACGACTTACTAGTACTCGCGTCCTTGATTTGGACCAAGGAGAGGTCGTCTGATTCTTTCGCTTGTCCAAAGGCTTCATCGTCTTGAATCGTCGAGGCTTCTTGACGTCATTGATGCAGTCGGTGCACGGTGGGCGGTTGACTTCGGTTGCTTCATCGACATTGTCGTGGCTTCCTCGCCACGGCGGTTCTCCGTCTTGACTTAAGTAGGATAGACTTCCGTTTTCTTGGGATTGCTTTGAGAAGCCCACCTTCTCGAGATAACACCGTACCCTCAAGAGGCATAACAATCGGCGTTCCTAGGCTTGACCAAACACGACTAAGGTGTTCTTCCTCTTACTGGGTGAAGAAGTATGTCATCAGTGAGGGTGACAACATATTTTCCCCAAACAAGACATAAGCACAGTGCTCAAGAGTCGGGTGAGGAGAACGGAACTTTCTATGGGCGGTACTGGCCATATTTCAACGACTTAGAGTCGGTTTTCTATGGTCGTAATCCGTCCATCCTGTGGCTCAGTGAAGCTTTAGGGTCTCATGGAACTTAGAAAGTGGGCGAATAGTTATCATCTCATCTCTGAGCACATTCCTTGATGCCAATAGTTTGACCTCTAACTCGGGACGATATCACCTCATCTCATCAAAGATACCATCCCACACGGTCAACTCCACACCGCTCATGCTAGTCAACTCCGGGTTGAGGGGAGAACTAAACCCAAACACTATAAGCATGGTGTAGCAACGATGCACATGCATTCTTATGCAAGAACCTCGGGGAGACATACAAGCTCCTATGATTGAGTTTAAGACACAACAAATCCAAATGTCCATCTAAGTCTTCCCATGGACAGGGTACTCCATTACTATATTAAGGAAACACGTAGTATACCAATCCAATATCTTGTTTCCTTCCTATGAACCCGATCAAGTGATCCATCAATCCGATCAATCATCACTAGACCTATCACTCCTACAAATCCAACATTGATGGGGTTCTACATAATCTGTTTATAGTCTTCATAATTCACATATTACTGCAAGGATTACAGCATAGTATATCCACCAACTTCAATAATCATGGCCAGCTAATCTCCAGGGCCAAACCACATAGGTTGTAAACCAATCTGACAACTCCCAGTACACGCACTCTGTATTCACCGAGAAACATGGTATCATGATCGAGATTATCGGGCTAAATCCAATTTACTCCGAACCATGTGGTCTGTGTCATCCTCGATGCTCTATTAATATTACCTATTTAAATCCAAGACTCAAATCCAATAAGAAGTCTACCTGATACTCCAAGTCATTATGGTAAAGGCATCAAATCATGCCAACTACTTGCTAATGTCATGTATACCACCAAGACCATTGTTGATCGCGATAATGATCGTCCTACTAAATCCAATCTTACTCCAAGGATATGTATGTTATGCTACTATATCTATTTGTTCCACCAAGTTCACCTACCTTCATAAGGGTCTTATGATCCACCAAG